>NW_020456198.1:8638414-8696007 GCF_003342845.1 Nothoprocta perdicaria | reverse complement strand
GCGGGGGCTCGCGGGAGCCGCGGGGGAGGAGGGGGCGCCTGAAAGGCAAGGGGAGAAAAAGAGAGAATAATTAATTGGCCTTAAAATGCGAAGGGGAGGGGGAGGGGACGTGGCTTCCTGTGCGGCTAGCGGGATCCCCGCGTCGTCACCGCGCGGCCCCCCGGCTCCCGCACCCGCGGGCCGCGCTGCCGTGGCCGGGAGCCGCGCGGCACCGGGGCCGGCCCGAGCGGGAGCCGCTGCGGGGAGCGGGAGCCGAGCGGGAGCCGAGCCCCGTGCGGGACCGGGGCATCCCGGGCACGGAGCGTGCGGGGAGCCGAGCCCCGAGCAGGAGCTGAGCCCTGTGCGGGAACCGGTGCGGGGAGCGGGGGAGCAGAGGGGCGCGCAGGGAGCCGGTGCATCCCGGRCACGGAGTGCGYGRGGAGCCGGGCCCCGGCTGTGCCCTGGTCTGCCCGCCGTGGGGTGGGTGACAGCGCCCGGGATCTGTGTGACCGATGACAGCSCCCGGGGCCCTGCAGGACCAGTGACAGCAGCCAGGACCTTGTGTGACCCATGACAGAGCCTGGGGCCCTGGGGGGCCTGCAGCAGCGCCCAGGGCCCTGTGGGACCGGTGGCCCCGCCTGGGGCCCTGTGGGACCGGTGGCCCCGCCTGGGGCCCTGTGGGACCAGTGGCCCCGCCTGGGGCCCTGTGGGACCAGTGGCACCGCCTGGGGCCCTGTGGGACCGGTGGCACCGCCTGGGGCCCTGTGGGACCGGTGACAGTGGCTGGGGCCCTGCTCACTGCGCACAGGGACCGCAGGCTGCCCCGACGCACTGGCCCCGAGCGGCCTTGCACAGCGCAAGTGGGTCAGGGCTGCTCGTTGGCGCTGCAGAAATAACGAGCTCATTTCTGCCATCTGGAAATACATGAGGGGGAAAGGGCTCAGCCCTGCTCCCGAGGCCCTGTGAGGCCTGAGCCGCTTCCAGTGCGGCTTGTTTTTCTTTTATGTGTGGTGTTCTTTTTTTTTTTCTCTTTTTTTTTTTTTTTTTTTTTTCCCTCGAGACAAATGCCTTTTTTGGAGACAAATGCATTTTTTGTGATTCCTGCTGCAGCTTCCTATGCTGGGGCTTGGCAATGCCCGAGCGCACGCACCTGACCCAGCCGTGGGCCGGCACGGAGAGCTGCGGGTGCAGGCCGGCACGGAGCGCTCCGGGGCTCCGGCTGCACCRCCTCCCTCCTTGCTGCACGTTTAGGCCGTTATTCCACCTGCCATCCGCATCTCGGTGGTGCCATCCTCGGCGCACGGGCCTCCCCRTCCCCGCGCTGGCCCGGCCGCCTCCGCATGCTGCGTCGCCCTGTCCTGGGGCAGCAGACGGCAGCGCCGCGGCTGCCCGGCCCCTGCACCCTGCCCACACACGGGCATCTTCGGCCCCATAGCCCCGGGCTGCCGCCCGCTCCATTGCTGCATCGGGAAGTGTCGCCCTGGGCGAGCGGCTGTGCCGGGGTAACCATGGAGATGAGCCGAGCCGCTCCGCGGAAGCGGAAAGCGGGTGCAGCCGGCGGCACAGCGGCCACGGCGCCTGCGCTCTGCCAGCGCGCTCGCCCGCGCGCAGCCTCGGCACGCAGAGCATCCCTGGAGCACACGTTATCCCTGGAGCACACGTTATCCCTGGAGCACGCAGCATCCCTGGAGCACGCAGCATCCCTGGGACACGCAGCATCCGCAGGGCACACAGCAGCCTCGGCACGTGCGGCCTCCCCGCAGGTTGGGTGCTCTGGGGCCTGACAAAAGCTGCTACCAAATTCAGCCGAGCATCTTTCGTCTGTAATGATTTCCTGGGGCTGCGCCACCTCGCAGCCCAATTTATACAAGAGCTTTGGAGTGCACACATCTATGGCGAAAGAGATTTCAAGCAGACAGGAAGGGAGTGGGAAGGAGCCTGGTTAACGTGCTTTGTTTTACTCGCTGCAGGCATTTGGAGCACAGTGAGGATGCCCATTTCGCTCCGGCTCCCGCGTCGCAGCTCAGCCGTGCTGCGAACGTGCCCGAGCCGTTAAGCRGATGATCTCTCCTGGGAGAGCGTCCTGCGCTCGGCCCGCTTCCCCTCGGGATGCCRGCTTGCACTTTGTTCCCACTTGGAACGAGTGCCCTCATTCTGCGTTATTGCCTACAGGACTATAATCAGGGGAAAGGTTGCTCAGAGGGGAAAAACAACGTGTCTTACTTAAAGGTGCCAAACTTGTCGTCTCTCCCAGCTGCAGGGCCTGAAAGGACTAAGAAGGGGAGTTTGATGTTGCCCGTTTTGTGTTGCAGTGCTCTTGGGAGCGCCGTTGCGGTCGGCAGCGAGCAGGACCTGCCGCGCGAGGAAGAGGAGGCATCTCGGCCAGGTGAGCGGGGCTGCCTCCAGCCTTCCCTTTGCCTTCCAAGCCATGGAGCCTGAGACCCCTCACGTAGGGTAGGGGGGAAGGTGACTCCGGGCCTGCCCTTGGGGCACCGGCAGAGAAGACCCCAGAACCTATGGAAATGTTTGGAAAGAAGGGCATGGGGGGAAAGGGTCACATTTCTTCCCTCATAATTGGTCCCTGATACAGCCTTACTTTTGCTACAGGTCAAAAATGTTGTTGTCTATTTTCTGAGACTATTTTTTGCCCATTTTCCTGACTTAGCAAAAGTGCTTCCAGGCACATTACAGTGCAGAGCAACGCTGCTTCCCAATATAGGGCTTGTTTGCTGCACGAAATCTTGGTTTCCGAGCAACCTGTACAGAGAAGGAAGCTCTTTCTACGAAACGTTAAACTGAATAAACCACCGCAGCATGCTGCTGAGGGTAGGAAAGTGAAGGATGCTTAGCTTTACTAAGGAGGTGCCTAGTGAGAACATTTAAAATACACCACAAATCTCTTGTTTTGCTTCCCCTGAGGAGAGGGCAAACCTTGTCGGTGGCTTTTCCCATAGCTTGAGAGCTGCTGTACACTTTCTATCCTGCTCGCGTACCCCGTGTGTCCCAAGTGGGATGCAGTGCCGTAGCATCGGACGGGGCAGGAGGCGGGCTGGGCTCTCGGCACGGCACCTGCTGCGGCTCCCGGGAGAAACGGAGCGGGTCCCTCCGTGTGGGTCCCCAGGAGCCTGGTGCTGATGGCGGGCGGGAGGGAGACCAGCCGCGGGAAAGGTTTGGTTCTGTAAAGAGCTTTACAGAGTGAGCTGAGCTAAAAAGAGCTTTCTGTAAAGAGCTAAGGAGCTGGCTGAGGAGCGAGGTGGGGCAGGAGTTGGTTAACGCGGGGATTTAAGGGACGCGTGTGGGGCAGGTTTAATCCCTTAATGCGCACACGTGCGTGCGGCGCGAGGCGGGCAGCGGGCGCAGGGGAAGGCAGCGCTGGCGCGTGGGCGACCTGTCCTTGAGCACCGGGGCCCTTAGGACGTTTGCGGGAGCCGGGTTTGAGAGCAGCAGCCCCGCGCAGCGCAGGGATGGGCTCCTGGATGCTGCGGGGACACCGGCGCTGGCGGCACCGTACGGCCGTGCCCGGCGGCTGGTGCCGTCTCCGTGGGGCACACGGTGGCGAACGGGCTCAGCGGCCGATTCTAGGTCAGGCATCGTGTGCCGGGCATTTGGGCCCGGCACGGGGCAAGGGAGCCGCCGGGTCAGCCCTGGTGCTGGCACCGTGGAGCGGCCGCGCAGCCTGGCGCGTGCCCGGAGCGAGCAGAGCCCGCAGGTGCAGCGCGCTCCCGACGGGATAAGAGCGCGGTAAGTAGGTGCGCTGAGGAGCCAAGAGAAATAATCCAGTTTAAAGACGGAAAGACGGCATCCTGCGCGCCCGGCACCTCCTCCCCGCCGGGCAGCGGTGCTTCCCTCGGCAGCGCCTGTCACCGGTGCCGGCGCTTGACCTCCGCTCCATGTGCGCAGGTGGGGCCACGCCACCATGGACCCCGACGTGCTCAACATGTTCGTCATCGCCGGAGGCACCCTGGCCATCCCCATCCTGGCCTTCGTGGCCTCCTTTCTGCTGTGGCCCTCGGCGCTGATCCGAATCTACTACTGGTGAGTGAAGGAGCGCCGGGGCGCAGCTCCGCGGCGGCGCGGCCCGAGCCCGCCCGCCACCGAAAACTGGGGTTTCCTTATGGGGCTTTGTGTCCTGAGGCTTGTGCCTGGGGGGGCCTCTGCATTTTGGTTGCTGGGTGCGCTGCTTTGCCCCAGGCTGCCTGGGCACAGGATCCCCAGGCATTTTGTGCCGTGCTGTGCTGTGCCGTGCTGTGCTGTGCCATGCTGTGCCAGGGTGCTGCTGTCCATGGGGCTGGTGGCTCCCAGCAGCTGAAATGCTCTCAGGGGACAGACCTCAGGGCCAGAAAAGCTGTGAGGAGGAAGGAGCGGGGAGCGGGTGGCCGGTCCCTCCGAGCAGGGCCGGGTGGCAGCGTGTGGGGAGGCATCTCGCGAGCGTCCGCTTGCACAGAGCGGTGCAAGATGTGCCAGATGTGGTTCAAGCGGCATGAGGAGCTTTCTCCCCCTGTGCATGGCGCTGGCGCCCTGAGCGAGCCCACGGTGCCGCAGGTGAAAGCCGGCGCTGCCAGCCTGCGGTGGGGACCCAGAGCCAGTGCTGAGGTGCTGCCTCCTCCGCTCCTCCGCTTTACAAAGGGCAGAGAATCACGTTTCTCTGTTGTTGGAATCTCAGCACGTTGCTGTTCCTGCAAGTGACAGGCCCTGTTTTTGCAAGGCTAAGCTCTGAGTGTGATCGGAGCGAAGCCTGCGGAGGCGCATGAGCCAGGATTGCAAAACAGGGAAGGAGGTGAAAGGGGCCGGTGCCAGAGAGCTCTGCGGAGCCAGGCTGAGTAGGAGGCAGAGGAACTTGTAGCCTTGTCCTTTAAAGCTGTAGATTAGGGCCTCAATGAAAGCACAGCGTGTGCAGGACTAGCATTAGGCTGAGGGGACTGTGTAATCAGAGCTCAGGGGATTTTCTTCCTTTGAAAGGCAAATGTCTCCATGTTCCTGAGGGCGCTTGTTGGCAGCGTTCGGGTGCGTGTCCTGTGCATGCACACCCCCTTTCTGCAGAGATGTCTGCTGTGAGGAGCAGATTTATCTTTTTTTTTTTTTTTTTTTTTTTCCCCCCCCCCATTTGCTTCTTTGTGAACCTGCCTTTTTTCCCCCACCAACTCGTGGTGTTTCCTCCTCCTTGGAGGCCTCTCTCCCGCCGCGCTCCCGCCGCTCCGGCAGGCCCGGGGTGTCTCGTGCATCCGTGCCCCCCCGCGCTCCCAAAGCCCCCCCGGGCAGTGCGTGACGTCGGCCGCTGTCCCAGTGACCCCACGCGCTGCCGCCCTCCTCTGCTGCCTTAACTGATTAATCAGTTTAGCTGCCGTGGCTCAGCATGTTAACACCTTGCGAGGGATCAGTTCAGCTTTGCGCAGATTATTTTGTCTTCTCCCGAACTGATCCATCAGGATCAGTTGCTAAAAATGTTATCGACTTGCCCATCAGTGGTTTATACCGGTGTCTCTGAGGCGAACACGCTTAAGTTATTTATTCAGGGAGAAATTCGCCTCTCTGGAGAACCGACACCAAGCCTGGATGTTACTTAAGCCCCGCTAACTCCCATAAAAAAAGGGATTAGCGGGAAAGAGGATTGCGGCACGCATAAGCCCCGAGTGCCGGGCCGTCCCAGCGCCGCGCTGGTGACCTTGCCGCGTCTGCCCGGCCCGGTGTCGGCAGCGACACGGCGGCACCGCGAGGTGCCGGCGCCGCGGCCGAGCAGCCCGTGCCCCCAGGGTCACCGCTAATCTTTGCCCCATCTGGCCCCTGGTTTCACTGGCTGCCCTTTAAGCGGGCTGCCAATGCTGTGTTTGGGGAGCTGGCTGCTCTTTGCTTTGGGGGATAGGCAGGGGGCCGCGCTGGTCCTTCCCGTGCATCCCTAGGCACGTGTTTAGCCATCAGCCAGCCAGCTTCTCTGATGCTCCTGGGTGACAGTTCCCTTTGCTGGGACCCCGTGTGTTTCCGTGGATGTGATGAGGGCTCGTGGGCTCAGGGCTGCAAGGATGTGCCAGGCAGATCTGTGACGGATCGAGCCGTCTCACCCATCCACAAGGAGAGGCGCCCCGCAGGCTCCCTCGCCTGCACGCTGCCCTTCCTGCGTGTGCTCCCTCGGAGCCTTTTTCCTTCCGTGCAGCATCAGAGATCTGCAGCTCTAGGGTTGACATTTTGGTCTGTTTC
This sequence comes from Nothoprocta perdicaria, assembly GCF_003342845.1. Lineage (NCBI taxonomy): Eukaryota > Metazoa > Chordata > Aves > Tinamiformes > Tinamidae > Nothoprocta > Nothoprocta perdicaria. The sequence continues at coordinate 8,689,836 of NW_020456198.1, read as the reverse complement.
TGTGGCCTCAAGGGCATTTGCAGCTCAGTTACTCGGGGTATTTTTTGCAACTTCTAACAAATGGAGTGTCTCCGTGAGCCAGCACCACCTCTAAGCACAGGGTCTGCTCCAGCAATGCTCAGAATTAGTCCCAGTTAACTCACGACTAAGCCAGCGTGAGGAGCTACCTGCTAATGGGCAGCCGAGCGTGGTTTGCGTTCCTGCCCTGCTCACCGGTGCTGTTCTCTCCTTGTCTGCAGGTACTGGCGCCGAGCCTTGGGCATGCAGGTTAGATACGCGTACTACGATGACTATCAGTTTTGTTATTCCTATAGAGGAAGACCTGGCTACCGACCGTCCGTGCTGATGTTGCATGGGTTCTCAGCACACAAAGACATGTGGCTGTCCATAGTGAAGGTGGGCGTCCCGTCCCGTCCCGGTGGTGCTGAGCAGGAGCCCGCGCTGCCGGGCTGCGTGTGGGGCAGGGGAGGAACGGCTGCGTGGTGCAGGGACACAGTCGGGGATGACCATCTTAGCATGCTAGAAATGCACCCCCTTAGCTCTCTGCTCATAGTTGGATCCTTTTCATCCCCCCCCCTTTTTTCATCCCCCCCCCTTTTTTCATCCCCCCCCCTTTTTTCATCCCCCCCCCTTTTTTCATCCCCCCCCTTTTTTCATGCAAATCTGCAGGGGCAAAACAGTAGGTACCTATTCCCTTCATGGGGAAGGGAAGGGGGAGGGAAATGAGTCTCACCTGTGGTTTCTCATCATTTCACCCATGGTATATGAGCTGAATTATTGTGGTGCAAGAGTAACCAAGGGCTTCTAAGAGAAAAGTGACCCTCCTTTGCCCCCTGAAATCACCTCCTGCCTCCCTCTCTTGGCTTTTGCAGCGGTTCCTCTTTGGTCTAACTGCCTGCATTTTGTTCCTGCAGTTCCTCCCGAAGAATCTGCACTTGGTGTGTGTTGACATGCCTGGTCACGAAGGGACAACCAGGTCCTCGTTAGACGATTTGTCCATCAGTGGGCAAACGAAAAGAATACACCAGGTAAAGCCGCAGCAATGGGCTCGCGTTCCTCTTCATGTTTACCTTTGCAGCTCGCACTGGGAATTAGGGGGTGGCTTCAGCTGTGTTAACTAGGGTGCAGCCTTGTGGTCCCCTGGGCAGGGGCCAGCTGTTGAGGGGGTGTCACAGATGTGGCAAGTGAGAAGGTGCCGTTGCTTCATCGTCCTGAACCCTGCAGGTGACGTGTGGCTTTGCTGCCCGGTGCACGTTGCTGCATCCATCCCTTTGGAGCTGTGCCCTGCTGCTGCTCCTGTGCATCTCTCCCCTTCTCCTCCTCACCAAGCTGCGCTGCAGCCTTCGGCAGAGGACGGGGGAGTTTGCAGCGCTTTGGAAACCTGGCTCGCTGCCTCTTGCAGGGCTGCACGCGAAGCGCGTGAGCCGTCAGCCAGCGTTGAGGCACGCCTGAGGTCTTCAGCTTGACTACCAGAAAGCCCTAGGTGCAAATTAGACCCAGGATTCCCGAAACAAACCCCCTCGTAAAGAGGGGGCACTGTGTAAGGGGCACTGTGGCTTGCCAAGTGCAGTGCCTTGGTGCAGGAGGAGAGCGAGGCCCCCGGTCCCGTGTGTTGTGTAGTGCCGTGTCCCTCCTCGCGGGGCGGCCACGTGCAGGCACACACGTGTCCTGGGCCCTCCTGGACTCGTGCAACCCTTTCCCACCGCCGGCCAGGGCGGGGAAAGGCCTCTCGCTGTCCTCTGCCCCAGCGGGCTGGCAGGACCGAAGTGCCCGCGCGGCAGAACGTGCCAAGGTCGTTGCCTTAGCGGCGTCCCCAGCCTGCCCCGTGGACGTGCCTCTCCTCCGTGTCCTCTGCACAACTTGGCACAGCAGGCATCTCCGCCTCGTTTGGGCTCCGGGAATCCACACGTGCTGGGTGGAGTTGGCTCCGGTGGTGCAAGGTCCCTCATGGAGACGTTGCAGTGTCCCCGGGACCCCTTTGGGCCGCAGCCACATGGGCAGGACACGCTCGGTGGGGCCTTTTCCAGCCCTGCCGTTGCTCCCAGGGGGCTTCCTTAACCCCCATCCCCTGCACAGCCCCCATCCCCTGCTGTATCCAGGCCAGAACCACCAGTCTCCGGTTCCTGTGCGTAATTTCACTAATGACCCCATGCCGAGGCTTCCCCTCGCCCAACAAAGCTCCCTTTGCCTCCCTTGCAGTTTGTGGAGTGCATCAAGCTGAACAGGAGGCCCTTTCATCTGGTTGGCACTTCCATGGGAGGGAACGTCGCTGGAGTTTATGCCGCTCAGTACCCGGAGGAGATCAGCAGCCTGACCCTTATATGTCCTGCAGGTGTGTGATAACCCAAGATGGAACGTGCAAAGAGCAAGCAGGAGCTCGTGCAAAGGCCAGGGCAACACCAACTGAAAGATAATTTGTATGTTAAGATAGGTATAATCTTAATATCTCTGACAGGGCACAGTGCTTGGGCTTGGAGCACCAAGGAGGAAATCACGGGCTTGTCTTGGTTGTTGTTTTCCAAGTTATTGTTCCTTTTGTACCTCAATCCATGCATAGAGATGGTCCCCTAGTCTTCAAGCCTGTGGTCTTGAAGAAAATGCTTTTCTGTCTGGAGTGGCAGGTGTTTACCCATGGCACGTTTGTGGTGTCAGTTTTGGAGAGGCCACCAGGCTTGGCTGGATCTTGCTGTACCTCCCCCAGAGCCCCCATGGGCCTTAAAGCCGGTGCAAGCAGCGTTACTGCTGCCGGGGGTGCAGGAGCTGGAGAGCAAGGGGCTCTGGCACCGCTTTGGGCCGCTCTGCATGGTAGATTGGTGCCAGACAGAGGGTTCATGTGCCCGCGTGGCGCTCGCCCTCTGTCCCACGCTGTGCAGCCTGGCGCCTAGTCCAACACATGGGGGCCTGTGCATGAAACGCAGCAAACGGGAGTGGGTTTGCAGGGTGCCTTTCAGCGTGGGGAGGGCTCAGCTGCCTCCCTCTCGCTGTGGTCTGCAGCAAGCAACGAAAGGAAACGTTTCCTAGGTACCGTCCGAGATTTCCCTTCCTCTGCAGAGATTTCCCTTCCTCTCTGCGGGAGGCTTGTGCTGACTCTTCCCGGGCTTGTGCAGATGCTTCCGGGGTTTAGGAAGGGCTTCGAGGTTAAGCTGCTGCAAGATCTTCCCTGCTGGGCAAACATACATAGAGTGCATCGAGTGCATCTGTGTTGCATCGAGCCGTTGGGCCAAGTGGTGTCAAAACTGGATCGGCAGGGAAGGCTGGGCTCTCTCCGGATAAATACTACGGCTGTTGCACGCACTGATTTTTCACTCCCTGGTTTTGTTAAATGGGGATCAAGCGGGAAGGCCAGGGCCTCTGTCCACAAGGCTGCTGTGGTCCCTGCTGGGTCTGAGCCCTTGCTTCTTTGTCCCAGGCCTGCAGACTTCGACGGAAACCAACTTCATTAAGCAGCTCAAGGAGTCGGAGCACATCGACAGGATCCCGTTAATTCCCTCGACGCCCGAAGAGATGGCCGACATGCTCAAACTGTGCTCCTACGTCCGCTTCAAAGTGCCCCAGCAGGTGAGAAGGCTCAGCTGCTGTCGCGTTGGTGCTGAGCTGCTGCAAAGGGACTTTGGAAGGGAGGGTGCCAATTGCCTTGCTGCCCTTTCAGCAAAACTGGATCTGCCAGGTGCTGTTCTTTATGGCTGGTATCAGTTTTATTAAACAGGCAGGCGTTCCAGCAGAGATGGATAACTTGGAGACCTTAGTCTGGCTCTATTTTTAGTGGCGTTTTGAGAGTATTAACAGATCCCTGTATTCTTGGCCTCTCTAAGTTTCTGCCGAGTTGCAAAGCCTGTTTGAAAGGTCATTTCCTGAGAGCAGTTCTCTCTGGCGAGGGTCTCTGCTCCCTGTCAGCACTCGCTTCACCCACAGAAATGCACGTGGGGATGGAGAGGGACCCAGATCGCTGGTGGGTGTCCGAGCACACGGGCTCGGGAAGCCCTGGCAGGGATTTCTTCTCTTTCCAGTATCTCTATGGCTCAGAAAACTTCCCCTTTAATGTCACTTTTCTCACTGCAGCCCAGCAGCACTAGCTGAAATTTCCATGTGTGGGACGTACAAGTCCCTTGGGGGCTGGTTGGGAAGTACAAGTGTTTTTAGTAAATATGGCTGGCAGGAAACGTTAAATAAATAAATAAGAAGGCTATTGTCTGGTCTCGAAGGGGATTGTGTGTTGCTTTTTTGTAGAGGTGATGGAAATGTTAACGGCCTCATTGTGAGGCTAGACGAACTTGGCAAGGGGCTTCTATTAAGCTGATTTTCCTTAGGAAGTCTGGGATGAGCAGATTGGAGGATATGAAAAAAAAAATAAGGTAATGCCAAGACAATTCTTTGGCAAAAGCATGAAAAAAGGAAGAAAAGGGCAGTCTTTCCTAAGGCAGCCTGCTCGGGGTGTAGCGCTGGCCCTGGAAAACCTCAGTGTGCCATTCCAGAAGAGTGAGCTAGGCGTTACTGAGCTATACGTTACTTAAGCGCTGTTGCAACAGCCTGCTATCGAGCCGGTATCTGCGCCCGGGCCCGCACGGGGCCCCGCGGTGCCGGCACGTGCGGCAGCGGCCGGCGTGGTGCCCGTCCGGCCCCGGCAGCGCCTCCCTCTGCTCCCCTCGCAGATCCTGCAGGGCCTCGTCGACGTTCGCATCCCTCACAACGACTTCTACCGCAAACGTAAGTGCGCGGCCCGAGCTGGCGCTGCAAGGCCTGGCTCAGGGCAGCCGAGAAGCGCACGGTCCTTAAGGTTGGAAGGGGCCTTTGGAGATCAGCTCGTCCCACCTCGGGAACAAGCAGGGTCACCCAGAGCTCCTGGCACGGGGTTGTGCCCAAGCAGGGGAACGCGGTCTAATTCTCCCGTATTCTCCAAGTTTGTCTAATTAGTGCTAATGCCTCTGAAGAGATGGGGCTGGAGAAGGATCTTGCCGTACTAGAGGCTGGGGATGGTGCAGAATGGGGCCTTTGCAAAGAGCATGCTCCTGTCCCGCTGTAGCTCCCCTTCCCATGGGCTCCTTTTCCTTGGGCTCCTTCCCCATGGCCCTCCCTGGGATCCTGCCTGGGGGACCGCAGATTGTGCCCTGCGTGGAAGGAGAAAGTGTCCTCACAGGAGACTAATTCTCCTTCTGTGCACACCAGTATTTCTAGAAATTGTGGATGAGAAGTCCAGGCACTCGCTGCATGAGAACTTGAGCAAGATCAAAGCGCCGTTGCAGGTCATCTGGGGCAAGCAGGACCAGGTAGGCTCCTCGGAGAGAGGACAGGAGCACATCTCCATGCGCAGCTTGGGCAGTTAAGGAGGGAGGAGCAGGCAGGGTTGAGGAGGGGAGAAGGGGCAGGACGGCTGCATGTAAAGGGCCTTGTGAACGCGTAAGAGCACCGGCCGTCAGGGCCCCGGGCGGGCGGGAAAGGGGGATTGAGCGCCACGATGGTGCAGAGCACGCTGCGGGATCGGGAGCGTGTCCTGCTCCCCAGCCTCGTGTGGCCTCGCTCCCACGGGAATTCCTACAACATGCGGTGAAACCTCGGTCTGCCCCTGCCCCGACACTGCTTGGTTTTGTGTTCCCCCTGTCATTCAGGTCCTGGATGTTTCCGGAGCCGACGTCTTGGCAAAAGCCATTCCCGACTGCCACGTGTACATCCTGGAGAACTGCGGGCACACAGTGGTGGTGGAGCGGCCCCGCAAGACGGCCAAGCTCATTCTCGAGTTCCTGGCGCTGCTGCACAGCACAGAGAACAACAAGAAACAAGCGTGAGCCCGCGGGGAGCCGGCGCCACGTGGTCTCGCTTGTGAAGTACTGATGCTTTGATAAGTTCTCAGGGATCTCGTTCCAATCACGGTGGATGTGCCGGAGTCCCTGAGGAAGGCAAAAATCACATCAATCAATAGCCCTACCGCCACATGGGGACCTAGGGGTCATTGAACAACCTACAGTTCAGTAAAAATGGGAACAGAATCTCTCGATTTTCTACCTTTGCATAAAGTAGAAGTGACCTGGAATCACCAAACTCCAGCAATGGAACATGCTGAAACTCCTTACGCGGCCCATGCTATGTAAGCTACTGGCACACAGTCGTCAATGACATTTATTGAAAATACTTATGAAGTTTAGGAAGGAAGAAACATCTTGGACTGAGACTTCAGTATTTCTCCTCCTTAGACTCTGCTGCGTTGCATGCAATGTTGTTATAAGAGAATCCTAATGTCCCAGCCATTTACTGACGTGCTGTTTATGTAGCTCATTAATTATGATTTATGCAGAAAAAAAAAGGCAGAAAACTTCGTGTGTGAGAGTAAAATGACTGTATGTGCAAAATGTTTACACTTGTGGTGAGTGGATTTTTTAAATCCCTGAGCAGCTCCTGTGTATATGTGATGCCTTAACAGCCCGGAGTAGCGATGTCCGCCTGCACCCCGGCCTCCTCGGGGGTGGTTTCCTCTGATGTGAAACCTGTGTCCTGTGGAAACTCAGCGTGGAGACAGCCGGTGTGGAGCAGTTGTGCAAACAAGCGGAGCGAAACCTCCCGGAACTACTCGGCGTGTTGCAGACGTGGGGCCCGAGCCAGCAGCAGCCCTGGGGAGATGGGGTCCGCGCCGAGGGCAGGGCCGGCCCACGTCGGCTCTGCTGCGCCCGCAGGTAAATCCTGAACTTCCTGAATTCCGTGAATTCTGCCAGTGCTGGCGTCATTGAAAACACATGTAACGGAGCCACGTGAAATGGGAGAAGTGCAGGAGCAGCCGAGTGCAGGAGGGGCTCGCGTGCTCCCTGGCCGGTGCGAACTGCTAGCAGATGTCTCGGGCTCCCGTGGGACGCAATTTAAACTGTAGTGGTGTGGAAAAGCAAGACTTGGTAGTGTTTCCTTTTGATAATTTATAGCGCCTAACTGAGCAAAACTACATACAAAAAAGGAGAAATCCAGGCAAGTTACACTTTGCAGCCCGCGAGGCACCTTTAGAGACGGATTCTGCTGCGTTAATCCTCCCAGAGGCAGCTCCTCGCTGCTGTCTCCAGCTGGGCCGCTGGACACTTGTAGCTGACGCGGCTGCAGGAGCCGCGCGGCGCCCGCTCGCAGCGTGAAGCTCTGATGCTCCTCGCGGAGACCAGCGGCCCTTGGACGTCTGAGACCGCACGGTCCCTTGGAGCTCCTGGAGCGCCAGGACTAGCGACTCCCGATGCTGTGTGTGAGCTTGTATCCCCGAGGGCCGTCCCCGAGGGCCGCCCGCTCCCGACCTCCCCAGGACACGCTGACCTGTGACGTGTTTGAAACTCCCCTCCAGTTTTTCTGCTCTTTTTGTAAGAGAAGAAATGGTGTTCTCTTAGAAAACTAGAACGTCACTGTCGATTGCTTGGTTGTTGTTTCTACTACAGGAGTTGATGGAAGAAAAATGCCGATAGTTTTACATGGTAAAATCCAGGAAAAGTTGTTGGGTATCTATGTGGTTTGTCTAATGCCGCAGACTGCTGTATGCAAAGGATTTAAATGGCTATTAAAATCTAGTAATTTAGAGAGTCCTCTGTGCAGTGGTGGTTTTTCCTTTAGGGACGGGTTTGAGGCACAGGCCAGTGCGGAGCCAGAGGGTCCAGCTCCTTTACTTTTCTCTGCATTTCTGTGATTTCATCACATGGGGTTTTGCCGCGATGAACACTGGATAACTTCCAGAGAGCTGGTGAGCACCTCGAAGGCTCTGAGGTTCTGATCTCTTTAGAGACCACAGAATTCCACTTTTCCCCTTTTTCAACAGGAGATGGGCCTAAACGTTCCAGAAGCAAAACAATGCCTCAAAGGGCAGCGAAGGTAGGTAAAACCAGCGATAGGACGAGGGGTAATGGCCACAAACTGAAGCATAAGAAGTTCCGTCTCCAGGTGAGGAGCAACTTCTTTCCTGTTAGGGTGACAGAGCAGTGGAACAGGCTGCCCAGGGAGGTTGTGGAGTCTCCTACTCTGGAGGTCTTCAAAACCCGCCTGGATGCCACCCTGTGCCACATGCTSTAGGTGTGCCTGCTTGAGCAGGAAGGTTGGACTAGATGATCTGTAGAGGTCCCTTCCAACCTTAAATATTCTGAAATATTCTGAAATATTCTGAAATATTCTGAAATATTCTGAAATATTCTGAAATATTCTGAAAACCTTAAAAAAGGTAAAGGTAAAAAAGTTAGGTTTTACGTAGCTCGGCTGCCCTTTGAGGCATTGTTTTGCAGAGCCCTCGCTCTGCAGCGTCCCTCGTGCTGCGGGCGCAGAGGCAGCAGTGTGAGCCCGACGCCGTTCGCTATTCGCGTTCGGAGGGAGCCCAATGCCCACGCTCTCCCTCCAACTGCAAAATAACTGAGCGGGGTTTCAACTGCTGCGTTAATGCACGCACCAAGGTGACCGCGGCTCTAGAAAATATACTGCATTTCTCCAGCCCGTGGGGGAAGTGGAGGAGGCCTCTCGCCTGCAGGCAGGCGCTTGCAGTGGCTTGGGGAGGCTGAGCTTCACGTCCGAGACACGGGGAGGAACAAGAGCCTCGAGCACAGGGAGGCTGTGCAGGTGGTGGCGCTGAGCGGCTGCGCGTGGCCGCTGCTCCCCGGCAGCTCCTGCGCTGCCCGCGTCCTCCTTGGTGGCCTGAGTGCTGCTTCTCTTGTGGTCATGCAGGTGGGGAAGGTGGGTCCTTCAGGCGGGGCGCAGAGGAGGAGGCTGACAAGCCCTGCGCGTCACTCGCAGGGTGGCCTGCGAGCGCACGGGGGATGTGAGGTCGGAGGCTGGTCCAGCGTGTGCAGCTCGGCCCCTGGAGAGCAGGGCCCCGCCACGGCTCCAGGGACAGGAGCGCTGCAGCTCCCTGCCACGGGTCACCCTGTGTGCCGGTGACCAACGTCCTGAAGGCCCCAGGGGCCGGCTGGGCTAGGAGGCAGCAGAGGGAGCAGTGCCGGGAGCTGGGTGCCATGAGCGAGCGCGGGCAGCGCAGGCTGCAGCTTGGGAGCCTCTGCCTCCTGCTGGCAGGAGCCTCCGAGCGTGTCCTGTGCAGCCCTGGGCTCTCCAAACACGGCCGCAGCTGCTGCCGGCCCACGGCACCCGGGCCAGAGCCTGGATGGGCCCCGGGGCGCCCTGCCCAGGGGGTCCCCAGGGAGCTGCGCTGCTGCGGGGCACGGGCTGCAGCCGGGGGCCTCTCGCAGCCAGGGCAGGGTACCTGTGTGCAGCCCATGGCACGGCCGCCTCCCCAGCGCACAGGGCGCTGCTGCGGGTACTGGGCAGCCCCGGTCCCTTCCTGCCACTGCCGGGCACAGCCGCTGCCCGCGACCCCCTGCCCTGTCCGGGGTCTCGGGCTGTCCCACCTGGCACCTCTCCCCCGTCCTGCACCCCTTTGCACAGGGCCACGCTCCAAGGCCACCACGCTGTGGCCTCGTGTCCCCCCGCGAAGGGTGTCCCTCACCCGACTCTCCAAACAGGCCGTTGACCTTTCCCCGACTTGCCGTGTTTCACAACGCTCGTGCACCCAAATCGTGTTTTCCGCAGGAAGCTGGGGTGAGCCGGCCCCAGGACGGGATCCCGCTGGCCGCCTGTGGCCATGGGATCTAGGAACGGGCACCGGCACCTTCCCTGCTCCCCCCTGCGTGCTGCTTTCCGCACGCGGGCACCTCGTGGTCAAGGTGCACACGTGCCCTCTCGCATCTGCACCTGCTCAATGACCGAGATTCCCCTATCTATATTCTCTAATTCAATCTACCAAACAAATTAAATTTATTAGTCAATTAAAAAAGGAAGATACACAGGAGAGGTTTTCTTCCAGCGATGTGTGTGGCAGGGAGCATGCTGGGCACCCCGCTCCCCCTTCGCCTCTCCTACAGCTGCTCCTGCTGAGCTCGTTCGGCCTGAGGCTGATCCCTGACGCAGGTGCCTGTGGCAGGGAGGGCGCCTCCTCATTCCGCTTGCTTAATTGAACCCCATTTCCTAGAAACCTGTTTCACACGTGGGGAGCAGGACCCACGCGCAGCCTTCACGTGCTGCTCTATTGCTTTTCGTTGCGTTCAGGGCAAACCTGGATTGCTGCAATAAAGGAACAATTAGGTTTCCAGTAACGGCCATCCTGGACATGGAGACGTTTCCCATCAGGTTAGTGGAGCAGAGTTGTGCAGCTCTGACGAGACCAGTATTTTCTTTGGATTAGTTGTCTTCTGGCGAGGGAGCAATCGTAGCAATCGGTATCTCGGAATGGTGTGTTCGACGGTCCTGGTTTTGCCGTGTGCTCTCGGCCTCCGCAAGCCCCTGGGTGTCAGGAATCCGTCGTGGGCGCAGTGCAGCTGGCCGTTATCACTCCGGGAGAATGAAGCACAAAGAGCAGACGCTCTGTGTTGGGTTCTGTTGCCCGGGGCCGGGCTCCGGGCTGCTGCGGGCTGGCCGGGAGGGCGCAGAGCCCGGCAGGGCCTGCCGCTGCTGCCATGGGTGAGTCTTCCCTCCTACACTTGGTCATGGCAGTGTGTGTGGAAGCCCGGGACAGCCGAGGGCACCGGCTCAGAGCCCTGCTTTGTGCTGCCACGTCCCGGCCGGGATGCAGGGCCGGGAGCCCCGCGAGGCGCAGGGGGAGGCCGGGGGCAGCTGGGGCGAGCTGGGACGTGGCGGGAGGCGCCGGGCCGGGCCGTGGCGGCCAGCGGCCGTGGCCGTGTCCCCGTGGGCAGCCCCTGGGTCCTGCCGCGGCCTCTCGGCGCACAGTGCGGCTGTCCCTGGCCGTGTCCCCTGCGCAGCCCGCCGTCCCCCGGCCTGCCTGGCAGCGCCTCGCCGAGCACTTGTGGCGACGGGGCAGCAGGTGGCAGCACGCGAGCGGCACCGAGGCGGCGGCCACGGCGGCCACGGCGGCCACGGGGCGGCGCGCGGACATGGCGGCCACGGCGGCCACGGGGCGCGGGGAGGCGCGGGGACATGGCGGCCACGGGGCGCGGGGAGGCGCGGGGACATGGCGCCCCGGCCGGTGCCTGCTGCGGGGGAACGGGACGTGTGGGGCGACAGGGCTCTGGGGGACGGGCTGGGAGCGTTGGGGCCATGTCGTTGCTGGCGCTCGCTGCGCGGCGCCGCGCCGTGCGGCCGCCTGCCCCCCGCGCCGTGCCGCTGCCCTCCCGCTGCCCCGCAGGAGCCCGAGGACAAAGTCTCCTTTCACAAGATGTCTAGACGGTGAAGTCTAAGGGCAAGGCGGCTCCGGAGGGCTTAGATCATTAACTTGTTCTGCAGGAACCTGGGCGCGAACCTACCGCGATCGCAGGGAGCCTCTGCTCGCTCCGAGACCACTTTTCCAAGCTGCTTTTTCTGCTTGGTGGGCTGGGAGCGAAGGTGCTGGCAGGACTGGTGCAGGACGTATCTGCCCAGCATTACCAGCCATCCATCCTCACTGCTGCCAAGGGCACGATGTGCATGGAAAGGGAGGAGAAAGGTGCTGCTAATGGGCAGGACCCCGAGGGCCGTGAAAGGCCTTGGAGAAAAGGCCCTTCCATGGCAACACTTGCTGGTCGGCTGCCCGCCTGCCCCGTGTGTGTCCCACGTGCTGGATTGCCCCGCTGTGGCGCTGGCCGGTGGCTGCTGGTCTCGCCTTCCTGCCAGTCAATGGCACTGCAGCTTCTCCACGTCTCGGTTTAGCGCCGCTCCTTGGGGTAGGAGAAGCATTGGGCTCTGCAGCACCTGCTTTTACTGTACGGCCTCGGAGCCCAGCTAATCTGAAGTCTGAACAGCTCTGAGCGCGCGGAGGTTAGCACAACATCGGCACGGAGCAAAGCAGCAGCCTCTTCCCGTTGCGCAACAGCGGCGAGCAGCCCACATCAAGAATTTTTGGGAGATTTGTCAAGGCTTTGGTGTTTGAAGATAATATTTATTTGCTTGTTTCAGGTTTTTCTTTCGCAAGTGAGGGATTTAAATAGCATGGGCTGAGCAGGGGGCCGAGGCGCGCGTGCTGTCCCCGGCCGTGCGCTCCCGGGGCAGCCCGTGCTATTCTGGGCCTGGCTCATGCCGAGCTCAGCCCCGCGCTCCTGCTGACTTCGGAGTTGTGCTTTTGGCACAGACCTTATTTATGTTTTCACTAGGCCGCCTTCACGTGTCCTTGCAGTTATAGTTCAAACAGGGATACAAGTCTCCTCATGCATCTCCTTGTGCCTGCGCTTGGGGACCCCATGACTTGGGCCACGTGCCTTTGAGCAGTGACCTCCCTTGGGCCCTTGTTTGGGGCATGAATTCCGCATGGGGTGTTAAAAAGACAGCTGACCTGGTTGCATTTGGTGCCCGGGTCCCTGGGTGTCAGAGCGTTGCTCTATGGCGAGGGAGGCCGGGGTCTGCAGCGCTGCTGCTCGCGGGAGCTGAGGCCAGTGCGGGCCCTGGCCAGGCACGCTGAGCTCCAGGCTCCGGGAGCACGCGGCTCATCCCCACAGGCCTCAAAACGGGAGTCGCTGACTCCTTCCTGAGGTCCAGGCCTTGGTCTCCTGTTGGCCCTGGCTCCTGCAATGAGCAGTGCCCACATTGTGTGTCTGCTGGTACCGCCAGTGCTTGTTGCCTGCCGCCTCTCCCCAGGGCAGCGCGTTGGGTGCGTGCGCCCGGCCTCGCCGGGCTCTCCAAGCGCTCTCCTGCATGCAGAACCCTTGCAAGGAGAGCGCCGGAGCTGGCTGCAGGCTCCGCTTTGGGAGCCGCCGCTTCCCGGGCAGCAGCACGTGCATGTGCGGCTCGCCGGGCTCCTCTGCCCTCGGTACCATCGCGCGATCTGGTGCCATCGCGCAGCTCCCCTGCCCTCGGTACCATCGTGCGATCCAGTGCCGTCGCGCAGCTCCTCTGCCCTTGGTGCCACCGGTGATCCGGTGCCGTCGCGCAGCTCCTTTGCCCTCGGTACCATCGTGCGATCCAGTGCCACCGCGCCGCTCCTCTGCCCTCAGTGCCACCGGTGATCCGGTGCCGTCGCGCAGCTCCTCTGCCCTCAGTGCCACCGGTGATCCGGTGCCGTCGCGCAGCTCCTCTGCCCTCGGTGCCATCACCCGTGATCTGGCAGCACCGGCGCAATCTGGGACTGCATGTTCCAGGCACAGCCGCAGCACAAACAAAACCAGATTGTGTTGGGGACGGAGCTCAGCTTGGCACTCGTGGGAGATGAAAAAAACGCCTTGGAAAACACCAGTTCTGCTATTACGCAACCGCAGCCTGGTGCTGTTGGAGCCTGTTGCTTTTAAAAGCTATGGGATCTTTCCTTCCAACAGCTGGTGCCTTAAGAAAGCAGAGTGATTTTTCCACATAAAACGTTCCCAGAATAAACGTTTACTTTTCCTAAAGCTGCGCGGTGTGCGGAGGGTCACGAGGAAGGTGCCTTTGGCGAGGGCGCGGGGGCCTGGGTACCCTTGGGTAGCGCTGCAGTGCGTCTGGGGCGGGCTGACGCCGGGCGGGACGGCGAGGGGCACCGCAGCAACGGGCACCTCTGTTCCCCGCGACCCTTTGCCTGCAGCTCGCAGCCACCTGCTGCCCTTCGCCCCATTCCTGAGCTGCAGCACAGGCACCTGGTCGTACCGCGGTGCCCAGAGCTGCCGGCTGCAGCATTTGGGGTGCAGACACCCCTGCCCCTCCTGCAGGGAGCCAAGGCCGCCTCTGGGGCGCTGCTGCTGACACGGGCTGTGCTTGGGTGCTGCACACATCAGGAAGCAGCCCGCGAGGCAGGGCAGCTCTAACCACCATCGGCGGGGAATGGTGGGGACCCGCCTGCGGCACACGCAGCCGTGCCGAGCAGCTCCTGTGCGTGGGGTAGGGGTGTTTGTCCTGCTCTTCCCTCCACGTCTTAAGGAAGTGGTAAGAGGCAATCACTGGGGAAAAAACACACTAATTGGTGTTTAAAACACGTGAGGTTTGAAGAGCAAATTTGCTTTCTTCCGTGGTGTTTGTTCTCGGCTGCGTTAGGCCAGCTGGCACGGAGCGGAGGGAGCGAATGCGGGCCTGGGTGCCACGGGAGGCTCTGGCTGTGCCTGCTAGTCACGAGGGAGGCCGAGGCCACTGCTGCACACTGCTCCCGGTGACGCGGGTGCCCGTGTCACACAGTGGCCGTGAGCGTGGCCCTGCGCAGCGATGCAGCAGGAGGGAAGCGTCTCCCTCCCGCATCTGCTCGAGCTGCTGCTGCACCACAGGAGGGGCAGGACTCCTCTGGCCCCTGTCCTCGGCAGGGGCTGCACAGGGGACACGTTGCTGGGTGCTCAGCAAGGCGTGACATCCCCTTGGGGACGGTTTTGCTCAGTAATCAGCGCTGTCTGGAAACGCTCCCCTCGCAGACTTGTTGTGTCTATCGCTCCTTCCTGCTTGTAAGGGGACAGCTTGTCACGCTGGCGCTGCCTGCATCGGCGGCCCCGCGGCGGTATTTCTTTGGCAGGATCCCTGTTTGAACAGGGATGCGGCCGCCTGTCCCCCTCCTCGTGCTGCCCGCTGCAGTCTGCCGCGCTGGCGCTCTGAGCGCGGCTGCTGCTCTGCTCCCGCCTCGGCGGTGGTGTTGGGCAGGGTGTCCCCAGGGCGCCGGGCAGCGACGCCTCGCCCAGCTGCCCCGTGACCCCCATCCCCTGCTCTAGGGAGCCACTTAGCACCGTGGGGACAGGGCAGATGTGGATAAACACCCGGGGTTTTCCTGCTCCTCCCGTGGGAGCTGTGCCGGCTCCCAGCGGATGCTGAGCGCGGGTCTCCTTGCGCGCACGGCAGACGCAGCCCAGTGCGAGGGGGGGCAGGCGCCGGGCAGGCGCTTTCCAGCAGCCCTCGCTCCTCAGCTGGGCTCCTGGCACCGAGCGCTGCGGCGAGAAAAGAGCTGCTTATTCCTTACGAGGCCTTCAGTGCCGGGATCTGTGTCGGGATCACGGCAGGGTCAGGGCTGCCTCGCGCTCCGTGCAGGCAATGGCTGCAGGCCCCGCGCTGGCCGTGGGCGGCACGGGCGCCGTGGTGCACGCGGTGTCCCCGGGGGCCGGGCAGGTGCCTCGCGCGGGGAGCACCAGCAGCTGTGAGGGGCTGTGCAACGGCCCGCGGGTTCTCACAGACCCTCCGCTGCCTTGCAGCCAGTGTCCATAGCAGCCCAGAGCCGGGGGCTGCTCTGTGCCCTGCTCCAAGGCACCCACTGTGCCCGCCACATGGGGCAGCCTGCCACGAGCACGATGGCCCTGTCCCACGGAGAGTGAAAATCAGGCCAGGACGTGAGTTCATGGCCAGTGACAGGCAGGCTCCTTTGAGGGTCATGTGCTTTCTGCTCCCAGGACTTTGCTGTCTGCAGCACCTGGACTTTGCCCTGCACGGGGGCGCTACCAACTGAGTTATTTGTCCCTTGCCCTCGCTGCAGCAGCCGGGCGCTGCTCCCGGCAGGTTTTCCTTTAATTGAGCAAGTGAAGCGCGTGCCAGGAGGGCAGCTCGGGCGGCCGCAGCGCTGCCCTGTGCAGCCCTGTGCCAGGCTGACGTGGCGCTCCTGCTCCCGGCGCTGCCCTGCTGACCTAGTGAGGGCAGCTCTGCGTGGCCCTGCAAAAGCCCCTCCGTGTTTCCTGTGTGGAACAGGGCTGCTCTTCCATCCTCTGGGAAAACGCCAGGGAAACCTGGCTCGGCCACGCAGACCTTATGGTGAGGGGACGGTGGGAGCGGAGGAGAGGCTGGAGCTGCACAGTGCCGCGCCGGGGCCGAGCAGGACGGCGGATCTTGCGTGGTTGAAACGAGCTCTGCGTTCTGCTCCAGCGCTGCCTTGGCACTGACCTAGTGCGAGCCCAGCACCATGGGCACACGGATGGGCACACATGTGTGAGGAGCATGGTGCGTTTGCAGACGAGCCCTTCTTGGTGGCGAGCAAAGCCTGACCACTCGGAGCACCGTCACCTTCTGGGGCTCGGGGACGCCTCGAGGCCTCTTTGGAGCAGGACTGTTGAATTTGCTCACGGAGGCCCCTGCCCGGGTCGGGTGTGGGTGGTTTCTCCAGGGCTCTGCTGGCACCCGGGTAGTTATGGATTGCTCCTATAAACAGGAAGCTGCTTGGCTGCGTTGCCAGATTAGACAGGAGTCGGAACACAGAGCTGTTTGGGAGTCATTCCCAGAAACGGAGGGATTCCCAGGAAAAGGAAAGCGCAACCAAGCAGCTGGGGGCTTTCAGGGAGCCGCAGGGCAGGAGCGGCACCGCCGCGGGCTCCGAATCACGGGTCAGCACCGGGGCAGGAGCGGCACCGCCGCAGGCTCTGCGCCATGGGGTGGCACCGGCCACCCCAACCCCTCCACGGGCCAGGCAACCTGTCACCAGACGGGACCCCAGCCTGTGACCCGCAGAGCGCGGGAGGGAGCAGTGCCGCCCGCACCGCAAACCCGGACACCCCAAACCCGCCCTGGGCACCCCCAGACCCGCCCTGGGCAGCCCCAGCGCTGCTCCTCTCTGCAGGGGAACCCGGAGCTTTCCCAGGTAGGGGCTGCAGTGCCCATGGGTGCCCGGCCAGGTTGCGGTGCCGGCCCCAGCCCTGCGCGCACCCTGGGCAGTCCCTGGTGCTCTGTGTAACCCCGCACCTTCTTGGGGTGCCCTGCCTGGGGCCGCTACCACCGTCGGGGCAAACTGTCCCCCGTATTCTGTCGCTAGGGAGCTGGGACTCGCTTATGAAAGCTGCTGGTTACTCATTTCCAGGCACGCTGCCATTTCCCTTCTTTTTTTTAATGAAAACAATGTCGTTATATAATCCGCACAAAGGTTAATTATTAGTATTGTATCATTCCTGACGGCTCCTGCGAGCGTGCTAGAACAGGAGCGATCAAAGAGCCGGGCTGAGCAGCAGCCCTGGCCCAGTCGGTATTAGCTGAGACTCCGGGGAGGCCAAATTCTGGCCACAAAACTCACCAAATAATCAAAACCGTCATAAGCTGGGCAGACTGGCACCATTTGTTATTAAGATTGCCCAGCAATTCCCTTTATGAATCTTCCTTTTCAGCTGCTCGTGCTTTTCCCCAGTCCCAGCCAGGCGGGTTGACATTTTACATGACGAGTTGCAAGCCTGGGGCTGTTGTTGAAAACACTGCAATTCCCAGGAACAGCGCTGCGAAAAATAAGTGCTTGCTGTTCTGTAAGGCCGGAGGCTTCGGCACAGGTGGGAAACAGAGAGGGCAGAGCCGGGGGCTGTGCTGGGAAGGGGCCCTGGGAAGCGCTGCCCTCCCGAGGAGGGGCTGGGAACAGGAATGGGACAAACGTGGCCCTGCCAGGGGAGCTTTGTGGGCAGCCCCGTGGTGCCCGTGCGGGGCGGCCCGGCCTTCTTTCCCGGCCCAGGGGTGCCCGGGGGGCTGCGCACGGAGCCCTTGGCTGGACAGCAGCCCTCGCCACGGGCTCTGCGGTCGCCCGGGCCCCAGGAGGAGGCCACAGCGGGCGCTGCTTTTTTCCAGTTTGCTTTTCTGGAAAGCAAACAAGTATGGGAGTAAACCTTCAGGAAAGAAAGATTGCCGCGCGTTAGGAAACAAAGCTAGGAATAGCTGCCCTAGGGCACATCCGAGTGAGGAGGCCGCCCCTCATCCTCCCCGCCAGGCTCGGTGGCGGGAGCAAGGGGTGCTGGACAGGAGGAGGGCTGCAGGAACTTAAACCTGGGAGGCTGAGCTGGGGCTGCGGCTCTTGCCGAGCTCTGGTGCTGAGCTGCAGGAAAACAAGATCCGGGCAGAGCTGGAGCCGCCACGCGTGTCTGTGGGTCCGCGTGTCCGTGGGCTGGGGGTCAGCGAGCGCCTGGGCTCCCGCCTGGCCTCGGTCCCAGTGCCTTGTCCCCTGGCGTGGCTCGTCCCTGGCCCCGCCGGCCTCGCTCTCTGCCAAATGCTCTCTGGTGGCATTCCATTTGCATTCCGTTTGGGTATTCCTAGGTGCTCTTCAGCTCGTGGACAGCAGCCGTCTGCGCTCTGCAAGGGAACGTTCTGGCCATCGGCCATTGCCTTGAAACCTCCTCGCAGGGGAATGGGAAGCGTTGACGTGTCCCGGGCTAGGGTAAAGCCATGCCCAGGGCTGCCAGCGCTTCCCTTGGAGCCCATCCCATGGGATCCGCTCTCCCTTGGCCCCGCAGGAGGCGGGGATGGGGCTCGGAAGGGTCCCGTGCGTCCCGGCTGTGCGGCGCGGGCGAAGGGAGGGCGTGTGAGAGCAGCCAGGGGCTCGGGGCTCTGCCGGCGCCAGCTGGGGAGCATCTCGGTTGTGACCCCGCGGGAGGACTCTGGAGCAGAACCAGCAGCTTCTGCAGCTAGCTCAGCCAAGGGTCTTGTCTCCAGAGGCTGGTTGTTGAGAGGCGAGCCTGGCATGGGGACTCACAGGGCACAAGCGCTTTCTGCTTGGCCAGACCCAGCACCTGTGAGTCACCAGTTAGTTCCTTGCAAAACACGAAACTCATCTCCCTGCGTATGCAGCAGCGGCGCTGAGAAACGCAGCGTTCTCACTTCCCCTGCCCAGGCGGGATGTGGGGAAAGAGGAGCAGCCGCCTCGACGCGGTTGGGTTCCCCTGGTCCCGGCTTGCAGGGCCCGTCCCGGGCTGGGAGCGCGGGGTCGGGAGCCGGGACGCGCGGGGGCCGCAGCCATTGCCCTCTCCCTGGGCAAACACGCTTATCGGGCGCGGGGTTTCTGCCCCGTTGTGAAAGCGCTCGCCAAAAATAGCCCGCGGCGAGCGCTGAGCAAACAGCGCCCTGATAAGCGTGCCGGCCCCGGGCCTCGTGTGGCCGCGCTCGGCCCCTTGGGGACACCGCGGGCCTGTGAGCGGAGCAAGGTGGCGTTTGGGCGGCAGGGAAGGCTGGACCTGGCTCAGGCCTGGACTAGGATGGGGAAAGGGGATTTTGAACCAGCGCGGCTTAAGTGGGAATTAAATAGGAGTTATTGCAGCTAGTGAATGCCCAGGCCCCGTCACCGGGAATAGCCAAACTGCAACAAATTTGTGCCCTTGCAATGGCCTGTGGTGCTGGAAATAGGTCTGTCCCTCCCTTCTGTGGCCCGCTGTCTGTCCCGGAGATGTGATCCCAGTGGCACAGAGCGGGCAGGATGCAATCCCAGCGGAGCGGGCAGGATGCGATCCCAGTGGCACAGAGCGGGTGGGATGTGGTCCCAGCGGAGCAGGCAGGGTGCGATCCCGGTGGCACGGGCGGGATGGGATCCAAGCGGCGCCTGGCGCCGGGGCCGCCGCCAGCGCGCTGACCCTCGCGCCTGCCAGCACTAAAATTAGCCACCGGCATCAAAGCGGCGAGGGAAGGAGAGGCAGGGTGTTTATTTTCATCTGAAGTAATCTGTGGCCGTGCGTCTCCTTCCAAAACAAGCAGAGCGGGAGGCTGCCTTCGGGAGTCTGGGGAGCTAAATAAAAGCGGGAACCTGCGAGCGAGCAGCGCGCGGGGCACCGGGCGGCAGCGGCAGGACGCTCCCCGCGGCGCTCCGCAATCCCGGCTGCCGCTGCCCGGCGCGGGGCCGCCACGGGGCGAGGGCCTGGCCGGGGGCAGCGGCAGAGCCGCCCCGGGCGCCGCAGCCGGGCGCGGGGGCAGCCCCGGTCAGTGGGGTCTAATGTCCCCCGGCGTCGTGGCCGCCCGCGCTGTGTCTGCCCTGCGCGCCGTCCCGTGCGCACCCTGGGGCTCTCGGCGGGCAGCGGCGGCTCCCGCAGATTGGGGTGACTGGGGCAGGGCTGCCCGCAGCGCAGCCCGCGGGGAGAGCGGGGCAAGTGGGGTGAACGGGGCTCGCGGGGCTCGCAGCGAGGCGCTCGGCCGGCCTCAGCGGCGGGAAACAGCACCTAGCGCACGGTGAACCCGGATCCCGGATTGTTGCTCTCCAGGGTATATCCGCTAGGGCTCGTCTAGGACCTTCTCCCACCCTTCTCCTCTGTTTGGTTGCTTTTTTCTTTTTTTTTTCCTGTTCTTTTTCTGACCATTGAAAGCTGAAAGTAGCACAGCCCAGGCCAGGAGTTCCTCCCGCCCAACGGGCAAGGCACTGTTGCTGTAGTTACCTGCCTCCACCTGCGCTGCAGAGCTCATTAGGGCCTCCGCGGGTTTGCTAACGAGCACGGTCGTGCAGTGCTGTGCGCAGTGTTGCACCTGTGGCTTCAAACACCTGCGCAGGCCCCGCCGGGCTGGCCGCTCCAGGGGACTCCTGTGGTTTCCCCTGGTGTTTCACAGGCAGCGGCTGCCTTGGGCGCCGGGGCTGTCCCATCCCGTCCAGCCGCGGTGCCCAGCACCGTCCCGACGCCGGCCTGGAGCCTCCGAGAGCCCTGGAGCGGCCGCTTGGCGCGCGACCCGCAGGCACAAGCCCGGGCCGCCCTGCGCTCGCCCTGCTCCATGAGCCTTCCCCAGCCGCCCACCTCTATTTGGACGTCCTTACAATTTATTTCTGCAGCGCGCTGGTTTTCATGGCAAAATGGAAATGTGTCCCGTGGGTGGCTCTCAAATGAAAGGCTGCGCGAGGAGGCTAAAAATAGGGCAGAGCGCGGGGCAGCAGCACAGGGAGCCGTGCGAGGCCGTGGCAGCAGAACCCACCCCTGACCCTGCCCCGGCACCTCTCGGGGTGTCTGCGTGTCCGGAGCCGGGAGCAGCGGGACCGTGGCTGTGACACCGCAGATCCGTGACGGGCAGCGCGGGGGAGGTTGGTGCAGGGTTGGAGCAGAGCTGCGGCCCTGCGGTAGGAGGTGCCGCCCCCGGGGCGCTCTGCACCCCTCCATGAAGCCCCGGAGAGGTCAAGAGCTCCTGGTAGCTCTTGAGCTGGTTCTTGTGGTCATCACGGTCCTTCCTTTCCCTGCTGATGAAGGTAAAGAAATGAAATCCAGAGCTCGCAGTGCAGCCCCGTGTGGCTGCTGCCCACGAGTGCCCTTTGCAGGGGCCGCAGGAGCGGCACAGGACGTGCCCTGGCCGCGGTGTGACGGGCTCTGCGCCTCACCCCTCAGCACTGAGCCCTCTGGGCAGCGTGTCCCCAGGAGGAACAGCTACCCGTGGGAAGGGTCAGGCCCGTTTCCCTGCTGATTCACACTCTCCCCTTTCATCTTCCCTCTGGTGCAGTTTATTATGTGCAGCTATAAATAGGTTTTTCTCCTGTGTGTGCCCAGTTCTCCCCGTTTCCCTCCCGAGCACAACGTGAGCGGATGGGCGGCTGGCACAGATGGGCAGTGTGTCACGGGGCTGCTGGCAGAGCAGGGCGTGCGCTGCACTGTCTGCGGTTATCTTCATGTTTTGTTTTTGTCCTCGTTTTGGAGGCAGTTGATGACAGTAGCTGATGCCGTGGCTGCTGCAGCCCTTTCCAGCACGTATCTGCTGCTCTTGCAGCCAAGGGGCCGGCTGCGCCTCCGGGCTCGCATGCCGTGTGGCCGCTGCCCCAGCCGGCTCCGGGGACTCTGCGGCGGGCGCTTTGAGGCCGGGGGCTCGCACGGTGCCCTCGCTCCCGTGCTGAGGAAGAGCAGGGCCAGCAGGGCTGCTGCGGGCGCCTTTGGTGGCTCTGGTGGCCCCGGCTCGTTAGCTGGACGCTGCGGGTTGGGAGCTGCCGGGACTACCGTGTGTTTGCTCTGCCCTCGCCGCCTGCTGCCCCGGGTTCTTGGTGCGGATGGACCGAGCCTGAGCTCGGGGCACGGGGATGGCGTGAGGGTTTCACCAACCCCGCTGAGATGGGGGGGCTCTCCCAGCCCTGCTGCTTGCAGGGAGCTCTCCCGGGCCTGCCGGGGCTCTGGGGGCCTCCAGCACCTCCAGCTCTAGCCGGCTCTTCCCTGGAGCAACAACGGGGCATGGGGATGCTGCGTGTGGCACCTGCCCCTTACCCCGGGAATGCCTTAGTTACCATTTACTCTGAAATCGATCTTAACTCAAGCCAGGTTTGGTTAAGTGGCAGATGGGGGAGTCAAATGGTCCTGCTTGGGCTGTGTGTGCAATAACTGATTTCCTCAGTGTGAGCACGAGGTCCCCACAGCTCCATTGGGAAATCCCTGGTACTCTAGTTCTTATGTTGCCCATAAATACTTGGATATTGGCAGTGTTGCCCTGCTCGCCCGTACGGGCGGGTTTAATGCGGCCGACAGCAGATGCAGCGGTGATCAGTCTCGGCCTGGTGATTAGTGGCTTGGCTGACCTCCTTTCCCAGCGCGTTGGTGACCGTTACCCCTTCTCTGGGGGTATCTGCAGTGTGAATTCCCTATCCTTAAAGAGTTGGTTTCCATTAATAGGTTTTTAAGGCCCCAAAGAGCAGTGATACCCATCTCGTGTGGTCAGCTCCCTAACAGGAGCTATTGTGCTCCTTGCATTCTTGAGTAAACCCTTTGTGTGGTTAATTGCTCTTGCTGCTAAGTAAATAAATAGTTGTGCCTTTCTGAGGGTTGCAAGCTGAGGAGAGAAAAGGTCATATACCGGCTCCACTGCCCGCCCTTGTCACCGGCAAGTCCTGGCCTAGGTCTGTGTTGACTGAGACTAAGGGCTTTGGAACCGTCCCGTTCCAGGGCCTTCACCCAGGCTGGGATCAGAGCAGGGGCTGGTGCTGCAGCCCCTCTCTGACACCTTGCGGACAACTCCTCGGGGAATTGTGCCCCGCGTGGGTGAACTTGCGTGACTCGCTGCTGCGTGCACTGCCTGATGGCAGCACCGCTGGCGTTGCGACGTCCCGGGCCGCTTTGAGTGAAATGGGGTGGGAAACCCGGCCTTGTTCGCGATCTGCTCCTCAAAGGGAGGCATCCCGGTGAAACGCCCGCAGCCGGCGCCACACGAGCCAGGTTCTCCGGGGGGTCGTGGGCAGCAGCTCCCAGCGGATCTGCTGCTATCAGGGGAAGTGAAAAAATGAGGAAGAAAATAAGGTAAAGAGTGGCCAGAGCAGGCCAGACTATGGAGAAAACGCTGCAGAGCCTGAAAAGCGCTACCTAAGAGGAAACACCGAGCGCGGTTCCTGGGCTCCTGCCGGGCTTTGGGTGCTCCCTGCAGTAATGGCTGGAGACATGAGGGCTTTAAATGAGGGCCGGGGACATAAGGGCTTCAACACGAGGGCTGGGGACGTTAGAACTTCAACATGAGGGCCGAGGCGCTGCGAGCGGCCCCGGCGCCCAGGAGACCCGTGGAGGGTCCCGTGGGCCGAGCCGGCTCCGCGCTGCGCCACCTCTGCCTGCTCCGGCTCCGCGTTCCCCCCGCGTGATGTCCCCTGCTGCCGTGACGTGGATCCACACGTGCTGAGGGCCACAGGACGCTGCGGCCGGTGGCTTTTGCATTAACCTTGGCCTAGGTGAGGTTAGGTTTGACAATCCCGTGTGGATCGCCCAGACCAGGGCACTGCTCGCCTCACCTTGAGATGGGAGTGAGACAGTCAGGAATACTTTTCCCGGGTGATGTCTCCGGCTCCGGGCCCTGCTCCCAGCTTTGCCCCTGGCTGCGTGCCCGGCCGAGCCCGGCTGCTGCCTTCCTCCGCGCGGCTGCTCTCCTCGCAGGTGCTGTTTGCCCACAGGGCTGCCCTACTTTGGCTCAGCTTGCAGCCTCTCATGTTTTGAGGTCAGTGACAGCTGCCGGCAGGCCCGGCCTTACTCTTGTTTTGCTTTCCAAGCAGCTCAGTGCATGTGTCAAATTAACAGCCTCCTTGGGCCGCTTTAACCGTTTCGTTGGTTGTGTGGAGGAGTTGAGACTGTATCTGTGCGGCGCGCTGCGCTTCCACACAGCTGCAGCCACTCACTGAGGATCTGGCCCGTCTGCTTAGTCCTGCGTTTGGTTTTATGGAGTCCAGCACCGGCACTGGTACCAGCACCCCGCAGATGCCACGTGGGTTGTCATTGCCCAAAAGCCTCTTGGCAGGCTGGAAACAGTAGCGGCCTCCCCACAGGAGCAGTTCTGTGCCCGGCTTGAGAGCTTTGCTCGCCGCTGCCTCTGCTCCACGGCGTCTCGGGTGCTGAGAACAGCCGGAGTAATTAGCACTCGCCCGCCAGGGATGTGAAAGCCCTTTGCAGGCTTCACATCACCTTGAAGAAGTGGGTCAGCCCAAAACTTCCTTTGGAAAGAGAAGCGGCACGAGGATTAGTTGGGCAGCTGGGGCGCTCCGAGGCGCCGGCTCGCGCGCGCCGGCGCTGCCCGAGGCTCTGTGCGGTGCCGGGGCGCGGGCGGCCGCCCGCCCTGCCCTGGCTGCAATGCAGAGACCGCCTTGCAGCAGCAGCGCCGCTCCCCGGGGCTGCTCCTGCGTGGCTGCAGCCAGGGCCGCTGCAGAAGCAGCATAATCCGCGTGGTTACATAACGCCAGCAGCTCCGCACTAAAAATAGCACGAGGAAGAGTCCTTGGAGAAGCGGGAGGAATGGCAGAGCAGGGAAGCAGCAAAGGGCTGAAGTCACAGGAGATGACGTTCCCCATCAGCGTTGATTCACTGTCCCCCGTTGGCATTGCCAGGCCGCTGGTGCTCGCACTCGACGACATCTGTTCCTCGGTGCTGAGACATGCACAATCCTGGTAGCTGCAAGAGCAGCTGCTCGTGCCGTCCGCCCCGTGCCGCACGTGCATCTCCTTGGCCCCGTTAGCCATGGGGAAGAGGCCGGGCTGGAGGCTGGCGCGGCCGAGCGGGCTCGGAAGGGTCCGGTCAGCGCTTGCCTGCTCCGATCAACACACACGCGCTGAGAATATTCCTGGCCGAGGGCAGGGACCAGTATGGAGCGGAGGAGTCCGCCCTGGAGGCCCCCCGTGACGCAGCAAGGAAAAGAAATATCAGAGAAAACAAAAAAAAAAAAAAAAAGAGTTTTATTTAAGCCGGACCTCTTTGTTTAGGGGAACCTAGAAGAGCTTTTCAGCTCAAAGTTAGACGAAAAGGGTTGTCCACAAAGCTAAAAGGCACAAGGAATGCTGGCCCTGGTGCGGGCCTTGGTGTCGGGACACGAGCAGCACCAACGCTGCAGCGTGGGGGGCTCTGCAGGCTTGGCAAGAGGGGACGGAGCGTCAGCAAGTGCGTGCAGTGCTGAGCACAAGCCGTGTGGAATACGGTTTTGCCAGCATTTATTTCTCATTTCATTCACTGCTGCAGAGTCTTACAGCATTACATTGGCTGAATGGGAAGTTTTCTGCAACCAATTTGTCACTGCTTGACTCAATCAGAGCTATTTTCAGCCGCTGAGCCAGAGCTGCTCTGCTGTGCTCACCTTGCGGCCGCCTTGCAAAGGGCCGACCAGGAGCGTCCGCCTGCCCCCGGGGCAATTCGGGAGCACATTTCCGAGTGACACCAGGCTGGGCGGAGGAGTCACAAGGTGAAAATAGAGAATGAGGCATGGGGAGGGTCGCAGCGGCGACCCACTCATTTTGGTCCACCTTCACAGCCGGGCTGCCTTTCCCTCCCCGGGCAGTCCCCCTGCGCTCCTGCGACCACAAGCAGTGACATTTGGGCTGCAGGCTGTGGGTGGGATGTGCAAACGGGGGCACCGGCCAGACCGCGGCTCGTCCGGCTCCAGGGCTTCCCGAAGCGCTTCCTGGCGGAGCTGCCCCTCCTGGCTGCGCTCTCTGTGCTCTGAACATGGGCTGTTTAGCGGGTGACAAAGTGGGGCGAGTGCGAAGGGAGATGCCGGAGAGCAGGGACTAGAGGGGCCATCCCGGCTGGCTGCACGCGAGGGACGTGAGTGGAGGGGTCCCTGGCTCTGCTCCCAGCACAGCAGGTCACCAGCCCCGTGGAGAAGCACACGGCCCCCGCGGCAGCCCGGAAAGGAGCGGGTTGCTTCATCCCTCGCCAAGCGGCTCAGGGCTGGCGGCTCCGGGGGAGGCTGGAGCGCGGCCAAGGCGGAAGCGGAGCCGGCGCGAGAGAGGCCGGGCTGGGGACGGCCGAGCTGCGGGGCAGGAGGGGCACAAGGGGAAACGAAACGGGCGCCTCCTCCCTCGCAGCCGCTCGCAGCCTCGGCTCCCCTCGCCCACCCGGCAAGAAGGACCTTCCCGGGGGCAGGAGCCAGAGCCTCATCCAAACCATAAGCAGGAATTTGCTGGATTTGAGGCTGTGCTGGGTAGCGAGCCCGGCCCATGACCATGTGGCTTTAGCACACGGCAGGTTCTCAGTGTCCCCCAGAAATGCTCCAGGCTGCAGCTGGGCCGAGCTGGCCCGTGGTGGCTGATGACAGCAGCCCTGTCCTCCCTCCCCAGCCACGGAGGTCCCTGCTCCCCCCGGGAGAAAACAGCCTTTGCTGGGCACTGCACGACCCCTCCGTCGTTACCCTGCCCTGCCAGATCCACACAGGGGATCATCATCATTATTAATGATCATTATCATTATTTCTGACCCTGCTGGTACTGAGGGCAGAACGTGCAATGTATTTCCGTGTGAGAGATCTTTAAAGCACGGTGTTTTCCATATTCTCTATTAAGTGCTGCCCTCCTTTAGCGACCTGGCCTTTTCTCTAGTGAACGAGACACATCATCTGAGCAGTGTTTTGCAAGGAAACACTAACTAGAACCACGTGCGTTGCTGGGGACTGGTGTGGGGCTGTACAAGGGGCGCGGAGCCGCGTGCACGGGGAGCGCAGCTGGTGGACGGGCACTGTGCGCTTGGAAGGCGACCGTCCCGCCTGGAACTGGGCTGATTCCAGGGGAAGCTACTGCATTTATTATCAGCCTACGTTGTCCTGTGGTGCAGCCTGCGTTTTGGCATAAAGGAAAACTTGAGAGCCTTGTTACCACAAGGATAATATTGGACTTTGTAATGTTCCTCTAAGGAGCGATTTCTAGATCGCTGTCCGGGGGCACAGAAATGAATATGCACGCATTTATGCTCAAGGGTGTTTCCTCAGGACGGTGCATCTGGCACGGCCAGGAAAGGGAAGTTTGCTCTGCGGCTCCCCCGTTGTCTGTGTCCTGTAAAGAGGCAGAACGGCCCGTCCCTTCACGCCGCCGGCGCGGCTGCTTTCTGCAGCTCGTTCCAGCGGGCGCGGGCGGGTGCGGGCTGCAGCCGTCCCCGGTGTCCCCGCGCAGGGCGGCGCTGGGGACGTGCCCGGGCGCCGAGGCAGAGGCCCTGCCGAGGCAGCCTGGGCGTCAGCGTCCTATCAGGGGCATGAATTGCAGCAGGGAAGCCGATCCCGGCGCGGGCGGGACGCCAGCGACTCGCGCGCCCTGGAATCGCTGCCCGGCTCACTAGGAAGGGCAGCAGGAAGCGCTGCAAGGCCCGGGGAGAGCCAGGCCACGCCGAGCACCGGGATGTT
Source organism: Nothoprocta perdicaria (assembly GCF_003342845.1). Lineage (NCBI taxonomy): Eukaryota > Metazoa > Chordata > Aves > Tinamiformes > Tinamidae > Nothoprocta > Nothoprocta perdicaria. Next base: position 8,662,755 of record NW_020456198.1, on the reverse strand, counting down.
CCCGTCCCTCGGGAAGGGCGATGGAACCCCACGGCAGTTCCCTCCTGGAACAAGGGCTGTATTTCTCAGGGCCTTTCTCACCGCCGCTCGCGCCGCTTTCGTCTCGCTGACCTTTACTTTGCTTAAATTAAACGCCGAGTAATTTGTACCCAAGCGGAGCTGCTCCGTCTCATTAGCGTGGTTAAATAGACGGCAGAGCGTTACTAACTGCATTGTCAGAGAGACTGTTGCTTGGTAATTTGAGCTGCGGTAATCTCATTATCCAGTTTTCTTAATTAATTATTTATTTATTGGTACAAGGCTGGCGGCTCTGCTGTTAGCGCTGCCCCGCGAGCTCCGGAAGCCGCAATGTCGTTAAGGCCGCTAGGCCGTGGGCACCGGGAGCTGAAAAATCGGGATAAAATGGAGCAGGGGGGAACCCTGGTAGGAGCTCCGGCCGTTTGTGCCTACAGGAGGCTCTGTGGTGTGAGGACAGCCCAGGAGGAGCAGCCGCCACCAGGAGCTGGGCCTGGACCGGGCGCACGGAGGCCGCGGGCAGGCGCCCGGCCCTGTTGTCTCCTCCAGCCTGTGGACCCAGGGATGCTCCATGCCTTGGGGCCTCCCAAGCCCCGTATTGGGAGCCTCGTGTGCCCAGGGACCCCCTGTGTCTTGGGGCCCCCAAGCCCCATTTTGGGACCCCATGTGCCCAGGGTTGCCCCATTTCTTGGGTCCCACAAACCCCATACTGGGGGCCCCAGCTGCCCAGGCATCCTGTGTGTCTTTGGGTGCTACACACCCCATACTGGGGCCCCATGTGCCCAGGGATCGCCGTGTCTTTGTCCCCCATACTGGGACCCCGCCGGCCCCCGCACCCCGCCCGGGGGCCTGCGCCCCACCTGCCCCCGCCTCGCCGGCCCTAGCAACAGCGGCGCCGGGGGCCGGCCAATCAGCGCGCGGCGGCGGCGGCCGAGCCAATGGGGAGGCGCGCGCGCGGGCGGGGCGTGGCCGCGGCGCCGGGGTGGGGGAGGGCCGGCCCCGCTGCGCGCCGCCATTTTGACGCCTGAGAAACAAAAGAGGCGAAGCCGCCGCGGGCGCCGCGCTCGGAGCAGGTAGCGGGCGGCGCGGTGCCCCCGGGGCCGGCTCCCCTCGCAGCGCTCCCCGGGGCCGGCTCCCCTCGCAGCGCTCCCCGGGGCCCGCGGTGTTCGGGGTGGGGGGCTCGCGGGGGGCGCTGCTGCGAGCGCCCTGCGTGCGGGGGAAGGGCAGCGCGGGGCGGGCCGCGCGGAGCCCGCGGGCCCGCCGGGGAGCTGGGCCCGGGCCCTGCGGGCTGTGCGGGAAGGAAAACGGGCGGTGCGGACACGATAGCAGCCTTGGCTGCCCCCGGAGCGGGGTGCAGAGGTGGGCCGCGGTGCTGCCGGGGAGGATGCTGATCGCGGTCACTGACGTCTTTCCTCGTGTCGCTTGGGCTTTAATTTCCTCTGCTGTTGGGTTCTTTTTTTATTTTTATTTTTCCGCCCTTCTCCCTAGGGTGCTTTATGTGTCTTGCGGCCACTTGGGTATTTTATGAATGCCTTTAATTCACGTCCTTTTCATGCTCGTTGACAACTGGGGTCGCTTACTGCATGGCAGCTCAGTGTCACATACAGTCCGAATTTGGCTCTGATGTTAAAGCCCATGGGAGTGGAGGGTTCTTAACCCTTCAGTCAGGTGCCGCACGGCAGGTTATTGGTGGATAGCCTGTGGAATGAAGTGGGAATGTTAAACGCTGGAGTTTGAGCATTACGGTGGATTTTGAGCGTCATTTTAGGCCATTAAATGTGTGAGAATGGCTGAATTGATTCATAACTTTGTTATATAAGAACTTTTTTTGGAAACTAGTTGTTTTTTTTTTTTTTAAACCTAGTAATTTGCATATTTGGGGGCTTACAGTATTAGGAATGGGAACTGAGCTTGTGTGTATACATGCCACCCAATACATGCCAATGTGTTCATTAAACAATTATGTCTTGTTTCCCTTCTGTTTGGTTGCTTAACATCTTATAGGTAGTTATCATAGTTTTTTTTGTTCATTAAAACATAATGGCAGATGGGGAAAAATGTTTTAACTGTTTGCATCTAGGGATTTTTCTTCAAAAATGACAGGCATTTGGGAAGGATCGCAAAATTTATTTGTGGGGGCAAGGAGAAGCTAAAACTCATTATGGCAGTTTTTAATAATTTTACGTTAATTACTTTAATTGAAAAGTTGTTTTTTTCCATCTCTTCTGTCATTGCCTTTCATAGCTTCTCAAGATAATGATTGGTTAACTTGCCTTTAATGTTTGGGTCATACAAGTAACATGAATTTATGCTGTCATTTCTTCCTGATGGTTAGAATCTTGTACCATGATTCAGGAAAGAGATGGAAAACTGGAGGATAGTCAGAAAGATGCATGAAACTCAGGGTTTGTGCTCTCAAAAATTCCTTTTCTAAACAGTTGCTTACAGGAAAGAGTTTAGATTTATTGGGCCTATGCTCCTGAGAGAAAAAAAAAAAAAAACAGAGAATGAGGGAAGATGTTAGTGAAAGAAACTCATAGCTGCCTATTGTGCTGCTCCTTACTCATGGTTCTCTACTCAGGTGGAGAGGTGAGGGGGTCTTTGGGGGAGAGAAGCTTCTTCCCCAGAGTGTGTCTGTGGGAAAACATTGTCTTAAGGGGGCCCTGCTCTGTTGGTTTGTGGTGTTGTGGACCGCAGTCCTGGAGGGCTTGCGGGTAGGCGGAGATGGGAGGTGGATGTTGCTGAGTTGATGATCAAAACACTGCTTGTGCCAATGAGTGGGGACTCAGCAAGGCTATTGCATGTGAAGGGATAAATTGAGTAGTAATTGTTTTTTGTAGTAAATTCTTTACTGTCTGAATACTTCCAGTGAATTGAGTTGGGTTAAACTTGGTAGATTTGGAATAACTGTTATTAAATACCTTCTATTAAATAAGTTACTATTGATAGTTCTCTTGATGGTGGTTGGAAGCAAGGGTGGTTTCCAGTCATTTCTGCAGGAAGCCAGGAAGGCTGTTTCACAAGCATAGTCAGTGTGTCACCAAGCCCAGAACAGTTTGGAATCCACAGCGAGCAACTCGAGCATCTCCTCAGTAACGTTTGTGATGCTGTCCTGCCTGGGACACCATGCTCAGCTTGGAAGGCACTGGGGGCAGTGTTTGAAGCAGAGCACAAACTTGGGCAGTTGGAGGTTTTGGAGTGAAGTGTGATTCAGTGTGACTTATCAGTAGACCAAAGTGTGACTTTCTTTTTAATGAAATATCTTGTTGCTCAATGCTTATGTAGGAAAGCATAAAAGCAGAACTTGTTTTGTGGGTGAGAATGTATTCTGAAAGTTCACATGTTAGATCAAAAGCTTGCAATGGCAGGAGCTTAAAAAAGGTGGTAGCATGTTACTGTTGTTCTCAAAGGGGTAATAACAAATCTGAGATGTGGAGGTAAGAGCTAACAGATATTTTTATATTACATAAAAATCAAAAATACAGATTTTAAATGTCTGGTGGGTGTGAGTTAGAACCGCTATATGAAGTCTGTCACTTATGCTAGCATGTGGAAAAAACCTTGCGATCTCCATCTAGTTCCTGTACTTAGCAGCTGTTGAATTTGCTGCTGCTCGGTGCCTCTCTGCTGGCAAGGAGCTGCGACTGGTATCCAGGCAACGCGGGTCCAGCTAAGCATCTCTGGGGCTTGCTCGAAGAGAGGAAAATTTTCCATTGCAGAGGAGCGGATTTTTCCTTTGTTACTAATTCTTTCATCTGCCTTTCTGTCACACCTAAGGCTGTTGCATTACTGGAGCTGTGTAGGAATAGCTCTCAAATGTTAAAAGGTCACATTTTATAATTTTAAGGTTTACTTGTAGGTAAGCATTTCTATAGCTCTTGATAAAATAGCTCGTTAGAATGTTAGTTTTGGACCTTATGTAGATCCAAAATATGTTTTGTTTCAAAACACTTGTCCTTTTTTCCCGTTTTGCAGATCTTTTTAAAACAAAACCTTACTCCTGCAAAATCTGCAATTATACATACATTATGGAAGCTGCTGTCTTTGTTCAAATAGGGATATGGTGTGTATAATGAAGTGCTTATTAGTTGGGTGTCTAGGGGCATCAAATAACCACTGAAAGTATTTGTAGCTTCTTTATTTTTAATAAGTCTTTGAGGACTAGAATCTGCATCCACTGCAGATGGAGTGTATTGGACTAAGCTACTGATAACTTTTGTGATAGAGAAAGCATTCTGTCAATATGCCGGTTGTCAAACACTTGCAGGCTGTGATGACCCTGCATCAGGGTTGCTTGTGGAAGTAACTGGAGCCGTTTCATCACAATTTACCACTGTGATGGAAGAGTCAAGGTTTGCTCATAAAATGATTTTTATCACTTAGCGTTTGTCTTCAAGAAAAAGATCTCTATGTCCTTGGAGGATGTTCTCGGGTGGATGGGTGGCCCCACTTGTGCTGGGGCTGGTGTGGAGCTGTGTGTGTGCTGGTTAACCTGATTGTAAGTCAAACAGAGCAGGTAATGGCTGGGTTCACGTGGTAGCCATTTGGCTGTGCTGAGTATCTTGATCCATCTCTTCTTGAACAGAAGTCTCTGCATGTTAAACCAAGGACCCAGCTCCAGATGAGAAGGGGACAGACTATTTTGGGGGAGTGATTTCAGAAATCGTGGAAATGAGCGGTCCCTCAGTGATGAGGGATAAATGGAATAAATACGGATAGAACAGCAGTAGGTGTGAGAGAAGGACTGTCTTTCAGTTGCCATGTTGATACAAAACCTTTAGGGATATTTGATCTTAAATTCTGAATGGTAATCTCTTGTAGTTAAAGTAGTGATTTTGCATAGCTATGCCCAGTTTGCTTCCAAAGAATAAAATGGTCTTTCAGAAGTCTGATTTCTCCCTAAGTTTCTATTCCAGCAGAGCACCACTTTTCAGAAATACAAAATTGGAACATGAGCACAGCATAGATAGTGGTGCTCTCTTGCATTTTTGGAAAAGAAAATAGATTGTCAGTACTCATCCTGTCAGAGTTTCCATATTTTGGCTACTGATAGTTTCTTTCTGAAGACAGTTATGCCAACCACAGAAACAGTAGCTGCATTTACAACCTCTGGTAAGAGCACCAGGTATCTGACAAGATGATAAGAATCTTTGTGTTTATGTCCCATTACATGGGCTAATAAAAAAGATATTTTTCATTATTTTAGCTTTCAGAGAGATGTAGGCAGTGCTGTCAAACTGATGTAAAAGCTTTTTTTTTATAGATTATTGGAATTGGAAAGTTTTTGTGAATGGCTTCATGCTGCTGACTGAATATGTAAAATGAGATTAACATGTATTAATTCTTTGGCAGTGATTACTAGTGTAAGCCTGTAATTGGCTCCAGATGCTATCCTGAGTTCACAAAAAGATGAAAACATGAACTGCATAATGTTTAAAGAAAAGACATTTTTGAAGTATTATCTGAGTGTGCTTGTAGACAAGATTCTTCTCCCTCTTGTTAAGGAGAAATGGTGCCCAAATGAGTTATGGTTGCTATGAAAAGCAGTTACTACTTTTCCCTTGACTCTCTTTCGCCGTGTTAAGTCTTTAAGGCTCCTGTCTTGTCTTTACCTGCTGTTCTCTAGAAAACACAGTGAAATTATTTTTACTTCTGTTCGGGGATTGAACTTAATTAACATATACCTCCTTCTGGAATGAATTAGTAAAGGTCTTTAACAAGTGTCGTAAGGGAAAAAGAGTGCTTAGAATTGCAGCATCCTATAAACATTTCTGTTCAAAAAGCACGTTTAGGTTGTGTTATTTGACTTGAGATGGATTTTCATTCATTTGGTATGTTATGAGCCAGAAATACAATTTAGAAAGATAGGCCAAATGCATCCCATGAGCCATAGCTGTACTCCAGCACAAGGCCTGTCTACCGTGATTACCAGAGATAAAGCTTAAAAGCATCAGATGGTAGTTTAAATTGTAGCGAGACATGGAAGTCCTTCTGGCGCCTTTATTGTGGACTGCTTTTGACCGTATCTTTTTAAAATAAGTACGCTATCCTTTGTATAAGGGAATATGTTGATAGGGCAAACACATGAACACGCGTAAATGGGATGGGTTATGGGTTGTTGACACTGTTCTTCCAGGAATAGCTCACTTGCAGATTATCTTTGTGCTCCTTTGGAAGCTTATTTTCAAGGAGCTATCCTGGGCTGCAGGATTTGGCCATCTAAGCTTAACAAACTTCTGTTGTGTACCACTAGTGCTTCTGGTTGGAAAAGTGTTACGAAAGATACCTGATGGGAATGCAGGCAGAAGAAAGCTTTATGTAGTTAAATAAACATGGCCTGTGAGCAAAACTGGGAAGAATCTTCTTCTTTATCAGCCTTTTATATGTGGCAACTTATTTGCAACTTCAGTGGGCAATTACAAAGATAGCACTTTATTTTATTGAATGGTTAGAAATAGAATTACCAGATTGCTAAATTCATGATGAGGTAGGCAGAGTCAGGGATTTATTTTGAGCCTTGATTTTTTTTTTTCCTTTTTCATTTCTTAAATAACACTTTTTCGTGTGTAGTCCACACAATCTAGCTCCTGCTGTCATATTTTCAGAAGATTAAAGGCTGAATGCTATTTTAGTTTGTCTGTCACAAAGGGCAGTATTGTCTTTTTATAGCAACTGGTGTTTTAGCTGCTGGTGCCAGAACACTGTTTTAAGATGGATCAGTTTCTAAATAGTAAGTTTAAGTAGCTTAGATTTGCTGGTTCAGGTTTCCTAATTTCCATGGCATTTCTTTTCTTGGAAAAGAAATGAGCCCTTAAATTACACAATCTTTGGAAAAAAAATGCACAGGTCATACTCACATGTTCATTTTTTTCTGGGTATACTTAACCTATAACTGGTCTCCGTTTTTGTTTTAAGGTGCTAAAACAACTTTGAGAGGTAAAATTGGTATTTCTTTATGGAAATTTGCGTATGTAGCTTTTAAGTCTTCAGATTTCAGGTAGTATAGACAAAGAATACTCCAAATATCCTGGAGTATTGCTTGTGTTGAGCTTGTGAGCTTGTGATCCTTTCAGAATTAGTTTAAGAAATACCTTCCTGCATCTGAGTGATCATCACTGATTGCTATACTTGTTAGGAGAAAGCTAGAAGCTGTTGTAGGTGCCCTTAGTTGTCTTGAAGTTCTGCAGATATTTTCTGAGAGGTGGCTGTGTAGCTGCTTTGTTACTTTTTTGACCCAAGAAGGTGATTTCCCTTGATTGAGCTTAATTACCCTAATTTAACACAAGTAATTTACTCTATTTTGGGGGCCTGGGAGGGTTGTTTTTGTAGGTGGTTATAAGCTCATTGCTGCAGCGCTATGTCTGCTTTGCAAGTGAATGCCCATTTAGCCTCAATATGTAGATGCGGAGGAGTTATACAAATCCAAGATTGAAATAATATATGTTCCTTCCTGGGTGCTTTCATAAAACCTCATGCTTACTCATCTCTTGAGTACATCATGTGGAGAAATAATCACATAGGGGTTTACTGCAGAAAAGGATAAATAAGTTGCACAGAAATTTGTAGCTCAGCATTTCCTTTTTTTTTTTTGCTGTTCCCAATTCTTATAAATAACAAAAATAGTATGTATATTTTTAAGATCAAGCATAACTTTAAACCCTTAATTAATGCCCCATCTATTTTTTTTTAAGGTGAACTTAATATAGTTGTTTTCTGAAATATCTTGTGGGCGTAGATGGCAGCAAAGATCTAATCAAGAATTGTGCCTGCTGGTCTTAATATCCTGATGTTGCGTCCTCTGTGTATATTTTTGTGTTTCAGAGCTGAACATCTTTTTAGTTTATGCATGAAGAAAATGGTGGAGTCTCAAAAACTTACCATATTCTTTTTGCATTGAATTTTTTGAGCGTTTCTTTCCCTTTTTAGATGACACTTATCCTTCATGAGTGGTTTTTAAAGCTCTGTGGCTTCTCTAGCAGATCATTGATTTTCTTCCTTGCCTTATTGTCTGGCTATGGGGGAGCAGTTTCGGGCTGATTCAGCAGAGTTAAAACAGCCTTCAGGAGCTGTAGTCTGCAGGTAGCAGCTGTCCCAGTCAGCCTTCCTCTCAGTTTCGCCATGAACTGGGAAAGGAGGTGACAAAAAGCCTCGTGTGCTATTTCTGTCACGGTAAAAGCTGATTTATGGCTCTTGTGGGCTTCATATATTGGCCACCCAAAATAAGTCTGCAGTTTGGAGACCACTGTTTTAATGAAGATACAGATTAGGAGGACAACTCTTTGTCAGCAGTTCTGCCATTTGGGAGAAGGTATTGCTTGTATGCGATTCTTATGAAGGGCAGCGCTGTTAAGCAAGAGCTGTGGTCTCCAGAGGATGTTTCTTTTTTTTTTTTTAATGCAATTACATGTGGGACTAAGTTGAGAAGCTATAATGACGTGAAGCACCTCTCAGAATGCCATCACCTGAGATTAGTGTCAGGTCTGAGCTCTGTCAAAACAGGATTTCACTATAGTATCCTATGGCTAGTCAATGTGAGCCATTAATGAGAATAAAATGCGGTCTCTACATGAACCTTCTGTTTTGCAGGTTTGGTTTTTCACATCTTTACTTCTTAGTTTAAGAATCACATTAGTTATGCTAATTATTACTGCTTGTGAGCAGGCAAGCTTATACTTAGTTTATTCAAGTTTGTAGGGTTTTTTTTCCTCTTGAAATACTTGATGGTTATGGAGGAATAATGCATTTACTGTTTTTTCTAAAGTATCCTTTGAACCAAAGATCCTCCTAAAGGTATTTGAAAACATGTGGTGGGAGAGGTCAGTGTACATGGAACCTGAATTGCATATTTGCATACTGATCTTTAGTTTATAGGTATAATAATACAATCTTTCAGCATGAATACGAAAGACAAAGGCCATCTAATAATAACTGAGATTTTATTTTAAAATATCAGAAGTGTGAAAATTGGTTTGCTGTTGAATTGGATGCTGAATTGGAAGCTGCACGATATAATATACTCTCAAGACTTAGGTAGCAAAAGCAGCCTGCATACTCAGTGAAGTTTTCCTGGTAATTCATTTGCCAGTGGAGTGCAGTGCACTGTGTACAAATATTCTCTAGGCTACTTGGGCATATATGAAAGAAAACAAGTTAAACTACTCCTAATGAGCTCCCTGAAGATGTGCTGGGAAAACAAGGTGTTTTGTCTCACCTGTTTTGGGGGGACTTTTTGTAGATAGCTGTGTATATAGTGCAGTCATTTGTAAGATTTAACTTCAAACCCCAGCTCTGGTGCAGTGGGACTAGTACTAGTTGTTGTTAGGGTGAACGACTTTTGATAGTGTTTTGCTTAAAACAAGTGGCCTGATTAATTTATAAGAAAACATGGAAATACTTATTCTATGGCAAATTTGGCCAGGCTTGGAGAATGCAAGGGGTATTTGTAGTAAGGAATGTTCTGAGCCACACTCAAGCTTTGTTTCAAGCCATATTCTAGTTTGGAAAACTTCAGCTGCGTCAATAGATGTCTACATCAGGAATAATTGGGAAGGTGGGAAAGCTTGCAGTAAGTTTCATACCCACTGATAAATGAATACTATGTTGATTGAGTAAATGTGGAGGGGGAACATGGCCTTCTGCCAGTGTGGTTGGTTAGGGCAAGGAGATGCGCAGCACGGGTATTCTGAGTGTCCTGGGGCTCTGAAGTGCTGTCAGTGCCACCTGCCTCCGGTGGCTCTTCCTGGCACTGATCAGATGCAAGATTTTGAGGTTGAGGTCAGGCGAGGGTGAGCTGGTTTCCCTCTTTTTAGGCACTGCAGTTAGCTTGAGGTAGCTGTAGTTGAATAGACTTTTGGAAGTGGTTGGTGTCTGGGGTGAAAATGAGAGTTTAAGCCATGTTTCGCTTAAGTTGTCAAGCTCCTAATATTATGGTAGATGTTTATTTGGGCATATAATAACTACATTATGAGAACGCCATGATAGCAATGCAAATAGAGAATGGAAGTTTTATTAACTTATGCACTAACCTTAAAATACAGCTGAACTCTTAAATAGTGTTTTAGGGAAATACTGTCCCAGGTAAAATTTTCTGTATTCCTGTAGAGGTGCTCCAAATCTTTATTTCTTCATTTAATAATTCAGTCAAAAGAAGTAATGTAGCTTTTCAAAAAATTACAAAAAGGGGGAGGGAAGCCAGCTAGAGTACAGTGAGTAAAACAGTATTGATCTGTTATCCTTAGCTGCAGATAAACATTCTGGGAGTTGGAGTTTAGTTGATTGACCTATTGTTTCTTTAAGCTGTTTAGCTGCTTAATTCGATTAATGTCCTTACGTAGGAGGCATGCCGTAGGCGTTTATACTTCTGCTCGCACCACCGCTTTAAGCCTGCGGCTCTCTGCCTTTAAAGTTAACGTAAGGCCATTAAATATCTAAGGAGGACAAATAAAAATAGACCGGTGACCTAGAACACTTTGTGGTCTCTTTGAATCAAGTGCATTATTGTTCGTGTAATGATCTTCAGACAAAACAAGAATAAGGTTGTTTTTAGATGCAGAAAGTTAATCATTAAAACTTGGATCTAAAATTAGAGCAACTGAACCTAAACTTTACTGAAAGCGACAGATTAGGACACGCATAGTTTTTTTTAGATGTCATGTTTAGTTGCGTATCAAAACACAAGTTGCATGAAACTGGAAACTGGCCAGATTTGAGTAGGATGAAGTCATAGGGACATAATAACAGATACTTCTTAGCCAGCCAGATAGTATGAAACGCTCTGCCTCCAGCTGCACATATGCAAAAATAAGGTCTCGGAGAACAGCTTCTTAGTCATATGTTTTTCATCTGAAAGCTTAGTATCAATGAATATTTTAAGTCTTTGGCACACTGTTTTGAATAAACAAGTGATGTAATTGCCCAACCTTGGGCCTGGGTAGATTTTTGTGATTGCTGTTGTTGTCTAGAAAGCATGAATTGCAAACTTATTTTTAATTACTGCTTGCTTTGGCTGACTTGGCATGTGTGTTTTGTTAACGTTCAACACAAGGGGGAGGAATAATTCCATCTGGTGCTGTAAACACGCGCCGATGGGAGGGCTGCGAGCGCAATCTGGACTCTGCTCGCGGCTGAACATTTAAAGCGTGGGGCCGGGGCGGGCACAGCGCTGCGCGGGGCGGGCGCTCTCTGGGCCGCCCCGCGTGGGGCGGCTCCCCCGCCTGCGCCCAGCTCCTGCAGTGTGTGCGGCTCGCTGTCCCGCAGTGCGCCCGCCACCGCCGCGCGGCTCGTGCTCCCGCCGCGGCGCGCCCCGCCGCCAGCCCACACACTGACACCCGGGCCTCTCCTGTGTTTGCTTCTACAGACTTTCTGATCAACAGCACTCACCTTCAGATCCCGGACACTTCTGACTCTGAAGTGCCTTCACCACCGTCTCCTTCCTCTGTCTAATGTGCTACGAGGATGAGCCCAGCATTTGGAGCCATGGAAGTGGAGCACTATTCCAAGGGGGTCTTGCTCGAACCTTTTGTTCACCAGGTTGGAGGACACTCCTGTGTCCTCCGGTTTAATGACAAAACCATCTGTAAACCTCTTATTCAGAGGGAGCACCAGTTCTATGAGACTCTCCCAACAGAAATGCGTAAATTCACTCCACAATATGAGGGTAAGTTGCCAAACCTTAGAATGAGGTTCCGCTTTTTCCTTCTGTAAGCATGCTGTGCTCTCTGTTATCTCTGAAATCTCTTCTGCGTGGAAGAGATTTTAGGGTTTTCTTTTCATGTATTTCAATGTTGTCTGAGGCAGGCTATGGAGATACAGGGTGGAATTGCTTGCCATGTTGGTGCTTGGGCTGACTAACAGCATTGAGTAGAGCAGCTCTGCTGGTGATAGCCCATATATCTCCCTTAGGCACAGGTAAGTAGCTAACAGCTTGCACATGTTTTCAGTAATGCTCCACTTCATGTGGAGATTTTAATATTTTTTTGACACTTATTTAATGTCTGTTTACAGGGACTTGGTAAGATTGGTTCACAATATTTTGTGTAAGGTTAGCTGTGGTTTGTTTTTGGATTTGTCCTCTGGCTCTCACTTTGGTCACAATAAATAAACAAATGTCAGTGAAGTGTTGTGTTTAAATATTTGCAGTTTTGTTGCTGCCATTAAAGAAATTAAAGTTTGGCATTTAGGTAGGCAAGAATCAAGGAGCCGTGATGAGGCTGAGTCAGATAGTATGTAGGAGTGGAAATTCCAGTTCTCTGAAGCGTTGCGTTAGTTAACAGAAATACTCTTTTTGTTCGTTATTCCGTGAGCTGCTGCCTTGTGATTAATAAATAATGTCTGAAGCATTTTTTTAATGGGGTTGCTTTTAAAGCGTATTTGGAACAACCGAGTATGGGTGAACAAATTTTGCACGGTGTTTGTTGTGAAACTGGTGAAAATTTTGGGGAAAATGTTTGGGTTGCACTCCCTGCGGGCTGAGATTTTGATACAGCTTGCTGCAAGTTCTGATGGACTGTTGAAGAAAAGACTTTTGAATGGTTCCTTTTAAAATATAGCAGAACAATTGTACTAGTGTACATGGCTTTTTGGGGAAGTGTGTGTGTGGGGGGGGTATGTAGGGGTAAGCACTGTCACTTGGCCCATCTCTGTTTTTTCCAGGATAAAGCCAGAGGTCACTTGCTGGCTGTCCTGCCTTTTTTCTTTGCCCCCTCCCCATTGTCCTTCCCCGTGTGGCAGCAGGAAAGTCACTCAGGGCTGCTGCTCTCCCTGCCCCAGCTCCGTAGCTCTGAGCCTGAGCCCGGCCGCCTGCCCAGTTCAGAAGTGCCAGTCTCTCGCCGTGAACTCTGGCCTAGTGATGAGCTGCAAGGACTGTGCAGATTGAGTGATGTGAGGAGAAAGAGAGAGGACTGAAATTAAACAAAATCAGAAAATTGTTGCGGCTTCTTCGTTAAGCTTTGAAATGTGCTAATGTGGCACTGAGGGCACTTCTGTCAGAGCTCTCCACTAGGACTCCTAAAACAGTGCAATGCAGAGCTCTAGAGACACTTGAGAGGAGAATGAGAAAAATGCTTTCAAGGTTCACCATGTTTGTGTACCACAGACTTGTCTTGTATGGCATTTTGTTATTCACGAGATTGCTGAGTAACCAATATCAATAAAATATATTCCCCAGAGAAGAATCCAATGTATAATTAAATGTGATGATTCTGTGTGGAAGCCTTGGAACTAGTTTCTGTTGTAACGTGACGTAATCCTTGTTTTGCTTTGCTTGCACATCATTCCTCTTGTCTGGGAATTTATTACCAAATCTTGTTTGGATAAATGCTTTCTGCTTTGTGGTTATGCAAACCTAAAGCGTTTGGTGTTTTTCTGTGTAGGATACTTTTCAATGCAAGTTGAAAATAGTGTTTTACTACATCTCTCTAAGGGTCAGACCAGTCAGATTTTTTTTTAATTAATAAAAAATTTATTAACTGAAGTTGTCTCCTGTTATTATTTGGTCCTTGCTTGACTCTGCAACAGAGAGAAGAATCTTTTGTATTGTTTTGTCAACCTGATAAATTGTCTTTTGTGAGGTGTTATTTTTGTCTAGGTGTTTTGATATTTGTTAGACTGGCAGATGAGGTTTGACCTGTGGCAAGATATGCTAAGGACGAGGGTAAGAGAAAAAGCAAAAGTTGCTATATTCTTAGTGTAAAAAAAATCATGTATTGCAAAAGGCTTCCTTGTCACTTCAGCAATTCTTAACTGTCTGTTGCCTCTTTCTCTTTAGGTGTGGTATCGGTGAGCTTTGAGGAGGATGAAGATGGAAACTTATGCTTAATAGCATATCCATTAAATGGGGACCATGATAACCTGGAAAACTTAGATAATTCTGATTGTGAACCCAAAAGTAAGCTATTGCGATGGACTAACAAAAAGACAATGTTATTGGAGAATGACAAGATCCCTAAGGAGTGGGTCCGACAGCACAGGAAGGAGGAGAAAATGAAAAGGTATGTTTGGTAGGGGCAAGTGGGAATGCAGAGCATTGAAGGGTACAGGGCACTGTGCTCTGCTAAACTGGGAGGGGGATTCCAGATTTCTAGAGCAAAACTCTTATCCTGACTTTTGGGATTTTTGGGGACCTCTTCAATGCAGTCAGATTCGGTAAGGAAACTAGTTCGTCATGGATCCCTTGTTTTTGCGTCCACCTCTCCTCCCCTGCCATGGTCAATTAAAAAGGGTTTTCTGATGTATGTGAAGCTTTCCCATCTGCTTCTACAGAAGCAATTCAGAGAGGTTAAAAATGTATAAATAGAATTATTCCGTGCTCTACTCTGTAACATGTTTGGCTAGATACTAGTTTATGGAAATAGCTTTACAGAGATTGAAATATTACTGATGGGCAAATTGTTCAGCCATACAGAATATAAAACGCTGGTTTTTTGTTTGTTGGTAGTGATGGAGAGCAAAACAGTCTGAAGAGTTAAAACAATTGACAATTGGAGCTTTTTTTCTCTAGTAGCTCTCTAATTTGCTGCTTTGTTCTTTTTTTTTAGTCACAAGTTAGAGGAGGAATTCGAGTGGCTCAAGAAGTCTGAAGTCTTGTATTACAGTGTAGAGAAAAAAGGAAATGTCAGTTCACAGTTTAAACACCATAATCCTTGGAGTATGAAATGTCACCAGCAACAGTTACAGCGGATGAAGGAAAATGCAAAACACCGGAATCAATATAGTATCCTTTCCTGAAAAATCTCATGGCAATGGAATGAATAGGGCTCTGCTTTTTATTTCTTGGACATGTCAGAATAAAAATACAACGTAGACTGTAACTGTAATCCAAAGAGACTCTTTACAGTCATGATTTATGTAGTGACTTTGAAGAGATTGCCAGCCCTTGTGGAACGTGGGCTTCTCTAGCACATAATGATGTGGCTGTGCTAGGAAGTTCAAGCACTTTAATTCAGTACAAGTTGTGAATTCATTAGTTGGAAAGTTTTACAGCATGCTACATCTGGAATCTTCCATAAAGCCAGTTTCCTAGTGGCAGCTTTCCAAGGAGGAGTGCTGCTGCTGCTGTTCTCCTTCGCAGGAGCCATCAGTACTTGTTTCTGGGGTGATCTAAAAATTAGCTTCCTTTTTCCCTTCACAGCAACTTTTAGCTGCTGCTTTAAATACAGGTCATAGTCTGCTCTGATATGAGGACTTGCCTGCTTCTAGCAATTTCTTTTGGACAAGCCCTCTTGATAAAAGGCAGCTGACTCTAAGCTGTTAGTTAGATCTAGAGCATGAAGAACACAGGAACGGTAACTATGAGTGCCTGAAACTTGGAGCAGGTTCTTTGTGTGTTCTGGAGCTGCAGGCAAACAGCTCCACCCTAGGTCTTTCCACCCTACTTGTATGAAAAATGAGATTTCACCTTACACAGGCTTGGGTACAACTGGCAAACACAGCAGAAATCTTTATCTGTAGTTAAGGAAATATCTTGGTTAAACAAATTCTCATGCATGAGGTGTTTCCATGAATGAATTACTAAAACACATCTGAATACTAACTGCTCCAAAAAAACAGAAAATATTCAATGCTGGTATCTTCCATATGTCACTGTAAATGATTGCTAATCATCTAAGTGGCAATATATGATATCTCTAGCATAGTAATACTTGTTCTGCAGTGGTTTTGTACTTGGGTATTTTGGCAGTGTTGTGAAAAAGGTCTCCCGTTCCGAGTGGGAGCTGAGGCATACAGAATAAGGGTTTCCTACAGAAAAGCAAGTCTCTTGCTAGATAGGCAGTACTTCTAGTTCTCAGCTTCAGATGCCTGATTAAATATCTGCATTTGAAAAATGATAAAGTGGGCTTTTGTTTGATGAGACCTGACTGAGCTGAAAAGGTGACCCTGGTGTCTTTTCTGCTTAGTATTTGGAAATTTACCTGCCTCACTAGAGAGCAGGACCTGAGATAACTACTCAGTTTTATGCCAAGTGCAGGTCGTGGTCGTTTTTCATAGGCCACTATACAGTGGGAATGTTTGGGTCCCTTAAATTCAAGGTTTTGATATTATAAAATTCTCTGGAGTAGTGTTTTAGAGTGCTTTCCTTGTTGTAAGGGTTGTTCCTTAACTAGACAGAATTTATTTTGCTGGAGAACCTGACGTCTCGGTACGAAGTGCCGTGCGTGCTGGACCTCAAGATGGGCACGCGGCAGCACGGCGACGACGCCTCCGAAGAGAAGAAGGCCAATCAGATCCGCAAGTGCCAGCAGAGCACGTCGGCCGTCATCGGGGTCCGCGTCTGTGGCATGCAGGTGAGAGGAAAAGGGCTTACATACCCGTTGGACCAACCTTGTCCCCGTTTCTGCTGGTTTTAGGCTGATATCATCACCCTGTGTGTCACTGCTTGAGATTCTGTATTTTCCTCGGTGAGAGGAATGAGGCTTGAGAGCCTCACTGCCCAGTTTAGGAGCAACCTGCAGAAGTCTCAGCATCGCAGTGAATGTGTGCTCAGAGCAGAAAACACTTTCCACCAAAACTGTTTTAAAATTACAGATTGGGTTAGCATCTTAAGGTAATGTAGGAAGAAATTGAAAGGAGATGCTGTTCACCCATGGAATGCACCTTGAAAAAGCATGTGGAGATTTGCCAGAATTTTAACAATCAGTTTTGTTCTGGAGAGGTGCAAAACTCATGGGCCTTCCACTGCTAAGGCTAGACTTGCTGTAAAGTGAATTGGTCGATTTGATAAGACTAGTGGTCAAATAAGGAGACAAAGTTGTGTGGACTTTCACCTCTGTCACCCCTGTTTTCTGTTTATGTGCTCCTGCGTTCCTGGAGTGATGAGGAAAACAACTTGTTTGCCTTTTGAGGCTTTTTTTGAAGCCTCTTTCCTCCCATCCAGTAGATTCCCAGAATGCCAGCAGTGTTTGCTTGGACTTGCTCCACAGCATGACTTTCTGTATGTTTGGTGTTCGGGTCACTGTTTAAGTTCAGGAAGAAGCACGAGCCAGAAATCAAAGCATGGGAGCTGCTGTTTTTTTAACCACAGTTCTGGGATTAGTTGGGGCCTGTTTGTCTATTGACCTTCCCAGTATAAAGCTGTACTAGAAAACCAGGAAGAGCTGTGGAGGGCCACGTAACCCTGCTCTTTTCGGGCATTATTGACCTGGGCGATGTACAGCACGCTCTGCTGCAGGCAGGAGCCTTCCTGAAGGATAATACGGCTTAGTTTCATTTAGGAGTGCGGTGTCACTTAAAGCCGAGCACGCTGGTGCGGGAGGGCAGATCCTGAGCCGGGTGAGCGGCTGTGGCGCACGTTGGAGCTTGTCTTTAGGCATCCCAGCCACAGCTTTCCTAATCTCGCTTAAGCTCCTCATTCTTACTTTCCAAGTGGAAAACTTCAAGTCTGAACTGAAGCAATTTCCCACTTCCACCGTGCCTCAGAGTTCCATAGATACTGTTGTTGCTAACAGCTCTTGTAACTGGGCAAGAGCATTTTTAAGAGACGCATAAGTCATCTTGTAAAAGCTTTCTATACTGTGCCTTTTCTTCAGGGCTTTGACTCGGTTATAACTCTTTTTTTTTTTTCTTGTCTTGTGTGTTTGCATAAATAGGTCTACCAGGCAGGCACTGGCCAGCTGATGTTCATGAATAAGTACCATGGCAGAAAACTCTCAGTCCAAGGATTTAAAGAAGCACTTTACCAGTTCTTTCATAATGGCAAATACCTGCGCAGGGAACTTTTTGAATCTGTTATTAAAAAACTGACTGAACTCAAATCTGTCTTAGAGAAACAAGAGTCTTACCGCTTCTATTCTAGCTCCTTGCTGATCATCTATGATGGGAAGGAAAGGCAGGAAGTTGCTGTCGACTCGGACCCAGAGGACTTGGAGGACCTCTCCGAGGAATCCTCGGATGAATCAGCAGGAGCCTATGCCTACAAACCGACTGCCAGTACTGTTGACGTCCGTATGATAGACTTTGCCCACACAACCTGCAAGTACTATGGAGAAGATAGCGTGGTGCATGAGGGCCAAGACACGGGTTATGTTTTTGGACTCCAGAACTTAATAGATATTATTAAAGAAATAAGAGACGAAAGTAGCGAATAAACAGTTTGAATGCACATCAGTAGAAAGCACTATAGTGACTCTTTGTATTCCAAAATTATTGGCCACTTTCTGGTGGTAGGAACCTTTACAGACTCTGCAGGGATGGGCCCGGCAGAGTCGGACGTGTTCAGGTGGCATTTACTTACTTTGGTGCTGGACCTAGCACTGGCAAAACTTGGTATCCTTATTTATTTTAACTTTCTTAAACATTCCATATTTGATTACTCAGATACCTCTGTTATCCCTGTGTGTATACGTTCCAATAAACTTCTTTTTGTTCATTGTAAGTGGTGCTTGTGTCGTTGCTGGTGACCGAGGAGGGAAGGGAGCTGAGCTCTTGCCATGTGCGCGGTGCAGGAGCGAAGTGGGCAGGGCTTGTTGGGCTCTCGCTGAGCCCGTGGTGACTCTGCAGCGGTTCTGGGCCCCCATCAGGAAGGAGGATATCCCGTTGGAGGCCGTGGAGAGCGCTGGCCCTGGCACAGCCTGCCGCAAAGACTGCAGAGGGACTGGCTGGACTGGAGAGCTCCTGCGCTCCCGACCTGAAACACGTCAGAAAGGGCAGCTGGGGAGAAGAAGACTGGATAACTGAAATGAGGGATGGCGCAGCAGAACCCCATGCTGTTAATTCTTCCAGCAGAGGAACGCTGATCTCTTTGCAGGGCAGCCTCCCTCGGTGTGGTCTGTAACACGGTGCAGAAAGCCGAGCAAGAGCTGTTCACCTTGGTGTGCAGCCTGAGGGGCTGTGGGTGCAGCGGGCGCCTGGGCGTGGGGAGCTCCGAGAGGGCGCAGGGAGAGGCCCGGGCACAAGGAGCTCCAAGAGGGCTCAGGAAGGCGCAGGGAGAGGCGTGGGCTTGGGAAGGGTGCAGGGAGCAGCATCCCGGTGCCGGCGGCTCCGCGGGGAGGCTGCGGGCTGGGCCCTGCAGGGCAGCGCTGCCCCCAGCGCCGCTGCTCCCCTGTTCCCCGGCTCCTGCCCCCCTTCTCCCGGCCCCTTCTCCTGGTGACTCTCCCGTGCTCTTCTGTACTTCCCAAGGGACTTTCCATCTTGGCTCCTGAAGCCCTTTGTGGCTTCCCTTTGGACATAAGTGCCAGCTCCGGTCAGTGTTAAGCAGCTCTCTCTTGCAGCGGCTCTGCTGCTGTGACGCAGCCTGCCGTGGTCCCGTGGGGCCCTGCCGCATGGTCCCGGCACCCTCCGTTTCCCACCGCGCTCAGCACTGCCCGGAGGAGCTTCCTGCTTAAGTGAGAGGGTACACGGGACAAGGGGGGATCACCCGCTGCAACGTGACGCTTCCCCTTCACTTCTGCTTAGAATGGGATGCCCTCTGCTAAGAAGCTAACACTAAGTCTCCTGGCATGTGGCGCAGTCACGTCGCGGCGCGGGTGCTGAGCACAAATAAAGCCGCCGGTGCAGACTCATCCGATACCGTGTGAGACGCTGCAGTCTGCAATTCGCTGGCGTGACGCGGTTCTGACGGGACTTGCCCTCTACCGCACTTGTGACGCCCGGAGGGTGAGCGGAGGAGCCGCGGCAGGGGATGAGCCGCCCCGCAGCGCCCAGGGCTCTGCTGCCCATGGGCAGGGCCCGGCGCCCGGGGAGCTGCTGCCTCGGGACTGGGGGAACGGGGCCACTGAGGGCTGGGGGCTGCTGGGGGCAGCAGCCCGGGTCGAGGTGCACACAGTGATGGGGATGGAGGTGCCGATAGTGTGTGCGGGGGGAGCACGGGGAGCCCGATCCCAGTCCGCGGCAGCCCGTGCTGCTCCATGGCGGCACCAGAACTGAGTGTGGGTCAGTGGGGGGCAGCGCTGCCCAGTGGCACAAACGCGCTCGTGGGGCTTGCCAGGGCGGGAGCAAGAGGGACGGGAGAGGGGGCAACGCGGTGACTGTTCCCAGTGCCTTTAGAAGGCCGAGATCAAATAGTCAGGAGGGAAAACTCCCCAGGTTCATCTGGATTTAAATCCCTGGGGAGAGAAGCGTCCTGGGCCGAGCGAGGAGGCGCATTCCGCTCACGGCAGACCAGGCGCCCGGGGTGAAGAGGCAGCCCCGGCAGCACGTGAGCCTGAGCGGAACGCTAGCCTGGCGAGCCCGGGAGCAGGAGTGTTTGCCCCGCGCGCTGCTCTGCCCAAGTTCCTTCAAGCAGCCTCTGGTGTTTGTGCAGCGGTGGTTACGTAACGTCAGCCCGGGCTGCCAGCAGACAGCGCCGCGCTCCTGCGCTCCGCTCCCTGCACCCTGCACCCCGCGCGCGCCTGCACGTGCGGAGCTGCCGCCAGGCAGCGGCCTCCCCTCTGCGGGCAGGCGGCACGCGGCTGCGCCCGGGCCCAGGAGCCCCGCGCCTCGAGCACAGCGAAGCGCCCGGCTGGGAAGCAGCCCTCGCTGCACCCGGAGCAGGGGCTGCTGCGGCTGCCGGCACGTCTGGGGTGCGTGGTACCCACGGGTCCCCGGCCGTGTCACCGGCAGCTCCCGGGGCCAGGCCGGGCTCTGCCCCGTGAGGACGCTCCTGAGCGCACGTCCCCGTCTCCGGCCCGTCCGGTGGCGCCTGCGGCTCCCCCGGGTCTGGTCTCCTCCCCGGCCGTTTCCTGGTGCAGGGAAGTCCTCCCTTCTGCTGCAGGCGGGCCCAGCAGGGCTTCGCGGTGGTGCAGGCCTGCACGCTGTGCCCTGCGTGTCCCCATGCGCGGGGCAGCCCCTGCTGCCCCCCCAGGGCGCTGGGACCCCCCAGAGCCGCGCAGCACCCGAGGCCGGAGGCTCCAGCAGCCCCGCTCCTGGGCTGCCCTCCTCTCATTCCTCTCTGGGAAGGAACTTCCCATCGGGGGGGCGCGGGGCTGTTCCTGTCGGACGGGCAGCAGCGCTTGAACGCCGCGGGCAGCGTGTCCCGACTGCGCTGCCGCCCTCTCCCAAGCGTGTCCGGCCTCGCGCCCTCCCCGCGCTTCCCACTGCGCTCCCTGCACTCGCGCGACCTTCTGTCTTCTCTGTTTCTAGGAATTCCAGCTGTTGACAGCAGCTGGATGTTCCTTCCCGCGGCCGAGGGAGGGGCGGGCCGGGCGGCCCGGCGGGGGTTGCGCAAGGCAGCGCCCGCGCTGCGCTCCCCGCTCCCGGCCGGCGCCGCGGCCCTTCCCCAGCAGCGCCCGTCCCCGGGGGCCGCGCGGGGCCGCGCGGGGCTCCTGCCGCAGGAACAGCGGCGCTGGGGGGGCCCTCGCCGCTGGCAGCCCCCTCCCTGCTCCCGGGGGAGGCTCTCCCACTGGGACGGCCCCTCCATCCCCTCCATCGGTGCCCAGGGCCCTTCCCGGGGACACGCGCCCTGCGCCCTGTGGGTTCCGGAGCGGCGGCTCCCGGCAGCGCCTCCCGCCTCCAGGTGACTTTTCGCCCAGAAAGGCTGGTGCACAATAATATTTGTATGCCTAAAAGTAGAACGATCCTCCGTGCCTCCGTTTTGCAATGTGTTGACAAGCGGCAGCGTGGAATTATATAAGTGTAGGTGGCCCTGGCTCCATCCTGTGCGCGGTTGTGCAAGGGCCCGCAGGGGCTGCTGCTCCGGCCCGCAGAGCCGTGCGGGGCTCCCCAGCGGCAGCTCCGCTCCGGGGGCCGCGCGGAGGCCGCGCTTGGCGCGGAGCTGCCGGTGCCGCCCCGGGATCACCACGGGCCCCGTGTGGGCACGGGAGGGCTGCAAAGCACCCGGAGGAGCCGGCCTGTCCAGCGACATCGCACTGCGCCCGGGGGTCCCGGGGCCCCGCTAAGAGCCGCCGCCAGCCCAGCCGCTAGCGCCAGTGTCGGGGTCCCGCTGGGGTCCCGCTGGGGTCCCGCCGGGCGCCGCTGCTGCCTCCAGGCCCTTCCCAGCCTTCCCGCAGGAGGGCTGGCGGCGGCCGCTGCTCCCCGCGCACCCCGGGGTGCTGGGGACGGCCCCGCTCGCGCTCGCTCCAGGACTCCGAAGGCTGCTGAGAGCCGCGGCTACGGAGGAGCCCGGCTGGATTCCCGGGTGGCTCCCGGGGCGCGGGGCGAGCGGGAGGCGGCGCCTTCACCCTGGCACACGCTGTGCCGCTGCCTTCGCGGAAAGCCAGCGCCACCATCGCCGCGCAGACAGGCGCTGGGCCGGCGCCAGGTCCTGCAGGGTCCTGCGGGGCCCCCGGAGCAGCGGGGCCGGGGCCGAGCCCCGCGGGGGCCGCCCTGGGCCGAGCCGGGTCCCGGGCTGCAGGGGCTGAGCGACCTTTGCTGTCCCTTGGGCCGGGGCCAGCGGGGCCAGCGGGGCCAGCGGGGCCAGCGGGGCCGGGGCAGGGCAGGGCGGCCGCTGCAGGGCACGGGCACCTCCCGCCGCGGCGCTGCAGCCTCCCTCGCCCCGGACTCGCGGGGTCCTGGAGCAGGCGGCACCGCTATAAGGACAGAGCGGAGGAGGGAGCCCCGGCACAGCAAGGCAGCCTGGCTGCCCCCGGTACTGCCAACCGCAGTGGTGCCACCGCGACAGGGCACGTGGAGCCCCCGCGGAGGGACTCAGGAAGAGGCCCAGCATTGTCCACAGCAAGGAAACCTCACCCTGAAACACGGGCTAATCTCTGCGGAAACACACAGCCGTTCCCGTCCCGAGCCCGTCCCGTTCCCCACCTATTCCTTGGGCTCCCTTGGCTGGTGCCGGGCAATGCCCTCAGCTGCTGGCAGGGCCGCCCCAGGGAGATGCTGCTTGGGGGATCCGTGGGTTCTCCTTCCCGGACGCCCTTCTCCGAATGCGAGGATCAGGGGAGCTCCGGGGCTCCCACTGCCCCGGCCCAAGGAGCTGGAGCGCAAAGACGGGCCGACGCTGAACAGCGTGACAACGGTGACACTGGTGACACCGGCACTGCCTGTGCTGCGCCTGGGCAAGGCGGCTGTGCCCGCGGCTCGGTGATCACCACGTGTCCTCCAGACCACGGCCCACGCTGTGCGTCCCCCGAGGGTGCCACAGCCACGGGAGGGTACCTGCTTCGGCACGAGACATCCCCCCGGTTGGGCTCCATCCGCCCCGGGGCTCCCGCTGGGGCTTGGCCTCCCTGTCCCCCGAGGCTGCAGAGCCCAAGGTGCCTCTGGCCGCTGCAGACTGGCTCCACACGGTGCTGCGGGAGGCTCTGCATGGGGCCGTGGCCGCTCGCTCTGCAGGGCGGCCCAGCGCAGCACGAGGCCGCGCGGGCGCTTGTGGCGGGGTGGCCGGCGGGGCAGAGCTGCAGCCAGCGCCGCGTGCGGCTCTGCAGGCCGGGACTGCCCTCTGCCGAGCGCGCTGCACCGCTCCAGAGCACCGTGCGGCCCTGCACTGCCCCGCACGGCTCCGCTCCGCGCTGCTGGGTCCCGCTCCACTCTGCACTGCTCCGCACCACTCTGCACTGCGGTGTTGCACTACACCCCCCTGCACCGCCCCTCTCTGCACCGCTCTGCACCAGCCACACTGCTCTGCACCGCATTGCTCCACCACCATACACTGCTCCGCACCGCTATACACCACTCCACACCACTATACACCGCTCCACACTGCTCCACACTGCTCCACACTGCCCCGCACCACTCTGCCCATGGCTTTGGTGCCGCCCTGTTTGGCCTTGGCACCTGGAGGCCATTCCCCTGGCAGCGGCAGCCCCATGGGGGCTCCTGGGGACACAGGGTCACTGATGACAGGGTGTCCCAATGGAGCCACCGCTCTCCCACTGGGGTGATGCTGAACGTTGGCAGCCCCTGTGCTGCCCCCAGCCCCGTGGGGCCCTGCCAGGGCTCTGTGGGAGCGGAGCCCCTTTGTATGGCAGGTGCCACTCACCCCCACGCCCCCGCTCAGCCCAGCGCCCCTGTGTGCGGTGAGGACCGTGCGTCTGTGTCCCCGGTGCAGTGACCGCTCCGCACTGGAGCTGCAGGGCTGTGCGGGGGAGGCAAGGGGGATGTGCAGGGCCACGTGTGTTCACTGTGTACGTGGGACGGGTGTGGGTGTGTGCCACGTGTGCAATGTGTGTAGTGCAGGGTGTGTGTGCGCAATACGTGCAGGGTATGTGTGTGTGCTTGTGTGTGCTACACGGTGTGTGTGGTGTGCTTGTGCAATGCGTGTGGTGTGCGCATGCAACCTGTGCATGTGCACCGTGCGCATATCATAGAATCATAGAATGCCGAAGGTTGGAAGGGACCTCAGAGGGCATCGAGTCCAACCCCCTTACTCACGCAGGGTCACCTAGAGCACGTGGCACAGGGCTGCATCCAAGCGGGTTTTAAAGATCTCCAAAGAAGGAGACTCCACAACCTCTCTGGGCAGCCTG
>NW_020456198.1:8597491-8637652 GCF_003342845.1 Nothoprocta perdicaria | reverse complement strand
GCGCGGTGCTGGGTGCCGGCTCGGGGTCGGGAGAGGCGCTGGGAGCAGCGGCTCCGCGCCGGAGGACACGCGGCAGGGGGAGCGAACGCGTGGGTTGTGCTGCGGTGCGCGGGGACGGCCCCCGCGCGGGGCTCGGGGCGCGGGGACGGCCCCCGGGCACCGGCCGCCCGCCTCGGCTGGGCTCGGCCCCGCTGGGGGTCCCGGGGGGGTCTCCGTGCCCGTCCGCCCCGGCAGCGCGGCCCTGGTTGTGCGGAGCCCCGCACAGGGGCGGCCTCCCTGCTGGCCCTGTCCGGCCGGGGCTCCTGCGGAAAGCCAGGGCTTCTGGGATAACCGTGCGTCTGACCGAGGCTAATTCCCGCTTTCCGTCACCTCGGGCGCTCGGGGATGGACGCGGCAGCTGCTTGCAGGCGCCCTTTGCAGCAGGGGACGGGCAGCTGCCCGCGAACCCCGACACGAGCGCCTGGAGTCGGGGTGCAAACGGGCGCAGCCGCCTTCGTTTCGGTGCACGGCCGGCTCTCCCGCGGGGATGGTTTGTGCTCCCGGTGGGGCGGTGAGGGGGTCTGCACGGGGCTGTGGGGGTGTCCTGCCGAGCCCCACGGCCTGCGCTGGCCTGCGGGGTGCGAGCGGGGCCCCTCTGCGGGACCAGCCCCTTAACCAACGGGCTGGACCTCTTGTGCGTCCCTAAACCCTTAAGCTTTTTACAGGAGCTATTTAAATGCAAAGAGCTGATTAAAACCCTGGTGGCACCGCTGCAGGCTGCTGCGTCCCTGCCCCGCGAGCCCGGCCTCCTCCTGCTGCGCTCGGCCTCTTCCACCGCATCCATAGCAGCTCCGAGAGCTCGGAGCAACGCCTCTCCCTGCCCGGTTTGCATTCCTTTCTGTTGTATTTTGCTCTAGTCCTGAAGCCCTCGAGGGTACTTGCTGTCTCCTGCATCCCTCCAGCGTGCCAGCAGCTCACCAGTACTCTTGCTGGTGACCTTGTGTGCGTTCTGCTCTAGTTCATATGCGACTTTCTCAAATGCCCTTAAACCTGGTAGCTGGAAAAAGGACTCTTCCCCATCTCCGGTCATTTTTCTTTTTTTTATGGCATTTTTTTGGAGCTGGAACTTGCCTCATGAGGCAGCAGGATCTAATTTGCTGCTGTGCAGTTACAGTGATGATGCTCCAGGTACGTGACTCTTCTCCCCGCTGTTGCACCCTGCCAGCTCCGCGGAGCTGATGCGAAGTCAGGATTTGTTTCTATCCCCGGAGTGCAGCTCGGCGTGGGAGCAAGTGTCTCCTGGCTGAGCACTCGCTTGCGACTGTTTGCCAAGGGGCCGGCGTGAGAGCACAAACAACTCGTCACCCAGACACCGTTTAATAAGGGCTCCATTACTAATTGCACATTGCCCGAATGGGCAAGGGGAACACTGTGGCTGGGGGTTGCACTGGCGCCCTTTGCTTTGCACAAGGAAGAGCTGCAAAGGGGGGTCCTGTTTTTTTTTTGTGTGTGAGAAACTCATGCCCTGGCTTCTCTAGTGAAAATGTAATTCCCACTTATTATTTTTAGTCTTATTTCTTGGATGTTGTCTTCTCATCACAAGCACGGCAGAATTTTGTGCTGAAACCCTTGTGACTCACAGTGTTGCTGCTACAAGAGGGTTAGTTTGTAGGAAGAATAACAGTCCTTCTGTTTTAGGAATATCTAATGCCTCTAGGAAACAAATTAGGGCCAAGCTAGGGCATCGGCAGATGCAGATGGTTTGAAGTTAACGCAGGTCAGTTAGGAAGGCCCAACTTCAGCTGATATTCCTGCTGATTTTAGTCTTTTGAAGTTCCCCTTTGACTCCTCTCTGCGTTCTTGAGAGTCGTTTCAAGCCACGTGCTGTCCTGGGCTTTGCTTTGTCCAAGGCTTTGCTTTGGCTTGGGACCAGCAGTGATCTGGGCTCTCGCCCTGCCCGTCCCACAGGTGGTTTTGCCTTACCTCCGGGTGCTGACCAGCTGTGTTCCGGGGATCAACAGAGGTATTGATGCTCTGCCTTAAGGAGAGCAGGGCTGTCGTAAGCGCTGACGTGCTGGCGTTGGGAAAGACTCGACGTGCTGATCCCGAGCCCCGTGCGGCAAATCAGGTGCTGGGCTGTAGGAAGCAGTGAGGAAAGAGCTTTGGAACCGCTGTTTCCAGAATTACTCGAAATCTTGAAATTTACCCACAATAGAAACCTGTTTTGAAATACTGGTTGAAGGTCTCTGCTCAGTGGGATCATCTCTGATCTTTAGTGCACCTTCTTGCTCTGCCTCTGGAAGAGCGCGAAGGGGGTTATCCAGGTGGGAAGGTGTTTCTACGAATGGCTGAAAAGCTGCAGACCATCTGTTTGGAGAGTGGACTCAGCCAAAGGTATAATGAGAACGTTTTAATAGTGCCTGGGCCTGCTATTTACTGTCTCCTTTTCTGCAAGAATAAACAGCCTTGTGATAAAAATAAGAGGCTGCTCATGCAGCCTAGCAACAATTTCTTAAAATTCCCTTGCAGCATAAGCCACTGTACAGAGGGAGGATGCAGGTAGCTCTGCTCTGGGAGGCACCGAGATCCCTGCAGCTCCCAAGATGGAAGGAGAAGGGGGATTTGGGAAGGAGAGAGAGCCCGGAGGGCTGGTGGACAGAAACCTGGAGCAGCTCCCGGGGCTCCATCCCGCTCCTCTGGCCAGCCTCGCGCTGCCCTCCGAGCTGCCCTCTCTGCATTGGTTCACTTGGGTGACTTGCCAGCAAACCCAGTGCTATCTGTCCCGATATTTACTTAATTGTTTATTTTTGCCAGGATACAAGCGCGTTGGCTCGGTGAGGACCAGGGAGCAGAGGCAGCCGCAGCGGCAGAGCAGAGCTGGCTGGACCCGCCTCGAGACCGGCCGCTCCCATAGGATCTTCAATATCCCTTAGGAAGCAAATCCCTGGCCGCTGGAAAGTGAGCGTTAGCAACTGTGCCTTGCTGTAAAAGCTCCATATGGAGGAGCCTTTTTTTCCCTTAATCTGCTTGTGAGCAGAGCGCTGCTGTCACGGGCAGCCTCTCCTGCCGCCCCAGTGCCCCGAATCGGAGGAGACGCGAGCGCGGTCTGTGCAGCCCCTCTCCCGCCTGCTCTGCAGCTTGGATCACTGCTCTCATCTGCTCCGCGTTTCACAGAGCTTTTAATGGGCACGAGAGCTTAATCAGAATACTCGCCCAGATCCTGAGTAAGCACTCGGGCTAAAAATAAAGTTTTATTTTGGAGGATAAGCAGCTGGTAGTGCTTTGCAGCTGAGGCTGCGTTTCTCGACACGTGTAAGAAGCTGAAAGAATGAAGCGTTTTTCTCCAGGCTGTCACAATGGCAGAGATGCTATCGTAGCAGAGCTGCTAGAGCTCGGAGGTGAAGTTTTATTCTCAAAACTAAATTATGCAGTCAAGGGAATTATAACCATTTCTAATTACTGTAGCTAAAGACTTGAAATTTAAGGCAGGAGTTTTGCAATGTTTCACGGTTCAGAATGATTGAAGTAGAAAAATATGAATGATCCTTACGTTCATTTTTCATTTGGCTATGAAAACTTGTTCCTCTCATTTAAGGTACTATGATGAAAAATAATTAAGCTCGTTAGTATCGCATAAAATTGGCAATTGTGACTTGGATGGCCACGCATGAGCTGCATTGGTGGGCTGTGCTGCTTGGTCCTGCAGCTGCTTAATGTCAGGGCATGGGGTGGCCGTGCAGCGATGGGCTTGTGGATGGTCCTGGTGAATCAGTTTTGGGTCAATTCTTCGTGTTTAAGCTTGTTTGGGGGTCAGACAGCATGGAACTGGGACCACGGGACGTCGCTTGTACCGGCCCTGCACAGGGGCTGCCTTTGGCCTCCCTGCTTCCAGGGAGAGACCTGCGTTGCTCCTCCGTGGAGGAAAACGTGCTAGTGTTGGCGATGGTGGGAAAAGCACTCGCTGGAGAAGCGGGAAGGCCTCCTTCATGGAGCGACGTGCTGCAAGCTCGAAGCGAGACGGGCTCTGGGGAAGCTTGGACAGAAACACCCTGTGGTCATCAGCCACCTAGGAATGTCCTCATAATGTCTGGGGCATATTTGTGCCCTTGAGGAAAGTCAAATCTCAGGGGTTAAAATGAGTGTTTACATCTGCCAGTGACTGGAACATGGAAAACAGCTGAATATCTGTTAAGGTCACTGTTATCAGAGCTCTGTTTCAGAAACAGCTTTTTCTTTGTTTTCCTTTGCTTGTACAACTCAGATGTACATAAAAAATAAACAGAATTTTTAATAACATCCAAGCTTCACTCACCGATGAAGGATTTCAGCTTTGTCATTCTCGGCCAAGAGTTTGCATTCAGCATATGAGCTGTCAGCCTGGGCACTGGTAAAAGGCTAAATTCCAGGAGAGGGATTATAAGGAGAGAGGACCTTAATGTGAGAGGACCTTAATGTGCAGCTATAGTGTTGAGTAGTCTGCAAGAAAAACAGCCTTTGGAGACACTGGTGTCCTGCGTGCTCGGTGCCCTAACCCGAATTTTACCAACTGGGGGTTCTGATGATGTGCAGAGACTTCAGATGAAGCCCACGTGCGGTGCCCTTGTTGTAGAGCAGCTCCAGCTGGGTCTCCCTCGCCTGCGCCCATCCCGTCTGCTCGTGGTGGTCCGTGGAGCACCCCGTGCCGGCGGCTGAGCGCAGGAATGCTG
Source organism: Nothoprocta perdicaria (assembly GCF_003342845.1). Classification (NCBI taxonomy): domain Eukaryota; kingdom Metazoa; phylum Chordata; class Aves; order Tinamiformes; family Tinamidae; genus Nothoprocta; species Nothoprocta perdicaria. The sequence continues at coordinate 8,632,967 of NW_020456198.1, read as the reverse complement.
CTGCGAGGGCATGGCAATGTGCACGGTGCCCGCTGCGGGGTGCTGGGGCCTGCCGAGACTTGGGCTCTGCATCGGATCCTAGGCCCTCCGGCCGTGGAAGCGCTGAAGGATCTGGATCCGTGGCCTTGCAAGGAGAGCAGAGTGTGGGAATGTGAGCCCTCGGGCTGTGTGAAGCGTGCCCGGAGAGAGAGGAGTGAGCTCGCTGTGCACGTCATGGAAGGGCAGGAAACAAGAAGCTGGAACTGCAGTCAGGAGCTGTGAGTTACTCAGGCTTTCCCAGCAGGAAGGAAGGATGCGGAGCAGCGCCGGGGTTGTCTCGTGCTCGCTGGTCCTCTCGGAACGGCGTCAGGAAGCCGTCCAACGGCGGGGACTCGACTCTGGCTTTCTTGACAAGTTTGAGCTGCACATGCTTGGTGCGTTTAGAGGAAAGCTGCTCATTTGGGGCGGTGGTCCGTTCAGCTCCGCGACGGCCGTCGCTACCCCTGGCCGGCGCCGCGCTGGGAAGCGCAGTGCCGGGCCCGGCCGGTGCCGCCGTCCTGTCCCGCTTGGCGCGAGTGCCGCACCCTTCCTGCGCCGGCGGCGCGGACGAGGCTCGGCCTGTGCGCGAGGCAGCACGTGTCTTGGGAAAGCCTGGGACGCAAAGCAAACACGGGTGTTTGGAGAGAAGCTCGTAGGGGAAGAAGTAGGGCCGCTCCTAGGGCTGCGTCCTCACGGCCTCGCGCTCCCGTCGCCTTTTGTTCTGGTGACACGCACGTATATTCACCACAGCGCCCGCCCCGTCACATGCCACAGCCCTGGCGTCCCCGCCGCGCTCTCCCCGTTTCCCTTTCTTTTTTTTTTTCCCCCTTTTTTTTTCTTTTTTTTGGTGTGCGGTTTGGAAATGCACAGGCTGCTGTTTGGTTTGTCCAGCTCCTTGAAAGGTTTAATTAAAAGAGAACAAAGTTAAGCTGTCAGCCTAAGAGCACAAGATAATTCCAGGCTGCGGGCCGCTTCTTGCTAAATCATGGGTTCCAGGCTCTGATTAGATCCCTTCCAACTAATACCTATTAATTACTTTTGCTTTCCTGGTGCTAGTAAGGGTAGTGCATTGTCTTACAGACACCCGAGGGGCTCAAAGCTTCAATTAGGTCTGTTAACACCCAAAGGGCTGAGGGAGAAGCAGCAGCCAGAGCTGTGAAGGCAGGAGGGGCTCTGCGTCGCGCGGACCTTGCGGAGGCCCCGGCTGCGGCCGCCCTGTCCCCTGGGACGCCGGGCGGTCCGGTGAGCCCCTCGTGCAGGGCTCGGGGCTCTGCGGTGCTGCCGCCGCAGCCAGGGCTTTGCGGGTCCCACCGGAGGCCGGGCCCTCCGCGGAGGCCGGCGCGCGCAGCCTCCATTGCACGAGGAGGCCGTCGGGGGCAGGCGGCCTCCCCTCAAAAACCAGCTGGCTGCCCAGGGAGATCAAGCTGACACTCCCCACCACGCTGCAGACCTCTCGCTCTGACACATGACCGGTGCTATTGCGAGCAAACTCGGTGAATTTTGTGCCTTTTCAGCCTGCTTGAAGCTGTTCTTTTCCCCCATCCTTTTCCAAGGAAAGAACGGGTGTCTCTGAGTCGGGAGGTGAGGAGCGACGTGGTCAGAAGCCCTGAGCTCGGGGGCCCCAGCTGAGCATCGTGCCCGGCGAGGGCCGCTTGGGCTGCCCAGGCCTGGCCTTTGGGGGCAGAAGTCGGGGGCTGCCGGGGGTCCCTGCGTTAAGCGCGGCCTGGCAATACGCAGCCAGCGCTCCAGTATCAGGGAAACCCATATTTTCCAGCGTGTAAAAAGAGTAATTGTATGAAAATCCTCTCCCCTCAATAAGAATGATGAGTGTAAAGGTTTCTTATCTGCTTAATGCATAAGCCTAGGGATTTCCCTGCGCTTTGCAGAATTAAATGTTTGCAGCTCAAGGCTCTTCTTCCGTTTGACATTAAGAAAAGGGAGTTCCTTGAAGCTCTAAGTAATGAAGTTTTGTCTGCCCCAGATTGACATTTATTAGCTCAAAAAATAAATTAAAAAAGCATGCCTTTTAGTTTGTTTTTGGCTTGATTTCAGGCATACGTCTTCCATTAGCTTTATGACATAAGGTAACAGCAGCATTGCGGTCATTGTGCAGTTGTTATCAAAAGGCCTGTGCTGATAACTGTTTTACATCAAGGAGGGGAAGAAATGCCATCAGCATCCAGTTTTGGGACGCACAATCCCGAGCTTGCTTAGAAGCCTTTCCCTGGTGACACGGGCTGGTATCTGAGACGGATAAATGCATGAACCGCGTTTGAGCTGTCTGCGTTTTGAAGCTCTCATTTAGAAACCTAACATCTCCAAGTGACGTTGAGCCCTGGTCCTCTGATGGCTTTTGAACGCTGTTAATACAGCAGTAAACCAGCTCAGGCATCAGAACTCCCACAGAGCGGAGCTTGACCGTGTTTGGAAGCGAGAGCTGCAAGCGCCGGAGCGGACACGAGGGTTCCCAGGCCTCCCAGCCGGCTGCCTGTGTAGCCCCTTGCTAGACGTACGAGACTCCCTGCCTACCGTCCCCCTACGATCAGTGGGGTCCCTCCTGCGCCCGCTCCTCTCTCCCGCAGGGCTCGCTGCTGCTGGGGAGGGCCTGGAAAGGCTTCCTGAACCACGGGAATGGGCTCTCATGCCATCGGGTGAGGTGAACGCTGACAGGGGAATGTGCTGTGAGAAGGACGTGAAAAATCAGTATTGCAATAAGGCAAATGAGCTGGGGTAAAGGGTCCACGCATGAGGTGAGTGCTCCAGCAAATGTGGTTTTGTTCGTTAGCGCGGGAAGCGAGGAGAAGGGGATTAGGGCCGATCTGCTGCCTTTAGCACCCTGTCTTAAGAGGACATTGCTTTGCTGTTCCAGTTCCTTAGTGTTTGCTGGGGAAGCTGCCACTCCGGCCTGCACAGGAGATGGGATTATGGTTTGCAGCTAGAGCAGACTGTTTTCTTGCCTCCAGATAGCGTAGGACACTAATGAATTGCTTTTCTTCTGCAGCCTCCCTCATACTTCCCTACAGGTGGAATGTCAGCAAATCCAGTTGAACCTTCTAATCTTGTTTAAGAAAGAAAAAGCCACTAAGCAAACCCATGGATTTGTTCTTGAACTACGTGTGGAGGCAGCAGCAAGTTAGCCTCCTCCTGCTGATAAACCCAGCTGACCTGGCAGTTCTCGAGGTGCTTTAATGGGTCAATGGAAACGATGCCCGTGTCCAAGTTCTGCAGCATGAAGACTTATTCATTGTTCGCTCTCACTTTGTGCCAGTCAAAAACGACTCCTGAGGCTGCAGGGTCCGTGGTTCACAACGTCCTGGTCGTTTGTGGCTTATGTCCCATTCCCATGGTCACATGGAGAGTGGATCTTGTCTAGTTGTAAGAAGCTGCTGCAGATCTCGGTGCTGTCTTCATTCCTTTGGGGGCAGAGTGAGCGCTGGGGTTGCCGTTGTCCCATGACAGCGTGGTGGTGTCGATTCCCTAAGTTTAGTCGCTGTCTGGATGCTTCTGCTGAAGCAAGCAGCAGTTTTACCAGGCTCTGGGTGTCCCCCTTGAGCAGGGGGTGGCACTAGGTGATCTCCAGAGGCCCCTTCCCACCTCAGCATTCTGTGTTTGTGTGATTCTGCGGATCAGAATTCTTTTCCTCCATTTGTTGGATATGGTTTGTTTTATTTTGGAATAAGCGATTGCCATGATTTCCAACCATGCTAATATGTGCTTCTGCTAAGATGTGAAACTAATGGGAGAAATCTTCGTTAAGATGGAAGTATTGGGTTTTCTGGGTGAGTTAATGTGGTATCCGAATCTATCCTGCTGTCTTTCCTTTGATTTTGGGAGGTGAGGGGAAGCGCCGCATCACTTCAGGCCAAGAGAAACAGCTTTTGCTCTGCCTATAGAGTCCAGGATACTAGAAAATTATTTTCTAGCCAGAGTGTTGCTTGGTCCTGGGGCGAGCAAGCTGGCTTTGATCCTCGTGCCTGCACAGCCCGCGTTCGGAGGGGCCTTGGGAAGCTCTCCCAAAGTCCGCCCGTGCTGATGAGAGGCAGGTTCCTGTGCAGGAAGGAGCCGCCAGGGCTGTTCCGGCCGCGGCTGACAAGTTCCTGCCCGATTGCATCTGCCTTGCAGTTCTGCGCAATTTACATCTGCCCGGGAATAAAATTAGCTGATGTCTTTCCTCCGTTTGCCCCGTGAGGATAGATGTTCTTCTCTCTCAGTAGGGGCTTTAATAGGGACACGTGGCTGTTTGTGATGCACATACCCGAAAGCTGCACTTGTTTTCAGTGTGACAGATTGAAGTAGTTCAGGCCCAAATCCACAGATTCCCCGTTCCCTCGCATCCTGAGCCTACCTCCTGTTTCTTAACTCCATTTGTCTCTCGTAAATGGCCAGTGCTGCCGGTAGGAGCTGTGTTGAAGCCTGATAAACCACAGATGACCCTGCGAGATGCATCCCAAATACTGCATCTTTCTCGAGCGCGTGGCTCTGCGTTGGACACAGGTCCGTGTCAGCCTGCAGGACAGAGCAGGAAGGTCCCCTTCGCTCAACATGTGCTCTTCCCTCGAATCTGTCCTTGTGTGTCGATGGATTGCTAACTTATTGGCGATGTTCTGTGCTTGACCCCTCTGAAAACTTCACTGATTCAGTTCTGATGTGCTAAAATGTGCTCACGTGCTGCAGGGTATAGGTGGGGAGAGCAGTTCTCTTGAGAGCCACAGAATTTTGAATTTCTCAGTCCTGCTTCTCATGTCACAGCATTACGCTACAGTCTCTTCGATAAAAATAGCTTAGAAGAGAAAAATAAACCTTCTAGGCATGCCAAAAGAGGAGGCAGGAGCTTGCGTGGTCTCACAGACTTGTTCATCTCTTGGGCTCCATCTCTTGTCCTTGTCTTTCCAATACTTAGCAAGCAAGTTTGTCTGCAGAGCCCGTTTCACGCCACATCTTTGCTGATTTGATTGAAACAAATACTGCCCGAGACGGTCATCTTGTCACCTGCCCGGAGAGGTTCCAGTTAGCTGCGGTTTTGGTTATCCTTAATGTACTTTTGATTTGTGGTAACTGAGTGTGAGGAGTTCTAGGAGCTGTCCTAAATCCTGCTGAGAAGGGGGAAGATTCAGGATGACCATGCAAAGACCTGCAAAGATGTTTCCCTTGTTTGTTTTTTTGTGACTTTTATTCCTAATAGGTGAAAATTTCCAGAATAATTGGTTGTATGAGACTCCAGCCACTTTCCTTCCTCCTTTATATATCCTGGTTCATAGTCTCTACATTAATGAACGCCCCGGACTACCTTTAGTTTTAGTTTCAGTCGTTTTCATCCACGCGCGCGGTGTGTTTGGGTGCCGTCAGCACCGAGCCGGCAGCCGGTGCCACGCGAGGAGCGTGCGGGCCCCGCGGGCGCCGGAGCGGCTCCGGGGCTGCCTCTTTGTCAGGATCACTCGGCGCGTCTTTGTTCGCTGCCTGCCGAGCACGGGAGGCTGCCGCCGCTCTGCAGCCTTGCGCATCCCTTGTGCTCCACAAGCAGCCCGCTCGCTCTTTGTCTAGTGGTGTTTTTATCGCTCTCTCTGGTGCTGCAGGGCACGGTATCTCCGCGCTGGCGAGCACACCTTAATGCATGTCGCTCAGCCCACAGCCCGGGGACGAAAAATCCCGATAGGGGCTGCAGAAAGGCCAGGAGAAAGGAGCGGAATTTCCAAAGGCAAAGCGGAAAAAGCCAAACCCGGCGTGTGTGTGCCCTGGGAAGGGAGCTGGTGCTGGCTCCCGGTGCCACCGCGGCCCTGGCCGTGCCCGGCCGCCGCTGTGTGCGGGGCTGCCGCGGGGGTCGGTCCGCAGCCGCGCGGTGCCTGGGGACACACACGGGCGGCTTGTGCCCGTGGGCACGGCTGCCTCAATGCCCCTCTGTGCGCCGAGACAAACCGCGCTCTGTGCTTTGTCGCGGAGCCGCCGCGAGGCCGCGGTGACGGGCGCCGCGGGAGGGGAGGCCTCCCGGCACTAAAAACAGGGGAATGCTGCGGTTTGCTGGCAGCAGCCCCCCGCGGAGGCCAGGGAAGCTCTGCCCTGTGTCAATGGGCTGCTTTGGTCCCTGAGGAGCACGTCCCCGCCGTGCCGCCGGCCTGCCAACCCGCTCGTGTGGCAGCTGCCTTCCTGCGAGGTGTCATTGCTGCAGGCTGGCGAGCACGTCCTTCTGTGCGACTCGTGTGAGCGGCCGCGGCTCCGCGCGGGGATGAGCACGGCGGGAAGGTGCTGCTGGAGGTGGCCCCAGCCCGGCTCGGCCGTGCACGGGGGCCTGCCTTGGGGGTGGCCTTGGACAGCGTCCCTGGCCTCGGGGACAGCACACGTTCCTGGCGCCGCGGGAGCATCCGCGGCCCGTCCCTGCCCTTGTCACGTGCGGAGCCACCGTCCGCACAGCGGGATGGGAGGAAATTGGCAGGTGGCCCCGGGGAAAACCTTTGTTTGCTCGAGTTATTAGCAAGGAGAGAGGGGATAATGATTTATTGATGCTTCTGCGATTCTCCTCCACTGGGCTATGAAGGAGGAAATTCAGTTTTCGCTTGAATATTTGCAGGTCTAATTGAGCTGTAACTTGCTCTCGAAGTCCAGCTTGCCTGCAGGAACCAGGCTGGGGGTGCTGAGGATGCCCTGGTCTCCGGTGCGGCTTGGCACACGTGCGGCACATCCCATTAGCCAGGCTGGGTGCTTCGTAGCCCTGCTGCTCTGCTCGGCTCAGTGTCCGGGCCCGTCTTGATGGGCTGCTCAGAGAGGACAGGACTTCTCTGCTACCCCTCTTCCCTCTTCCCTCTTTTTTTTTTTTTCCCTTTTCCCATCAGACATATATCACACACAGGATTAATGGCCACTCTTTTCTGGAATGGGTTGCCATATAAGTGGCTCTTTAAATGGATCAGTATGTCACCAAAACCTCCCTCCGTTTCCGCTTGTGCTGAGCGGGGGAGATGCCCGATGGGTTCCTGCTGCCCACAAAGGAGCCCCCAGTAGCGCAGGGTGAGCGGGGGCTCGTCCTTCACCTCATACAGACACACATTGAAGGCTGGTGGCTTCACACGCGGTCCCTGCGGTGTCCCTGCCGCCCTGGGGACACTGCTGCGGGCAGTGACGGTGACAAGGGTGACAAGCCACGTGGCTAACCGCAGATATCCTGCTGCCCCCGGCCGTGCCGTTACCAGTGAGGCTGCAGTAAATCCCGCTGAATTCCCGGGCTTTTGTTCATGCCTCTCCTCTGGGAGCCTGCCACGCGGGGTGCTGCCCTCTGCGCGTGCCACCCCGCTGGTGGCTGAGCCGCGGCTCGGTCCGTGACGAGCGGGTGTCGTCTTTGCGTGTCCTCGAGCGTGGCAGGGGCAGGAATGTGCAGCGAGGGTCCCCGAGGGGCAGCGTCCGGCCCGCAGCGCGAACCTCGTGTCCCCTGCCGCCTTACCAGGAACCAAAACGGTGCAAGAAGCGGCCAGATGGCTTGAAAAGGTCGGGTCTTTAGACCACGGGTCTGCGAGTTGGTCACCACATGGATCCTAAGGAAGGAGAAGCTTAAAGGAGCCCTGGGCAGACCCGGCTTCTGTGCTATAACCTCATCCGTGCTCTTAGTTTTGCTGCTTTTGCCCGTTCCCCTGTCACAGAGCAGCCCACCAGTGCCATTTTGATCAGCCTTGGGGAATGTGCGGCTGGCTCCTTCCTGCCAAGTGATTTATTTGGGATATCACTTCTCATTTGTTCTGGTTATTTATATAGCGCTGGGAGCCCTGGTGCTGCGTGTCCCGCAAGGCCGGGGTGCGAGGTGGCCCCCACTGCGGCACACGCTGAGCGGGTTGGATGGGCAGGAGAAAAGGGTGGGATTTATGAGCAATGCGAGCAATGTAATAAAGTGCAAGTGCACGTTAATGCTGCTCTTTCTGTTCAAGTCCCTCTGACAGGTCACGTTAGTAATGCAGAGCTGGACAGGAAAAATGAGAGCTGCACAGCCCCCAAAAGCCAGTTATCACGGGGCTGCTGCGCTGCTAAAACTGTGTTTGAGCAGGAGTGAAGGGCTGCCTCTGCCCGGAGAGCATCGTGCACAGGGAAGAGCTGCTTCGCCCCGGCTTCCCGCCGGGCTGGGGACAACGCTGAAGGACTTGGGGGGTTCTGCACCCCTGCGCTTGCTGTCCCTCCTTCTCCGAGCAAACGTGCAGCTCGCCCTCATTTTCTCTTAGCATCTAAGAAAATGAGATGCGTTCCCTGAAATATCTTGTGTTTGCTTCTGCCGCTCCTGTAAATGTATTCAAGTGAGCATTGCCTGGTTTCCTTTATTACATCTTTAGTTATAGGTGGCAAAATTCTCCCTGGGATTGGGCTGTTTGGAGCCCGGCCCTGACACTGTGTCCTGAGTATTGGTTTGATCCTTGTCTGTCAGTGGATTGAAATTGGTAGGTTTTTTTTTCCTAGCATACCTGTTTTTATTTGCAATAGTCCTTCCTGTTTCCTTTCTTTTCTATTTTCCTTGAGGGGAAAAAAAACAAACCAGCAGAATGAATCCTCTGTTATTAACTCCCCCTCAAAACTAAGGGCTTCAGAGGGAGCCTCTCATTCCCAGCCTTGTTTGGCGTTTTTCTTCAGACTCTGCAGTTGCCGTTAATTCACATTTGGTTTAGCAATTAATCAGGACATAAATAATACATGGGGTGTTATGGGAAGGCTGCGCGGCGGCGCGCGTGGCCGTGAGGAGCTGCCTTGTGCTGCTTGGGGCTGGTTAGGGAGCATCCATGGCGCGATCCGGCTGCTCCCTGCCTGGCCAAGGGCCGTCGCGCTGCGGGGAGCGGCCGGGCGAGCGAGGATGAAGGGGCTTCGGTGCTGGAGCGGGTGCCCCAGGTGCCGGCGCGCGCCGTGATCCGGCCGTGGGCAACCTGGGGCTCCGCTGCTGCAGGAACTTGTGTAAGCTTGGCCTTGGAGAGCCCCCAAGCTGCTCCAGCTTCCCTGCGCCTGTCGTGTCCGGCAGCTCTCCCGTGGAGGCCGCTGTTCCTTTCGGCTGCGGGAACAAGCGAACCGGCTGCCGCGAGGGGTAAACGTCGCTGCGTTGCCTTGGGTGGAAACGGGAGGCCGCTCCGAGCTGCGGGACGGGTGCAGAACCAGCGAGAAGCGAGCAAAGATGTAGAAGCTGGGCCAGCAAACTGGATCACCAGGTCTCCAGATCCTGACTGGTTTGTGGTGTCCCCAGCTGCAGGTTTGCTCTGGAGCAAGATGATGAGAGCCCAAAGACTTGAGGTGGGAATAAGCGGGGCTTTGCAGAGGGGTCCCAAAGGCTCTCCGGAACGGCCGGAGTATTGGAGGCTGCTCTGTGTTCCTGCACTGATCCCCCCGTGTGGCTGGTGGTCCCTGGAGTTCAGGGCCCGAATGCAAGCGGGGCACCGAGCCATGGGGTGCTCGCTGGTGCTCCTCGTGTGGCTTCCTCTTCCAACCATGAACCTCCAATGGGCAGACTCTGTTCTGAGCACAGCCTCAAACACGTTTCCTGTGGAGGAAGGAGGGAAAAGGGAGGCAGTGGCAGGACGGATTCCTTGCCCTGGGGCTCCGCGTGCCTCAGTCTTTAGTGCTGTAAGCTCTGCTGTAACGGGATTGCAACCAAAGTAGCTCGGTAACATGTGAGGGGTCTCTTTTCTCAGGTGCTGGAGCAGGATGTGGTCCTGCAGTCCATTGACCGTGCCATCGAGGCTGTGCACAACGCGGCCATGAAGAACGGGGGCAAGTACAACCTGGAGCAGAGAGACGTCCTGCAGTAAGTCCTGGCACCAGGGAGAGGTGGAGGGTGACCAGCGTGTCACACTTGTGTCCTGTTCAGTTGGACCTCGCTGGTCCGAGGCCCTGTGCCGTGCAGTGCTGATGTGCCCAGCGAGCCCTCTGGGCCTGGTGGTTCCTCTGTCAGCTGCCTCCAACAAAGCAGTGCTTCATCTTGCCCCTCTCTGCCCGCGTGCATAAAGCTGCATTGTAGGCCGAGAGGAGGAATCCAAAGCCTTTCCTGTCTTGCTTTCTCCCCTCTCCCAGCCGGGAATTGCAGGAGTTGTTAGCCATGTGGCACAGGGTCTTGGTGGGGTTCACAAATAATTGATTGTGATGAGAATTTTCGTCCCCTGACACCTCACGCTGAGGCACACTGGCTTCGTCCCCACGGAACAGGGATTTAAAGTGCAGGCAATGTCTGGGGCTTGCAATGCAATATAGAACTCCCCCGAAGAAGAGGCAGTTTTCTCCTGTGAACTTATGAATAAATCATAGGCCTTTTGCAGAGCCTCTTCCTTCCTCCCCCAGCAGTGTTGCTTCAGTTGTTAATGAAACTGGAGTCAGTCATCAGAGCAGCATAACCCCATTATTCTGAGATATCTATCTATATGTATAGGTGTGTGTGTATATATATATATATAGATGGATATTTATCTATATATATCTCAGAATGGGGTTTTATATATGAAAACAGTACAATATCCCATCTAAACATTGCCACACGGTGACTCCCTTTCCCTCTCCGCTGTTCCTAATGTCGTTACCCCATCGCAGAAAACTGATCCACCACCGCAAGGAGACCGTGTCCCGCAAGAGCCACTCGCCGACGCCGCAGGGCATGGTCATGAGCCAGTCCTCCAGCGACCACCACCTGGACGTGGCGCGGCAGCCCAACGGCGTGTGCCGCGCCGGCTACGAGCGGCACCACAGCCTGCCCAACACCGAGCTTGAGGAGGAGGATGAAGGCCTCTATCAGGTAGCCGTGGCCGGGCGCTCTTCTTCTTTGCTGGTGTGACACTGCTTGCTCTGTTTAATGAGGTGCCTTGCGCAGCCGAAGCCTCAAAGGAGGAATTTCTGTTGCTTGTTTGGGACTACCGGGCTGTTTCCTTGGATGCAGTAAGTTGAACTGATGCTCTAGTCACGGAGTCTGGAACAGTCCCATTGTATTGTTTATACTTTTAATGCTTTGGGGGATCCTTGAGGGTCTGAGGTTTTATGGTGATGTGAGAGAGCTGCTCTCATTTGGATGACTCTTGTCATTTAAAAAAAAGAAACAAAAAACTTTTCCCAGTCTCCTCAGAGGATACTTTGAGAAGTGGTTTTGACATAAGCAGCAGAACTCTCTGGGTACTCAGCACAGCTTTGTATTTCTCCCTTGTTACGTCTGCACAACAAGATCTTTGCTCTTTAAGCATTTATCTGCTGTGACTGCTGATTTTGCTACTTAGCTCTTAAAAAGCAAGATCCTGCTTTGTCTGAATGTTCCTCCTAGTGATGAATTAGGGGTAAAATGCAGGAAACACAATTTAGAGGCGTTTTTTTTTTAAGTGGTGCGTGTTCCAAGGTTACAGGGTGGCGTCAGCAAGGCTCCAAAGAAGTCGCCAAGGACGGATGCCGCGAGTGCTCCGGATGGATTGGGATCGGCGTAGGTGGGGCTGGAAGGCAGGGCTCAAGGCTAAGCGAGGATGAGCAGGGAGGTGTTTTCCTCCTCTCCTGCAGATGAACATGCGCCCTGTAGTCTGTCTTCATCTGCCTAGGCTAGCTGCTTGGACGCAGCGCTACCAGGCACTGCTGCTGCTGGTGCGTGAGGCTCGTTTTACCTCTAAAGAACGGTGAATTTACAGACACCAAGGGAAGCTCGTGCAGAACACGGGCAGGCTCACCAACCCCATTTTTCTCCTTGATGTTAGTTCTCTCCTCTGGGCACCCAGTGGAGCGTCTTAAGGCCCTTTCACCTGCTGATTCTCCACCTTCCTCTGCTCATCTAGTTGCTTGCCAGAATAGAGCAAGGCAAGTTCCCTGGCTAACAAGGAGCCGTGTGTGTCTGGGTGGCAGCAAGGACGCAGTCCAAGAGTATGCAGTGCTGTTTGCCCTGCTGAAAGGGCTCCTTGAGAGTGTGGCTGCTGAATGGAGGAGTTTCCCGTGTGCTTTGAAAGCACAGAATGGAGGAAATCACCGCTTTTCTCTGCTCTGTCTGGTTATGCAGCTGCCAAAGAGGAGACCTGCTGAAATGACAACTTTTTCAATGCTCTTGAGAAGCAGAGTACAGAGAAGAGAAGTACAGAGATGTGCTCTTCACTTTTTTGGCTTTCTTTCCGTGAGCCCTGTCGAGTCCTGCCCGCATTGGCAGCGGGGACACTCGCCCGATGCTCTGCGTCCTCCTCGCGAGCGCTGGGCCCGCGACGCGCGGCCGTCTGCGCGGTGCTGCCCGGGCCTCTGAGCTAACATCGCACCCGCACCTATTAAACACCAGCCTCTAATAGTAACCTTAAACTTGCCTGGTGTATTTAGAAGGGATAACAAAGGCCTGGAGATACTCGGGAATGACCCAGCCTCTCCGTGTCCAGTAGCGTCGCGGTGCCGCTCCGAGCTCGAAGCCTGCGGTAACCGCGGCCGTGCCGAGCGGCTCTGGCTCGCGCCGCGCTCCCTGCCGCACAGCTGAGCTGCCAGCCTTGGACAAGCTCGCGTTTGCCCCTCTCAGCTGTGCAGTCTCTTTTTGGCCCAACAGTGGTGGTTTGGAAAGGGCAAGCGTGTACTTGTGAGATTCCGGCGGGCTCTCTGCGAGAGGTTTTGCATTGCAGAGATTTTGCAGTGCAAAATCCTGTCGTGTTTTACCCGGGTAACAGCACGAGGTGGCCTGACAGTGAGGGAAGAGCTCCCCTGGGTGCTGGCAGAAGCCCCTCGTTCTAATGGACTAGTCAAAGGTGCTGCTGCGGATGGGGCGGATTGCAGGGCCTTGCAAGGGGATGTTATGGGTTGGGTGAGAGGCAATGAGCAAAAGACCCCTTCCTAAAAGGCTCTGTAAAATGCTCATTTCAGATTTTCAATAGGCTCCATTGAGGGACGAGTGCTGTATCATTAACTTCTGACACTGAGTGCTCAAATACTTGAAGCTGCAGCAACTAGGGACATCATCTTTGCAGGAATGGCCTTGCTCCCATCTCACAGGAAGTTTTTGTCCTCCTTGATTCCAGAAAAAGTGCACTTCTTGTTTTCCTTGTTCTGAGCTATTTAGATGCAGTTTTACTCCTGGATTTTTCCAGGACCAGTCTCAGTCTTTCACTCCGGGGGTTGTCAGTGCTCTGGTCAGCTCTATAGTACTGTCCTGAAGTTCTGTATCGATCCCTCTTTCCAGTTCACAGCTAAATTCTCCTTCAGGGCTAAAGAAACATAGAAAATAAGCATTGTGTAATGGCTTGGATGACACCGTGGCAGATTCCAGCTGGTTTCCTTGAGCTGTTGCTGAGAGATTCAGGCCATAATCACTTTTCCCTTCTGATTCTGCTCTAAACTATATTTCTGCAAGCAGCAATTGCAATATCTTATAAAAACAGAGGTGTTCCAGCGATAGCCACAACATGCTAAGCGATCAGAGGTGCTGTTGCAGCCCACTGTGGTAATTCTAGGTGCAAAGACACAGGCGATCGTGGCCTCTGTATCCAGCAGGGCGAGATCAGAGCACAGAAATCTGGGTCAGGGGCTCTTATGTTCCTGGCTCAGCTCTGCTTGGAGAGGAGACTTGCAGGAGAGATACCAGAGGCAGGGAGTTAGTGCAACTCCCCCGCAAGAGCTTTTCCCAGCAGGTTTTGCCATTGTGTAGAACTGCCCTGTGATTCTAGCCTGATTTTTCTCCCTCCCTGCATAAGCAGAAATAGCTCTGAAAGCATGGAAAAGGAATGTCCATGTCTGCAATCCGTGGCTTTGTCTTTTTGCAGGGATATTTGTCGCTGATGTAATGGAGCTCTGCAGCAGAGTGTCTAAATATGCACTCTGCTTGCGGCCTCTGTGGAGCTATTGAGAGTAATGTGGAGTCAGGGTGGGTGTGTGGCACTGCCCTTGCAGCAGGGAAGGAGTAAATGCTTGACAGGTCCACACGGCGCGCGTGCTGTGTGCTGCTGAACACAGCAATTAAGCACGGGCTGCCTTTCCTGTCACGGAGGGGATGAAGCCGGTTTGAGTCCCGCTTTGTTCTTCCAGGAAGCCGCCTATTAATATCCGTCCTCCTGAGAAAACTTCCTGCAATGAGGAGGGAGATGTAAGGGCAAATTTACACGTGCACACGCAGACAAAGCGGGACTTCATAGCAGGGGATGTCTTTCTTGTCACCGTGCTTTGACGGCTCCAAAACGTTTCCTCGCAGGTCCCGCCGCAGCCGCGCCGCGCCGCCCCCGTCACGCCGCCGCCGCCGGAGAAGCGCAGGAACGCGCACGTGGCGCCCACCAAAAGTAAGGACAGACCCCCCGTCCAGCCCGTGGTGCCCGGCGAGGGGCCCTGAGCTGCGTGGCCTTGCAGGGGCTCCGCTGCTCTGCTTGCACATTTAGAGGAGAATCCCTCTGCTTGGTGCCAAAGGGAGGCCGGGGTTTAAACTCCTGCAGAGTTCAATGCTGGCGGTGGTGGCCGGGGCATCGTCGGGTCCCCTCGCAGCGCTAAGCACATGGGGCTGCCTGGGCCATGCACCTTGTTCCTCGTTTGGGTTCCTCCTTTGGTATGGGAGAAAGCTGGTGCATCAGGAAAACCGGGGGGCTCTGGGAATGCCCGTGCGGAGCGGGGCTGCGGCTCCAAGTGAGCTGCCCATGGGCTCTGCTCCTTCTCTTCAGCCCCATCGTGAGCTGTGCTCTCTGGGCTCTACATGAAAGTATCCTCGTGCTTGCCCAAGAAACGGTCTATTTTTACAGTCAAGCAAGGATTCACATGTGTTTCTGTCCCCTAGAAACTAATGTATAAGGCTTAGCAGAGCTACGTTAGTCCTGTCAGTAAAGAAAAATCTTAACAATTTGATTGCTTGTAGTAGGTTTCTTTTCTTTTCCCCAGAGAAATGGGACAACTACCATTCCTGGAGCTAGACAAAACTAGACAGGAGAAAGAAATAAGGCAGAAAATCTTCTGGTGGCTTGTGAAAGCCATGTGTGCTGTCAGGTCTATGGGGCTTGTGCTCAGACGCGGAAGGATGCTGAGAGGGAGAGAGCACGGGCGCTTGTCAGCCGAATGTTTCCCCGCTGTTGACGCTAGCTGTGCGTGTACGTGCACAGTTGGTGCCGAAGGGAGAGATGTGAGCGCGAGGGAGATGCTTGCTGGCATGCCCAGCCTCCAGCGTCTCCAAATTCTCAGGCACGTCATCCAAAAGTGAACGTCTGACCCCTGAACACAGGGAAAGGTGCCTGCTAGGCCGAGGGAAAAGACTTTTCTGTCCCTTAGTCCTGTTTCTGCCTGCCTCCCTTCCCCTGCGAGAAACACTGAGCCCTTTGAAGGGTATTCATCTCCACAGAGTAGTTCTCCCCTTTCTGAGGAGGTGATTGTGCGGGAATGCTCCGGAGGGAACTCCATTTTGCTGGGAGATAAGTGTGGCAGGAAGAGGAGCTGAACGGCTCTGCTGGCATGCACAACGAGCCTTTTAACGGCCTCTGCTGCCGTGAGCTCTGTTGGTCGTGTCCCCTTTGATGCCGTTGCCAAGGTGTTTTTAATTGCCCCCTTGCAGATGCCGTTGAAGCGGCCCCCGGCTCGGCGTCCAGCGCCTCCTCGGTGAGCACCACCTCGCTGGACACCTTGTACACGGCGTCCTCGGCGTCGGAGGCGGCACCGAGCCCGGCCGCCGCGCCGCCGCCGGTGCCCAGCCGCAGCGTGCACACCTCCATCACGCGCAGCCTGGACGCGGGCGCCGCCGGCCGCCGCGGCGGCTCCGCCAGGGACGGCGGCAGCAGGTCTCCGCAGGGCAAGCGCGCGGCGCCGGCGCCGCCCGCCGAGCGGGGACCCGCCAGGGGCGACGACGGCGACAGGGGCACCCAGGTTGTACCGTCCCCCCCGGCTCCCGCCGCGGACCCGGAGCCCTTCGGCGCGCTCTGCGTCGAGGACAAGAAGGCGGCGGCGGAGCCCGCGGCGCCCGAGCCCGGCGCGCTGGCGGCGGCCGTGCCCAAGACCATCGGGGCCGAGCTCATCGAGCTGGTGCGCAGGAACACGCACCTCAGCTACGAGCTGTCCCGCGTGGCCATCGGCGTGGTCATCGGCCACATCCAGAGCTCCGTGCCGGCCACCAGCGGCATCATGGAGCAGATCCTCATCTCCGTGGTGGAGAGCAAGGTAAGGCGCGCAGGGTGCTGCAAAAGGCCGCGGCGCTGGTATTGGGAACGTGGGGTTGTGGGCTCACGGCTCTGCGTTGGGAGGGGAAGTGCAAGGAGATCCCAAAGGGAAGGGGAGAGGGACCCCAGGGTTGGAAGGACTCGTCAAGGGGACCAAGGGTTTAACGAGGTCAGTGCTGGCAGCCACGCACAGCAGGGACACGGGAAGCGTGAGCGCCTTCCCTAGGTGAGCTGCACGTGTAAGTAGGGCCTAGCCAAGGGCTTGGGCTTGGACTGGAGGCTGAGCAGCCCTGCAGCGCTGGGTGTTACAAGGGACAGCGGTTTGGGGAGGGCTGTGACCACAGGAGGGCACCAGCCAGGGGACGGCAGCGGGAGCAGAGGCTGCAGGACACGAAGCGCTCTGAGAAAACCGCCCTGCTCTGGTGCGGAGGCTCCGTGGCGCGGTGGGAAACGAGGCCTCCGCTTGGCTTTCGTCATTGCCGCCAATCGGAGCGAGAGCAGGGAGAAATTAAAAGAAAATGCACAAGGCTTGATGCCAAACGATGGGGGAAGGAGCGTAGCGGAGACCTGCTGAACGCTGGGAATTGATAGACTACCATGCAGAAAGAAAAAGCAGAACAGCGAATGCTGCTGCAGCAGGAAGGTCAGTGGGAAGTGAAATAAAGAAGCAAGACGAGTCTGGCTGCTTCTCTGCTCCGGCCCGAGCGTCTGCCTTTGTCGTGAAAGCTCACGGAGAGCCGCAGCTGGGGACGGAGATTAGGGCTGACTTCTCAGAGTGGTTTCTGTTACAGATACAACACAGAAACTGAGAAAAACGGAGCTCTAGTAATAAGTGGTGGTTTATAGAAACCTTTTGTAACATAACGCATTGTGAGAACTTGGTGTTTTCTTCTGGCGTGCCAGAATCTGCATAGGATCAGCCCTTGCCTACTACAGATCTGCGTGTGTGTTTCTCCTACAGCTGTGGAGCACACACAGCTGTGGTGGGGTCTCCCGATGTCTGCTTCTCTAGTATCCCATGAACACTGCTCAGCCTTTTTTTTACTTTTCCCCTTCCTTTTCTTCAACTGCAGAAGAGCGGAGAAAGAGCACGAGCTTCAGCCTGCGCTGAATAGCCCCTGTACCGAACGGATCCACGTTCCTCCTCCCCGTGTGACAGAGGCCCGAGGGGAAGGGTTAAATCAAGCAGCTCGTAGCCCCGCTTGCTAAGTGCAGCCCCGTTTCACATGAACATCTAACATCAGAGCTGCAGTGCTCATGGCGAGATTATCATGAGCAGGAATGTTTGGAGGCATTGGGATGCAGAAAAAATAGGGGCATTCAAATTCCACATCAAATCATAGCCTAGTTAAGTGCCTGCGTTGAACAGAGCATCCTGTAGGCAACCATCAAGTCTCAGTTTGTGGCCATAACCCAACAGTTAATTGCTTCCTGCTCCCTAAACAATATAGTATCAACGTGTGATCTGGATTCAGCAAAAAAAATCAGCTGTTTCAGGCAAATGTTCTGGCTCTGACACGCGCTCTGAGCAGCCCCATTCGGATTCCTGCTGCTTGGACCTTGGACAAGACTTGAATATTATTTTGATCTTAAATACCTGCTCTCAGAATACAGTAATTTAAGCTCCACAGAAGTCGTTTAGCGAAGGACAAACGGGTGCCAAGTTTCCGCAGCTGGGATTTGAAATCCTCCACTCATGGCCATTGCTGCAGACTGGTCTGTGAAGCGTCGGGGTGTGGGGAGCCACTGCCTACCTGAAACCGAGACCAGCATCTACCAGTCAGCACCTCCATGGGCTTAAAATGCCAGGTGCTCCATGGAGGGGCACAGGAAGACACTGTCCTTTCTCATACAATGTGAGCTGTGCCATCTCGGCAGGAGAGTGGTGTTGGCTTGCTCGGAGCTCTGCTGGGAATGCTGTGGTTGGGGCTTCCCTGGCTGTGCTGCACAGGAGGTGCCTCTCTGCTGGTGCCCGGTGCCAGATGAAGGGTTCATGCTGTCTCTGCTGGTACCCGGTGCCAGGTGAGGGTTTCATGCCGTCTGAAAGGGCAGCTCTGGCAGGTAAAAGGGTCCCCTCACGCCTGCAGGGCGGCTGCGCTGCCTTCGCCTTGCTGGTGTGCTCTAATGGTACAAATTATCGTTATGGACTTGGTCTCGCTCGTTACATCAAATCGTTCCATGATCTCAGGGGATTCTGCTGATAAAGTGACCCTGTGTAGGATTACTGTTGAATCTTTGCTTCTTGGTTAGGGTGTTTCGTTGTTCAATTCGTAGCTTCTTAAATCCCTCTGCACCCTAATCCATGCAAATCCGTGGTCAATACATTGGGAATCCATTTGTTGGGAACAGGTGGATAACCAAGCAAGAAGAGCGGCTCCCAGGCTCCTGAGCCACTCAACCCCCCAAAAGAGACTCCAGAAGGAACACGCTGCTTTGGGAACACGCCTGTAGGAGCAAATACCCCACGTAAGGGTTGTCCTGGCCTGGAGCATGGCCCTCCTTGTCCTTGAGCCACTTCCTACTGAACAGATTGTGGACAGAAAGCACAACGGGAAAGGAAGCCTCTTTGCAAAGGCAGCGCTGCAAAGACTGTGTAAATAGCAAGCTGGAGCTGGCTTTTATGGGAGCTCCTCTGGAATTTGGCCATAGCTAAAGATAATATAGATGCTGCTGGACTTGCTGGCATCTAGAGAGTCGCTTAGATTAGTCTGCGGTGGCGATGGGCGGTTGCGTTGAGCTCTGCAGAGTTACCCCTGTCTGAGAGGAGGGGATGGGACCGCAGATGTCTTGTCTAGGGAGCTCCACGTGAGCGTTCATTAAACCGAGGGCCAGGCAAGAGGAGTTGCTTCATACACAGTCTGGCTGCACCTTGAGAGCGCTCCAGGAAAACTGATTACCTGTTTCTTATGAGATTAGCGTTGCAGTGCTCCCGTTGTGGCTCGGACCTGCCTCCAGCTGCCTTCAATTGCAGCTTTCAAAGCTCTGGCAGCGCCGTGCAACCTGCTGGAGCTGCAGAGCTCGCACCATGATAGCGTGGTGCCCACGACCAGTCCGGTCTCCTCTTGGCCTTGCTTCAGAGGGAGGTTGTCCCTAGCAAGCCTGGCTGCTGTGCAGCGTTTGGCACGCAGGGAGCTGGGCAGGGCAAGCGCTGTCAAGGCTGTTTTATGGGACTGCTCCTAGCGTGAAATATTGCAGGGAATGTGAATATGGAGAGGGAGGGGGCTGTGTTAATGCTCGGGCAAGTCTTTTTGCTCCTTCATTGCTGTAGGAGGGAGCTGCTTTGTGCGGGTCTGGCCAGAGCCTTTTAGTGGGCGATTCTGCCCAGCTCCTCTGCAGAGCGGGTGCACAAGTGCCCCGGGGGCATTGGGGGCTGCTCCCGGTGCCCCCGTGGGTATTGGGGGCTGCCCAGTGCACCCATGGGCACCAGGGGCTGCCCAGTCCCTGCTGCTGGTTGCTGCCAAGGTCCCCGATGAGCCCCGGCCTGACCCGGGAGAGGGAGAACTGGGGACACGGGCACCCAGAACAGCTGCACCAGCCTCACGGAGAGGCTTGGCAATAGAGCCAGCTCGTCGAAGTCCATTAGGAGCCCGATGCTCCGTGGAGTCTGCGGGCGGAGAGGAGGGATTGCCGGGAGCAGATTAGCGTTAAGAGGCTGAAGAGAATTTAGAGGCGTCATTAGCACGAGTAATCGTTAAAACACTCATCTAAAACCCCATTTCCAGGGGTGGCCGGAGGTAAGAGCAGCCCTGCAGCTCTGAGGAGGCGCGTGGGTGCGGAGCTGTCTCCCAGGCCCTCGGACACAGGAGGGCCCTGCTCGGGAGGGGAGGAGGCTGCATGGCCAAACCAGCCTCCTCTCTGCTAATGTCACTCGTTAGGTGATTAATTACAGCTAGCAGGAAACTGCCTGCTTGGCCACAGCTCACTGAAATGCTCTGCAGAGCGTGCGCTGGTTTATGTCCACCTCAGACCAGCACGTCCCCTCCTCCCTTACCTGCCTGGCACCGCTGTGTAATTAACACTGACAACAAGAATGCCTTTTTTATTATATAATTGAAACACTGAATCAAAGTCCTAATGAGTTTGCACCTCAAATTCTGTGAAGCAAATTACCAGCAATTCTGCCTCTAATAAAGCACTTGAGACGTGGCAGTTACTGCGCAGTAAGTGGCCTGGGGATGTGCAGCACTGGTCCCTGTTCCTGCCCTCCGAGGAGGGTCTTAAACTTACTCTATTTGCTGCCAGCTCCTGATCGAGTGAGGTCCACTGTCAATCCCAAAGTAAAGATTATGCTGAACAGTCACTCAAACAGCAGCCAACTGTCAGGACCCCAATAACGGGTATTTTTTGTTTTATTTTGCAGAATCTGAGCTCGGGGCTGCCCTCGGGGCAGGTCTGCCACGACGAGCAGCGGCTGGAGGTGATCTTTGCAGATCTGGCCAGACACAAGGATGACGCTCAGCAGCGGAGCTGGGCGCTCTATGAGGATGAAAACGTCATCTGCTGTTACCTGGAGGAGCTGCTGCGCATCCTGGTGGGTGAATTTCCTTCTTTGTCGGTGTAACAAAGCATGTAGGTCAGTCCCCTTGCAAAGCTGTTCTGAAAGGAACCATAGAAATGTCCTTCATGGTCAGTGTAGTACTTACCTGTTGTAGGAAGAAAACTTCACCTCCAGAAAAGTCCAACCTCCCCCAGCAAGCCTAGAAGTTTGCTGTGAGAGCTCTTGTGCACCTTGGCCCATTGCGGACTTCTTCCTTGTCTGGAGGTGTGCACAAACCGGGCGGTATCAGATACAACCGTAGACTGCATTGTAAACACTAGTGTCTTTCTCTCCATCTCAACATCTGGCCCACGTTCTTGCTGTGTGGCCTGCAGAGCAAAGGAAAGCAGATTTTGTGCAACAGTTTCCTCATAATTTGGGAGTGAGGGGAGATGTTCTCAGGATGGGGAAAGTGCTGGTTTTGCTGAGTGTGGCTGCAAGATGTACTGCTCAGGTCATGGTTTCAGATGATCTCATTCCAAGAAGCACTGTATGGCAAAGATGTTTCTTAAGAATTCACTTCGATTCAGAATCTGTAATGTGGCTGGCCCTTCTTGAGCTGTCTTCATGGTCCAGCTTTGGTTTCTTTGCAAACTGGTTTGGCTGGGGCTACAGAAACCTAAAAGAAAGTAGTTTGCCCCAAGCTAGAATTGCAGCAATTACCTTGCTGCTTTGAGGTGACACTGCACTGACCTGTTCATTTGTGTTTCCAGACAGATGCAGACCCAGAAGTTTGCAAGAAAATGTGCAAGAAGAATGAATTTGAATCAGTTCTGTCCCTTGTGGCATATTACCAGATGGTAAGGTGGCAGGATGCATCAAATCCCTTCTCGAGGTTTCCCTGAAGATGTAAAAGGGTCACTGTGCAGAACGTGCAACGCTTGCCCACCAGATAGGGCAGGTCTGCGAGCTAGATGGGGCTCTAGTGCATTCCTTTTGCATGCTGGCCAGTGCCCTGTTGTGCATGCAAGGCATATGGAGGAGCCGAAGATGCCCGACTTGAGCAGGAGCTGGCACTGTGAATGGAAAAGCTTGCTGCTTTTATTAGCTCCACTGAGGGCCAGAATCAGCAGCTCTAATGTCTAGAGGAAGGATTTCCGCCAATGCCTTGGGAAAGCTGACAGGCTCTGACTGCTCCTCTTTTAATTGATGCACTCCTGTGCATTAGTAAATAGCTTTGCTTTGGAAAGTAGGTTGTGGGTAAAAGCCTTGGGACTGAGGAAGCAAATCAGTATTCAGAGGAAGAAATGGAAGTTTAGTCCTCGGTGTCTATGAAATGCTGCTTTCCCTCTCCTTCCTGCAACTGCCTGCTGTAGGACTGTGCCGTGGGCTGGAGACCTGTCCCCAGCTTGTCCCCAGCTCCGGCACATCCAGCCTGGTTGCACTCAGGGCTCCATGGGCGCTCGGCTGTCTGACCCAGGGCCTGCCGTTGGGCTGCAGCACGTTTGGGAGCACCCACGTTTTCCACCGCGCCAGGGCTCCCGCGTGGGAGTTGCAGCTCGAGCACTGTCTTGGCTGGCACCCTGCCCAGCAGCCCAGCATCCTTTGGGTGCTCCCAGCACAAACCCAGCACCTTCACAGGTGAGGAGCAGGGAGTAGGAGGTGAAAGGCGCTGTTAGAGGCTGAGGAGGCCTGTGGTGTTGGTTGGTATCAGTGTCATCAGATAAGACCTGGCATTTTGGCTCTGAGCTCCTCTTCCTCAGCATGGCCCCATCCGAATGTGTAAGTGGCCAGTTGTGAATGTCACCGTTAAAGGACTCCTAGGTGGTTGTTAAAAACTTACGGAGCTTCTGTTTCTCACCTTTACCTTGGGCTGCTCTGTGGCTTTTCCAGTAGCAGGGCCGCTTAGCCGCGTAGGCCCCTTGGAGCGAGGCCTCCCCCGGGACATCCCGGGTCTGATGAGCTCTGGTTGCAGGAACACAGGGTGCCGCTGCGCCTGCTGCTGCTGAAGTGCTTTGGAGCAATGTGCAACCTGGACGCTGCCGTTATCTCCACGCTGGTGAACTCGGTGCTGCCCATGGAGCTGGCGCGCGACATGCAGAGCCACACGCAAGGTGAGCTGGGGCTGCCGGGTGCCCCGTGTCCCTTCCGCGGGGTCTCTCCCTCCATCAGGCTGTTCGCAGCAGTGCTGCTCCTGTCCCTGCCTGCGCCTTGCGCTCCGGGAGGGAACGTGTCTGCTTTGAAAGTCATTCTCGGGTTGTCACAGGTGTAAGTGGAAATGCATGGGAGGAAGGGGAAGAAGTTTCAGCCCAGGGAAGGTGCTGTAGCTCTTGGTCATGCCCTTATTCATCTCTGTGGTTTCTTGTAGGAGTCTTAGAGCACATTCTGAGCGATCATGCTAGAGCTGTTAACAAAGCTGTGGTTATGGTCTATAAGTGTCTCCCTCTCAGCATGGAGCTCCTTCTTTCAACCAGTTGCACCTCTAGAAGCAGAAGATGGGAATGGACGTATCCCTGTCTCAGCCCATTAACTTTAACATTGCCCTTTGAGGCCCATGGGAAGACTGGGTGGTGGGACCAGGTAGTGCTAGTTTTGTCCTCCAAAGATCCCGCTTAGCCTGGTCCCTGTTCCCTCAGAGCAGCCACAAGTGCTGGGGGGAGAGTGTAGGAAGGGGAACATGCAGTGATGCTCCCCCAGCGTTGCTTTCCCAACCCCATTTGTCTTTAAAAGGATGCTGAAAACCTGTTGTTTTAATCTTAGCCCACAATTGAAGTAGTTGTTGTGCAGCAAACCAAGAGAGCCCCAAGATTTGGAGTCTTGCTGCTGGAAGTGCAGCCTGGTGGTGGGACTGTAGGGATTAATGTGTCTGCCCAGGACAGGAACTGTCCCATCCGTTTCGCTTGAGCCAAGTACCTCTCCACGGGCACTGCCTTAGGCGTCTGGAATGGGAGTTCCCAAAGTTCCCAGCACCCTATTCCAGATGGTGCCAAGTGACCTGCACTGTGGATAGGACCAGGGAAACGAATTGGGTGTCAGTGTTGGGACACAGAGGGATGGAAACTGAGCGTGTTGTGGAGGGCTTTGTGCTCACCTCTGCTTAGAGGCTTTAAAGCATAAACAGCTGAAGGCAGCGTGGCCGGGAGCGACTGAAAACATCTTCCAGCTCAGGGCTTTCGCACCAGGTTGATGTGGGGAGGCCCTGAGATGGTTCTGCTTGGACTGGCTGAGCTTGCTCGCTGGGTTCCCGCAGCCCAGCAGTCGTGCGGGGTGTGAGGTGTGTGCAGGTGGTCGTTTGTCTGCGTTCACACGAGAAATCTCCTCTCCAGGCTGATTTTTGTGTTTTTCTTTTGCCTGAGAGGCAAATGGCACTTGGTGATGGGTCTATAACTGTGTGACCGTGACAAGGACACTCTTGATCTTGTGCTGCCCCAAAATAAACTTTTCTCGTGCCTCCATTTACCAATACGTATAGATTGTCTGCGGGTGGGTGTTTTCTGCGCCCCTCGAGCTGGCCGTGGCTCCTGCTTCGTCCTCGCAGCATGGGCAGGTCCAGGGCTCTCGCAGAGCTGCTCCCTGGGGCTCTCCCAAGCAGCAGCTTTTCCTGGCGCTGGCTCTGCCTCGTCCCCGCGGGGAGCATCGAGCCCTGGCGCAGGCAACGTCTGAGCACCTTGGCTGGGCTCCACGTAGACTGAACGTTACCCCTCCTGACGTGTGACCGCCTCTCCGTGACTTTCCCCCAGCACTTCTGGTTGCTTCAGGTCTGTCTCCCAGCGAACGATAGACTCTGCTTTGGGGAACTGCAAAGCTTTGCAGTGGCTGCGAGGGAAAAGCATTGAGCATTTCTCACTCCTGCTACATCCTGGGCACCTCCGGCTGCAGCCGTGCGGCATCCCCGCTCGTTGGGCTCAAGGGCGGCTGCTTTCTGCCCTCTCTGCTCTGGTCCTTAGCATGGGCCAAGGGCGCGGAGCTGCCCTTCCTGCGCTTTCTTTGCAGGTAGCCAGTCTTTAGTTGTGGGAGCCACCCAACTTGGTGGCCACGTCCTGTGCCACCTTCCTTCACTTGTCGTAGGACTGTCATCTGCGGAGCCCTCGGTCCCCTTGGCCTTGGCAGCAGGGTTCCAGAGCAGAACTACCCCTGCCTGACGTGTCTGTCCTGCAGAGGCGTTTGAAGCCGTCAGCAGTTCCCTGCCACCATTCCGATCCTTCCGTGCCATGCCACCAAGTGGCAAGCACTGCCTTGAATGAAAACATGACCTTGAATCCTGCAGCCGTGAGCTGCTTTCGGTACTGGAAGCTGGGGAACAGCAGCTGATGCGTGACATACTGTGGCCGAGCTAATCCCTTGCGCAGCTGGCAGGGACCAGCGCGGCGGCTGCCAGCACTGGGCACCTCGGGGCCGTTGAAGTGGCTGCAGAAATGCGGGTTCCCGGCGGGTGCCTCGTGCAGGGGCTCTCGGGGCCGTGGCTGTTGCACCCCCTCGTGCAGGGGTGGCTCGGGGTGCCTTGGTGGAGGAGACGCTTTGCCCGGGGCCGGTGCCCGTCTGTGGCTGCTGCCCCCGTTGGATGCACGCGGCCGCTTCCCTCTGCAGCCGCTGGCTCCGCATCTATCCATGCACTAGAAGAGCTTATCATAAGACACGGCGAGGCAGAATTAGCCAGAACACTTCCAAGGAAAACAGGCGGGGATAATCCAGCCTGTAGTGCAGCCTCCCCGGCTGCGGTTCGCCGTCTGTGCCAGGCAGCCGCCGGCTCCTTCTGCTCGAGCCGCAGACACTTGTCCCTGCTGCCGGTGCCCTGATCTTGCACTGCTGAATTTAGAGGTGGAAAGCAAGGTCTCTGAAGGCCACTGAGCAATTCCTCTCATCTCTAATTCCATTTTCTCACCAGTACCTCAGCAAGCTCCAGAAACAGAGATCCGTGGGCAAAAGGCCCCATCTGCTCTGCCCTTCCTAGCCCTTGGAGCGACTCTTGCCAGTCAGACCTTGGCACTGCTCGCTGCTGGGTTGCCAGTCTCTATTCCTTCAGAGGAATCCTATTAATGCTATTTATTTTCTTGCAGGCATTGGTACTGCCCTGAAAGGGATGGAAAGAAAAAGCTGTTCTTTGCATGGCAAGTGCTGTGTGTTAGCATGCTGCTGAGGTGCTGAAGGACACGGCCGGGGGGAGCCCAGCTGCAGGAACACTCCAGCTTGCAGAGCCCGTGCTGAGTGCACTGCTTTGATCTGGACTGGCTCCCAGCTCAGCTTTGTGACTCCACTGCTCAGCTTTGCAGCATCATTTGGTTTTAGGCAGATCTGGCAAGATTTGCCATCTAGTCGTGGAGTTTGCTGCCACTCGAGATGAATGGATGTCAGCTCACAGCAGGTGGGCCAAGGACGTCACGCCACCTCCCCCATCCCACGTCTAATTAATCTCTTGCTCCACGTTTCCCACAGCCACATGTTTATCACTGGCTTTTAGTTCTCTGATCATTACTTCATTGCTCCTGATGTGATGAGAGAGAATGTTTAGTTGGTGACGGCCTCTTAGGAACGTGGGAACAGCGGGTCCCTCTATCTGCTTCCTGCAGCATCCTACCTCCTCTGCCAGCTGCAGGGACCTTGCAGGAACGTGGAGAAATCACGTAGCAAACAATCATGAAAGAACACGGCCAGACAGGAGGCTTTTTCCCAGCTGTGGGTGGCTGGTTGTGCCTGGGAGCATCTCTTACCTGTCTGCTCTAACTGCACGTTCCCGTTACTTGAATGCGCGTCAGAATCTTTCTGTGTTGCAGTGAGCTTTGGCATCACTGACACCTACTAACCAAGAGCTCCTTATATAAGTAGGAATTACATTTAAGCCATTAAACGTCCTCCCCAGCTTTCCTGTTGCGAGTAAACAGCAGGTCCCAGTTTTTTCCTGCTGCCACCTGGTCTTGACTGCTCTCATGGAGGCTCTTAATCCTGTTAAAGCTGCAGTGCCTCCGGTGAAGCACCGAACGATCTGAGCACATCTTTACTTAAGGTTTTTGCTATTTGAGAAGTTCTGCGTCTAACACTAAGAGCAACCCCGTGGGCTGCCAAGTGCTGCCAGCCCTTTGGCCAAAGCCAAGAGGCACCAGGGACAGGGACGTGCAAAGAGGAGTGCGGCGTCTTGGAGAATGGCAGGGGCATTGGAACAAGCGGGTGTCCTGCTGGGAAGCAGGGCTGTAGGGAGGGAGAAGCCTCACCCATTGAAGGGAAACACACATATGTATATTTTATAGAATAATCAAAAAGTACTGGTTTTGTCAGTGTTTATTAGCGGGGGAAAAAAGGGCTGTTTCAGGCAGATGTAATTGGACTTTATTTAGCTTTTGCGCATGGTACATTTGTTTTATAAACTTATTTTCCAATAAACTTCACAGTCACTGACCTGGATGGAGGGCTGTTCTAGCCCAGCGCCTCCGCGGTGGCTTTGTGGCTGTCCCGGGCGTAGCCGGTGGCGCAGCCCCAGGGCGGGCAGCGCTGCGGGGCCGGGCACGTCCGCGTGCAGCGGCTGCCGCCGCGGGGAATGCACTGGCCACGGTAACACAGGAGAGCGCGCGGAGCACGGCCCGTGGCATCAGCACGAGCAGGGATCCGGCCCCGCGGCCCCGCGCAGGGCTGAGGGAGCCCGGGCAGAGCGGCGCGGGGCTGGCACCGCGCTCCGGGGGAGGCATGAGCCGAAGCAGGCGCTATTTCGAGCCGCCCAGATGGAGGCTTTTTCTGGGTTCGGTAATTGCATAACTATGCCGTGCGTCCTGGGACTGTGCAGGGGAGGTTTTTAATTAGTTGCATGAAGTTTGCCCAGATCCTCTCAAGCAGAGGAGGAAAAAAATGAAATTTCTTGTTGTTGTTGCTGCGATTATCCTCAAATGAGTTTGGAAACACATGGTGCAGAAGGCATGAGTTTAAGCGTGTGGCTGGGAGAACATCCTTATGGATCAGCGAATCCAGGACTCAAGTGCAATCTAATAGGTGTTAAGTATCTTAAGTGTGACTGTCCAGGTGCCACTGGGGGAGAGGGATGCAGGAGCAAAATGGCCGGCCCCATTTATGTGTTTCTCCTGCAGATCATCAGAAGATGTGCTACTCTGCGCTGGTGCTGGCCATGATGTTCTGCATGGGGGAGCCCCTGCCCTACCACCACTACGGTGAGCAGCGCGGCACGGTGCGGGAGCAGCTCTGCGGGGCCGGGGCACGGGGAGCCCCGCGCGAGCACGGCAGGGAGGGCAGCCCTGCACGGGCAGAGCCCGGCCGCAGGAGCGAGCACCCAGCCTGGAGGCGCCTGCCGTGCAGCCTGCTGCTCCTCTCACCTGGGACGGGACCATGCAGCCCTGTGTGTTTCAGGCTCTTGGGGGACATGGAGGGTACTATAGTCAACAGGGAGGAGCAAGCGTGCCAAAGCTTTCCCCTTCCCCTCTTTCTCCTGCTGGGGAGCAATCTTTGTCTGATCTTCCTCCCCTTGTCCGTGTTGTATTCCCAGTATTCAGCAAACACTGGCCTAAGTTTTTCTAGAAACACAGAAGAGGATTCTCTGCGTGTCTCCTCTGCAGCTTCATTTACCTTCCTGATAAACATATGCAAGATCCAAGGTGGTACAGCAGGGACCGAGGAGTGAATCTCCTCATCTCTCACTATTGCTCCTTGTGTAACCCTTGCAATTATTTCCTGCAGGAGGGCTTATTTGCATGTGCTCCTGAGCTTTCCTAATAGCAAAATTGAAAAATGAATTATTACAATGATCTGGATGATTATTTGTTTTAAAATAGATGGATTAAATCAATGGTCAAGAATATAAATCTCTTTCTACCTGGAGGCTTCCCCGGTGGTGATGGTGCTGCAACTGCAGCTAGAGCAGGATTTGGGATTTCATTTCCTCCGGGGTGGGTGAGTGGGGAGGAAAGAAACAAAGGGGCACCGACTTTCAGCATTTCTCAGAGCTGTGGATGGTTCTTTGAGCCATTTATCTCATGCTTAAAGACCCTTTGTTGTTCACCTGGTCATCTTGCAGGATGGTGGATTCCCTCATGCCTGAAGCTGACACTCCTCTAATGGTTTTCAGCACAAAGCAGAGGGAATTGGCTTGCTTGACCTGTTGGTTTCTTCTCCCTGTGCTGTAAATGCTCCTTTCTTCACATGCAGAGCATCTCAACTCGCAGTTCGTGCAGTTCCTGCTGGATGTGATTGAGGACGGGCTGCCCTCGGACACCACCGACCAGCTGCCTGACTTATTTGTCAACGTCCTTCTGGCCTTCAACCTCCACATTCCAGGTTGGTGCTGCTGCTCTTCCCTGGTGGGATTTCAGTGCTCTGGAATGGGGGGACATGAAGAATGCACGTACAGGATCTTGCAGGGACCTCACTGGGTGCTGTGATAACCTGTCCCCTTCCTTCACTCTGGCAATATGCTGCGTTTGGCCCAGAGCTTCTGCCTAAACGTTGCACAAAATTGTAGAGGGAGGAAATAGCCGGAGAGCTCGCGTGCAGCAGCTGACGTGGAGGCAGAGCGCTCCGACAAAGCCCCGCGGGTTCCTCTTCCCTTTGAGCTCTGCATTGCTAGACGGCGCTTGCAGAGCGGCGTGGAGCTTAACTCCTGGCCCAGCGCATTTGGACGAGGAAACGCTTCAGTGGGCACTTCTGAGTATCGGGCCAGAAAGACGAGCCCTGCCTCCTGCAGCTCTTGACGAACCGTCTGCTTACCCAGCTGCTCCTCTCGGCTCCTCCGACGCCCGTGTGCTGGGGATGGGCTCTGCAGCCACAGCCTCCGCTGCGCGTCCTCCCGCCTCCCTCCTTCTCCCTCTTCCCAAGCCTGCTGAGCTCTTGGGAGCAGCAAAACGCCTGGGCTCCAGGAAGGGAATTCACCCTCTCCCTGCCAGGGCTGCCCGGGCGTTTCCAAGCCCAGTGTTGGAAGAGGGAGAGTAGCACCAGGCCTGTTAATAGCGGCCGCTTCTCAATCTGGATGTGTTTGCAAGCTCTCCTGTTGCTCTTGGTCAATGCCTTCTTGTTGTGCCTTCAGCCTTGGCGCTGGGAGAGCGGGGAGGACAGAGCGGCAAGGAGGGTCCAGCAGCCCGCCTGTCACTTCTGAGTTCTGCTCCATTAACGTTTATGTGAAAGTTTCTGATTTAACGTGAAAGTTGATTGCGCGGAGGCTGATTAAGTAGAGTCTCTGCTGCTCTCATTCATTACCTTTCCCCACTCCTGCCCTGCAGCTGCTGGCTGCAGTAATGGGGCAATAGCACATGACAGGCAGTGTGTTTCCGGGGGGTTATTGGGCACCTGGGGTGCAGCAGAAGGCGCTGACTTGTTTTCTAGTGCTAAGAAATTGTTGAATGGTGTTCAGGTTCCTTATGGGCTGTTGGGTTTATATTCCTCTGCCCCAAATCTATTTGCAGCTTAAGAATGCAGCACTAGTTCAAGAACTCTCCTAAAAACTATTATTATATTGATGCCTTTCAATGCGAAGGATCTGAAGCACTTCACAACTTGGGAAGTACTTTAGGGTCACCATCCATGATGGAGAAATAGCCACACTTTGCTGTCTGGATGCCTCCAAGCGTGCACAGACACACGCGTGTATGTGTGTGCATAGTGTCTGCTAGGATTAAATATTCCAGTTTCAAGAAATCACCCCCAAACCAGATTAGGGAGCATTTAGTAGGAGTTTTTCAGTGCCTCATTTGCAGTGCCTGGTGCTGTTCCCTCGGCGTGTCCTTGGAAGCTGCCTTATTTCCTGTAAGAGCTTGCGAGGGAAGAGCTCCCGTGGGCCCCTACTGGTACAAAGATATCAGAGAGGAGCCCTTGGCTTGCAAGAGCTGGAAGTGGCGTTTCGGATCACAGAGCCCTCGTAAGGTGTCTCAGCGGCCCCTTGCCCTTGCTGCTTGGTGCTCCTGTTGGAGCAGGTGCACGCGGGAAGCGCCGAGCGCTGTGTGTTGGGTGCCCTGCTTCCAAACTCCTTTCACCGTCTGTATCCTCCCCTCTCCTGCCCGCCCCAAAGCTGCCCCGAAGCTCCCCCAGAGCAGGCGGGTGAAAGGGGGGCCCGCGCTTGTCTCTGTCGCTGTGCCCCTTGGCAATAAGGGGCTCTGCTGAGCGGCGGCCTCCCCTTAGTTCCAGAGCACAGCGTGATCATGACCACCATAAGCAAGCACTGCAACGTGAAGACTTTCACAGAGAAGCTGCTGCTGCTGCTGAACAGGGGAGGTGAGTGCAGCAGCGAGCGGGGCCGGGCTCAGCCGCGGGGACGGGCCCTGCGGCGCCCAGGGACCCTCGTCACCCCATGGCCGGGCGCCACCGGCTCCTGTTGGGGTTGTCCCTTTGCTCCCCCGCCGTTCCTGCTCCTGGGCTGGCAGGACACTGCAGGGACCCCTGTCCGTGCCCGTAGGGAGCCTGGGGGCTCCTGCCCTGCGAAGCGCCGCCTCGAGGGAGGCCTCCCCGAGCAAAATGCACTGTGTGCTCAGAGCTCCCGCAGGCAGGTTGCTGCAAAGCCCCAGCCAGCAGTGCCAGCTATTGCTGCTGGTGCTGCTGTTGTGCTCTCTGATCCCTCTGGAGCAGGGGGCCTGGCTGCCTTACATCCGTTTTGTTGATGTGCTGATAAATAGCCCATCCCGTGAGGCTTGCAGCTCTGTTTTCAGCCTGGCGTTAGTTCTCCTTGTGGTTTGCAAGTCGCTGTCTGCACAGCGTGCGGCTGGAGGGCAGCCCACACCCCTGCTCCTTTAGCCTTGGCTGCTGGGTTCCCTGCAGGGAGCTCCTCATGAAGCAGCCGCGACACCCGGCCCTGCAGGGAGCACCTGGCCAAGGCCGGGCAGCGGCCCCTCCAGAATCGCGCTAGTTTAGTGAAGGGAAGCGTGGCGGGGATGGGGGGCGTGGGGCCTGACACGGTTCCTCTGCCACCTGCAGACGACCCGGTTTGCATCTTCAAGCACCAGCCGCAGCCGCCGCACTCGGTGCTGAAGTTCCTGCAGGACATCTTCGCCAGCAAGGACACTGCCAGCATCTTCTACCACACGGACATGATGGTGCTGATAGACATCCTGGTGCGGCAGATCGCCGACCTCTCCCCTGGGGACAAGGTGCTCGCAGGGACCCCCGCGCTCGCTGACGCTCCCGAAAGGAGCAATGCCCAAAGCAGCCTGGCTCTCCATGGGCCCTGCTTGGTGCGGGCAAGACTGGAGCCTGGGATGGGCAGGACACTTCGGGGTGCCCAAATCCTCCTTGGGGGGGGGAG
Organism: Nothoprocta perdicaria; assembly: GCF_003342845.1. NCBI lineage: Eukaryota > Metazoa > Chordata > Aves > Tinamiformes > Tinamidae > Nothoprocta > Nothoprocta perdicaria. Next base: position 8,601,202 of record NW_020456198.1, on the reverse strand, counting down.
GAGGAAGAGGAGATTTATCCTGCCTTGGCACACAGCAGTAGAAAAGTGTTTGGAGGAAGATCTGCCAGGCTTATGGGGGCTGCAGCCCTCTCTGCAGGGACCTTCATGATAAAGGGACACTGTGAGGACAGGGGTGACAAGGGGGATCTCTTGGTTTGGGTGCTGCAAGGGGCAGGGCAAACAGTTAAGTGGGAGCAGGGAGGGAAGAGGATTAGTGGCTTTGGGAGAAGTGCAGTATCCATAGCTGCTAATGAATGTTCAGGAAGAGCGGGTGCCTTTGGAGCTGCTCCCTGGCTGGTCGCGCAGCAGCAGCTGGTCCTGCTCGTGCTCCAGTGGAGGCTGGCATGCTCTCTAGCTCGCTTGGAATATTTCATTGTGCTCTGTGTTGTGTGTCCCCTCGCCTGGCAGCTGAGGATGGAGTACCTGTCTCTGATGCACGCCATCATCCGCTCCACGCCGTACCTGCAGCACCAGCACCGCCTCGCCGACCTGCAGGGCATCCTGCAGCGCATCCTCGGAGAGGAGGACGAGGGGCAGCAGTGCCAGATGGACAAACTGATCATCTTGGAAATGTATAAAGAGTTTCCAGAGATCTCTCCGGGTACCAGCTAACTGCTCCTCGCCTCGGACTGGAGCTCCAACCACTTGGATCGAAGACGTCTCTTGTTGACACCTTCCCCCGTTCCCTCCCAGTACAGCTCATACCTTATATTCCTCCGTGCGAGGCCTAAGGTTCGGACAGGTTTGTGGCCCTTGAGAAACGCCAGCAGCAGGAGGGACAAGGGGTGTCCCTGGGGCTGCTGCGCTGGGGACATCAGCGCTGGCAGAGCGGGCCTGGGTGCCAGCTCCATGTTGGCCCTCAGCACCTGGGGCAGGAGGGTGTTTGACCCGCTGGTGCTGGCAGAAGGGCACAGAGCTTGTGATGAGGGACTGGGCGCTCGGGGGGCTGCCTTTAGCGGCGCCGCTCTCCCGGGGTGCTGGAGCGAGAGGCCTTTGCCTTAGGGTATCAGTTCTTTTCCATGTGCATCTCTCCCTGCCGTGACCAAGTGGCGTCTGCTGGTGCTTGGAAGAAGCTTCCGTAACATCCGTTTCGTCCGCTGCTGCTCGTGCCGATGTGCTGCAGCCCGCCGAGGGAGGCAGCTCGCTCGCGGCCGCCTTGCCGGGAGCCGCGCGCCCTCCGCCTCTCGTCCGCCTCGGCCTTAGAGGGCCTCTCGCAGCAGCTGCTGCTTCAGTCCGCTTGCCGTAGTGACGTTTAAAGCCGAGTTTCTCGCCCGGAGCCGGCGCTTCCCGGGCGCTGCAGCCATGGGGAAGCGGCCGCGGCATGCGCTGCCCTGCGCGGCGGCACCGGGGCTCGCTCGGCACCGCGGGCAGCGGTGTTGCTGCTCGGCCTCGCCGCCCTTCCCTGCGCGTGGCAGCCTGAGCCTCGTGTCCAGTAGCTCTGTCGTGACAATGCACGAGTGTGGGGAACCCTTGCTGTCTCTTGTAGGTTTCTAGCAAACAGGACTAACCCGCTTCCTCGTAACCGATACAGCCCCCAGCTAACGTGCATCAACTAGCTATTCCTGTGCGCAGTCCCGTCCCTCGCTGGGCCCGGCTGCTCCCTTGCAGTATCCTGCGTAGGAGCCAGTGGGAAGTGGAACTGGAAATGGTGGCACTAGGGCCACGGTGCCCCCAGCTTGAGGGGCGGGCTCCTGAGCCCTGGGCATGGGGCAGGAATGGGGGCCTGGCAGCCGGGGGGGGGACACCCCCAGGTGAGCCTGGGAACACCTACAGCTTAATAACCACCCTCGTAGAGAAACCTATTTTTTCCCTGTAAAAATGTATGAATGTCAGAAGGGATCCTGTATTTTCTTAAATACTAAGTGTAACCTGCAGAGGAATAAAAACGTGGTAAACGGGGTTTCTCTGAGCATAGTGCTGCCTGCCACTCTGGCCACACGGGGCCCCACGGGTGCCTGGGCAGGTGCTGGGCACACAGGCCGGGTGCGGGGTGCAGGTTCCTGGGTGGGCAAAGGGCAGGGTGCGGGTCCCAGCATGGGATGAGCGTGGGGTGCAGGTCCTTGTGCAGGCTGGGCACGGGGTGCGGGTGTCTGCATGGGCTGGATGCAGGGTGCTGGTCCCCGTGCGGCGGCCTCGGCTCTCCCTGTGCCCGCTTTCCCAGTCCCGGCAGCGCGGGTCCCTCTGCACGCCTCGTCCTGGGGCGGTGCTGCTGCCCAGCGCGGGGGGCAGCGCGGGAGCTGGGGGGGCACCGCTGCAGCCGGGGGCCTCGCGGGCGCCTCTGCTCGGGCCGCAGCGCAGAGCAGCGCCGGAGGCCGTGGTGCTTCCCTGCCCGCTCCGTGCGCAGCCTCAGCTGCTCCCGGCGCCGCGGCCGAGCCCCGGCCTGCGCTGCAGGGCCTAATGGGCTGTATCGAGCGCTAACGAACCGGCGCTGGCTGCGGCTGCCGCCTCGCGGGGCGCTCCGTGCGGCTGCCTGGGGCAGCGCAGAGAGAGGGCAGCAGCCCGGTCCCAACCCCTCTGTGCCCGGCTGTCCCATCTCCGGGGATCCTCTGGAGTTTATAAATCCACGTGCCAGCTTCTTGGAGGCTCAGGCACGTGCCCCACGGCTCTCAGCATCACGCGGGCTCCTGGATGGCGCATGCCGGGACGCACCGGCCGCCGCTTTGGGGCACCTGGCATTCTGCGAGGCGGCACCAAGCTGTGCTCAGCCTAGGCCGGTCCCGGGCAGAGGGGACAGCAGGGGAAGGAACAAAAGACCTGCTGCCCCCGGGGTGACCAGGCACCCCCTCGGTGTGGGTGAAGGTGGCGGGAGGGTCATGCTGGCCCAACACAGCAGCCACAAGGATGGTGTGGGGGACACCAGGACACTCACCCTTCGCCTCCCTGAACCATAGCTGCCGGGGGCATCTGCTGCATGGCGGGCAGCGTGGTGCAGCTGGCAGCGGTGCCAGGTCACCGAGCACCGGGGCTCCGGGCGAGGGGCAGAGCGGGAGCCTCCCCCGGCACTAATGAGCATGGAGCCCCTCTTATCCCTAAGCCTATTACAGGCTCCACTGGATTAGACAGTGATAGTAGTTGGGATCAAACCAGCAGCTCAGCTGCAAGGCTGGTGTGCTCATGAACCGTCCCGAGGACAGGCCCCAAGCTGCAGTTTGCTTGGAAAAGGGGATTTTTTTGTACCAATGTTGAAAAGCACCCTGTGCCTTTATCCCGTGTGTCCTTCTCCCCACAGGGGGGCTGCTGTGGGTCCCCTTCGCACAGGGGAGGGTTGGGGACCCCCCACTGCGCTGTTAGCGGGGGCTGCAACCCCGCCGTGCCACCGGGCACCGGCACCGCCGGGGCCATCTGCCTCCCTGTGCCGGGGCAGGGGCATCCAGGGGGACCCAGGGGGTCCAGCCTCAGCAGCAGGCCTCTCCCACGCGTGTGGAGCCCCACGAGGAGCCGCAGGAGCGTGGACACCAGTGCTGCTCCCGCCGGGAGCTGCCCGGGGCCCGGGGCTGCCGGGGCTCGGCTCCGCGCCGCTCCGCCGCGGCTCGCGGGCTCCGCCGGCCGCAGCTCGGGTCCCGCCGGGCCGCGCGGGAGGCGGAGGGGCGGCCCGGGCGGAGGCGGCACCGCGAGCCCCGGCTCCACGGAGCGCGCCCATGAGGGCGGCCGCCCTCAACATGGCGGCGGGGGCGCGGCGCGGGGCGGGGCGGCGGGAGCCATGTTGGGCTG
>NW_020456198.1:8558084-8597101 GCF_003342845.1 Nothoprocta perdicaria | reverse complement strand
CCACTCGGCCGCCCGCAGCCCCGGGGCAGCCGCTCCCTGCCGCCCGCCCGCCGCCCGCCCGCCGCTGCCGGCAGCGGCAACGGCAGCGGGAACGGCAGCGGGAACGGCAGCGGGAGCGGCCACGGGAGCGGCCACGGGAGCGGCGCCACCGGCGGGAACGGCAGCGGGAGCGGTGCCGCTAGTGGGAACAGCACCGCAAACAGCACTGGCAATGGTGCCACCAGTGGGAACAGCACCGGGAGCAGCGCCGCCAGTGGGGACAGCACCGGGAACGGGAACGGCACCACCAGTGGGGACAGCACCGGGAACGGCGATGGGAATGGGAACGGCTCGACCAGTGGGAACAGTACCGGGAACAGCACCGTGGACACTGCCCGCAGCAGGAACGGCGATAGTGCCACCAGTGGGAGCAGTACCAGGAACGGCACTGGCAACAGCAACGGTGCCACCAGTGGGAACAGCACTGGGAACAGCACCGGGACCGGGCACGGTGGCGGGCGCAGGCGGGCGGGCGCGGCGGGCCGCCCCCAACCGGCACCCGCTCTTCCCGCAGTACAACTACCAGGCGGAGGTGGCGGAGAACCAGCCGGCGGGCACGGCGGTGCTGGCGGTGGCGGCGCAGGACCCCGACGGCGGCGACGCGGGCCGCCTCGTCTACTCCATGGACGCGCTCATGAACAGCCGCTCGCGCGAGCTCTTCAGCATCGACCCGCGCGCCGGCCTCATCAGCACCACGCAGGCCCTCGACCGCGAGAGCATGGAGCTGCACTACTTCCGCGTGACCGCCACCGACCACGGCACGCCGCGCCTCTCCGCCACCACCATGGTGGCCATCGCCGTGGCCGACCGCAACGACCACGACCCTGTCTTCGAGCAGGGCGAGTACCGGGAGACCATCCGGGAGAACGTGGAGGAGGGCTACCCCATCCTGCAGCTGCGCGCCACCGACGTCGACTCGCCGCCCAACGCCAACATCCGCTACCGCTTCGTCAACGAGCGCGCCGCCCACGCCGCCTTCGAGATCGACCCGCGCTCCGGCCTCATCACCACCAGCGGGCCCGTGGACCGCGAGCAGATGGAGAGGTATTCCCTGGTGGTGGAGGCCAGCGACCAGGGCAGGGAGCCGGGGCCGCGCTCGGCCACAGTCAGGGTCTACATCACGGTCCTCGACGAGAACGACAACACGCCGCAGTTCAGCGAGAAGCGCTACATCGTCCAGGTGAGGGAGGACGTCCGGCCCCACACGGAGATCCTGCGCGTCACCGCCACCGACCTGGACAAGGACAACAACGCCCTCGTCCACTACAACATCATCAGCGGCAACAGCCGGGGCCAGTTCTCCATTGACAGCGTCACGGGGGAGATACAGGTGGTGGCTCCCCTGGATTTTGAGGTGGAGCGTGAATATGCCCTGAGGATCCGGGCTCAGGATGCGGGCCGCCCCCCGCTGTCCAACAACACGGGCATGGCCAGCATCCAGGTGGTGGACATCAATGACCATGCCCCCATCTTCGTGAGCACCCCCTTCCAGATCTCCGTCCTGGAGAACGCCCCCCTCGGCCACTCCGTCATCCACATTCAGGCCGTGGACGCCGACTACGGCGAGAACTCGCGCCTGGAGTACAAACTGACGGGCGTTGCGGCTGACACTCCCTTCGTGGTGAACAGTGCCACGGGGTGGATCACGGTCAGCGGGCCTTTGGACCGGGAGCTGGTGGAGCACTACTTCTTTGGGGTCGAGGCTCGGGATCACGGCTCTCCGTCTTTATCCGCCTCTGCCAGCGTCACCATCACCGTCATGGATGTCAACGACAACCGGCCCGAGTTCACGCAGAAGGAGTACTTCATCCGCCTGAACGAGGACGCGGCCGTGGGCACCAGCGTCCTCAGCGTGACGGCCATCGATCGGGACGTGAACAGTGCCATCACCTACCAGCTCACGGGAGGCAACACGCGGAACCGCTTCTCCATCAGCACGCAGGGCGGCGTGGGGCTCATCACCCTCTCGCTGCCGCTCGACTACAAGCAGGAGCGGCGCTACGTGCTCACCGTGACGGCCTCTGACCGCACGCTGCGCGACACCTGCCACGTTCACATCAACATCACCGACGCCAACACGCACCGGCCCGTGTTCCAGAGCGCCCACTACTCTGTGAGCATCAATGAGGACCGGCCCGTGGGCAGCACCGTGGTGGTGATCAGTGCCACGGATGACGACGTGGGCGAGAATGCCCGCATCACGTACTACCTCGAGGACAACGTCCCGCAGTTCCGCATCGATCCCGACTCTGGCGCCATCACTTTGCAGGCAGCACTGGACTATGAGGACCAGGTCACCTACACGTTGGCCATCACGGCCAAGGACAATGGGATCCCGCAGAAAGCGGACACCACCTACGTTGAAATCATGGTCAACGACGTGAACGACAATGCCCCCCAGTTCGTCAGCCCTCACTACCAAGGCGTCATCTCCGAGGATGCGCCTCCCTTCACCAGTGTGCTCCAGATCTCCGCCACCGACCGGGATGCCCACACCAACGGGCGGGTGCAGTACACCTTCCAGAACGGGGAGGATGGGGACGGGGACTTCACCATCGAGCCCACCTCCGGCATCATTCGCACGGTCCGCAGGCTGGACCGCGAGAACGTCCCCGTCTACGAGCTGACTGCTTATGCGGTGGACCGGGGCATCCCCCCTCAGCGAACGCCCGTCCATATCCAGGTTACCGTTCAGGATGTGAATGACAACGCTCCTGTCTTTCCCGCGGAAGAGTTTGAGGTCTTGGTGAAGGAGAACAGCATTGTAGGCTCTGTTGTGACCCGGATCACAGCTGTGGACCCCGATGAGGGACCTAATGCCCAAATCATGTACCAAATTGTGGAAGGCAATATCCCTGAGATATTCCAGATGGACATATTTTCTGGGGAGCTCACAGCCTTGATAGACCTGGATTATGAGACAAAACCTGAGTATGTGATTGTGGTACAGGCCACCTCGGCCCCTCTGGTCAGCAGAGCCACAGTCCACATCAAACTCATTGACCAAAATGACAACACTCCTGTCCTCAAGAACTTCCAGATCTTGTTTAATAACTACGTGTCCAATAAGTCCAACACCTTCCCGTCTGGGGTCATCGGGAAGGTCCCGGCTTATGACCCCGACGTGTCTGACCGCCTCTTCTACACCTTTGAACGGGGAAACGAGCTGCACTTGTTGATTGTAAACCAGTCGAGCGGGGAGCTGCGGCTGAGCCGCAAACTGGACAACAACCGTCCGCTGGTGGCCTCCATGCTGGTGACCGTGTCAGGTAGGGCGCACGCAGCCCCTAGTGCCCGTGGTAATGGGGTACCCGCCGGGGCCTCGCGTGGCTCCCCTCGGGAGCCTCCTGGGCACTTTGGGGCTGGGGGGGACTAGCAACAGCCTTGGGGTTGGGAGGCGCTTCAGATGGGGAGGCGCTGGGGGCCAGAGCGTGTGCAGGGCCCGGCGGTGGCGGCGGGCGAGAACAAAGCCTCGTTACCCAGCCGCGGGGCCGGGAGCTGCGGGGTGGCGCCGGCGGGGCCGCGAGGTGCCCTGGCTGCCCGAAGGAGCCGCCGCTGGGGCCGCCCTCGGTGCACAGCTCGGCTCTGCTCCCCGGAGCCTCGCGCCGCCGGCCAGGGCGGTGCACGGGGCTCTGCAGGGAGCCCCGCTAAAAATGCTCCTGTGCCAGAGCCCCGCACCGCCAACCACGGCTTGGCTCCGCATTCCGCAGCGTGGGCATGGCAGCTCTTGAGCCTTGTGGTTTCTCGTGCGGCTTCTAAAATTTTCTGAATGCGACTTAGCGTTGCAGGAGGCGGCGGTACTAGACCTCAGAGAGGAGCTTAAAGCTCTCGCGTCGCGCGTGTCGCTCGAGTGTCCGAATGTAGGCGCCGGCGACCCCTCCCTGAGGTGGCTTGGGGAAGTGGTGTGGTCCCCTCGGAGCTGAAGGCAGGGCAAGGATGGAGCTCGGGGCTCTGTGCAGAGCAGGGTTCGGACCTGCCTGCCCCAGCCGTGCCTTCGCTACGAGCCTTCCTGTGCTTGTGGTGCGTGCTCTGAAATGGAGGCGTCGGTGCCCCTAACCCGGGCGGAGGGAGGCTGACGAGCCTCCTTCGCGGGGCTCGGCATTAGCAGGACGTGCAGGGCCCCGAGTGGGGGTCTCCCCCGAGCCTCGGCTACCAGCTCGCTGCCGTATTCAGCACGTCCTCTCCGCGCGCTCAGCGAGGAGGCCCCTTGGCAGCGGTGGGGCTGGGTGTCCCGCGGGGTTTGCTCGGCGCTGTCCAGCGCGGCCGCCCCGCGCGGAGCCGCCCTGGGGCTCCCGGTCACCGGGCAGAGCAGCCCCGTGCGGCCTCGGCGCCAGCGCGTTGCTGCGAGCCCTGCCTCCCCGCGCGCTTACCCCGGCACAAAGGCAGGAGGAAATCGCGTCCCCCAGCCCCGCGCTGAGCCGCCTTCGGCGAGGGGCCCTGGGTGACAGTGTCGTCATCTTCCAGGGGCAGAGCGGGCCGGCAGAGCTGCCGGGAGGGACAGGGCGAGATGGAGAGGGAAGAGCCGTGCTGGGCAGCGGGGCGAGCGCGGTGAAAACCGGGTCCTTTGTTGCCTTTGATGAGGGCTGGGGAGGTGCAGATCGGGCTTGCTGGCTCGTTCTTTATTGTCAGGAGCCTCGTGAGGCTCCAGCTGGGCGCCTGTCCGTGCTCCCGCCTTGCCGTGCGCCGGGAGGGGACGGCACGGGGGTGGCTTGGCAGAGCCGCGGCGCGGGTGGCCGCATTGTTCCCGCGGCGCCGGCTGCGCCGGAGCACGTTCCTTGGGCAGGAACCCGGCAACAATAGCGTGGGGAGCGGGGAGGCCGCCGGGAGGGGCAGCTCCCTACCCGCCCCGGGGTTTCACCCCTCGTGCACCATAGAGGGATCCCCCTGAATCCCGCGGCGAGGGGCCTTCCTCGCTCCCGTCCCTCCGGGCTGCCACGTGTGGTTGTCTCAGCGCAGGCTGAACGGTGCCTGTGGCCGGGAGCACTTGGCTGCCCAGGGTGATTCCGGTGGCACCGACAGGCAGTGAGACTGTCCCTGTTTCCGTGTGGGCGCAGGAGCCCCCGTGTCGCCGGCGGCTGCTCTTGGCCGCTGGCGCTGCAGGCGCCGGGGTGGCGGGGCTGCGGCGGGCAGCATCCGTGGTGCTGCCCCAGCCTGGCACCGTGTCGGCCTGCGGCCCTCCCGGCACTGCTGGGCTGCGGCAGCGCGCGGGACGTGACCGCAGGGCTGCCCTTGTCCTCGTGGTGCGCGGCCTCCTCCCAAACCCCCTCCCCAAGAGGTTGTCCCCATCCTTCTCGCCTGCCACCCTTGGTTAGTGCATAGGTTTGATCTCCAGATCTTGAGAGGTGACCGGGTTTTCCAAGGTATGTCTCACTTAAACCCTCAGCCTGGCAGGTGAGGCCCCTGGAGCACGTCTGTCCCGGCTCCTGTGTCTGCACATGTCAGCTCCTGCCTTTTCAAGCCAGGGAAGGCTCCCAGGGCTGCCTTTGCCCTTCACAACGTGTTCATTTGGCTTCTGCGAGGCCTTATCTTGGGAGCTTCCTCCCCTGTTAGGACCGTTGCAGCTGGAGGTGCTAACCAAAGAGAAGAGTGCAGTTTGGTCCCTGGTTAAGAAATGGTCTTGGAGCCATCTTGGTTATATATTTTAGTGTCTTAGTTTTCAGAGCTGACAGGAGAGGGACACTCACATACTGTGCTCTTTGAGGACAGTTTAATTCTGAGATCTCCTCATCTGTCAGAGGATTATCAAAACACTGCGAGATCCACGCGTGCCCTTTGGAAACGGTGAGTGATGTTCACCTCACCCCTACCAGTCTCTTTGTTTTAGTCTCTCCTCCTTTTCACAGAATCCCAGAGTGGTTGAGGTTGGAAGGGGCCTCTAGAGATGATCTAGTCCAACCCCCTACTCAAGCAGGGACACGCAGAGCACGGGGCACAGGCTGCACCCAAGTGGGTTTGGGAGATCTCCAGAGCAGGAGCCTCCCCAGCCTCCCTGGGCAGCCTGGGCCAGGGCTCGGGCACCCTCACACCAAAGAAGTTCCTGCTCACATGCATATGGAGCTGCCTGGGTTTCAACTGGGACCCATGGCCCCTTCTCCTGTCACTGGCCACCACTGAGAAGAGCTTGGCCCCTTCTTCCCTACATTGTCCTCTCAGGTACTTACCTGCATTGATCAGTCTTCTCCAGGCTAATCAGGCCCTGCTCGCTTAGTCTTTCCTCATGAGATAGATTTTTCTGCCCAGGCATTTACTCCTCAGCCCCAAATTTGGAAGTCACCCGTGTCTGTGGGTGTCACCATCCCTGTTGCTGGGCTGTCACAGGGCCGTGCGCCCTTCCCTTGCGCTGACCGTGCTCAGCAGAGGCTGGGCAGCAGCCCGGGGAGCCCTCCCGGGGCTCCTCCCGGCTCCCCATGAGATGCAGGGCCCCTTCTCCTCCTCGGGGTGCTGCCGGCTTGTTCTTGGAGCTGAGCTGTCTTCTTCTCGCTGGGGCTTCTCCTAGAAGCGCGGTTCCCCCGAGCCCGGCGCGGGCCCTTCTGGGCAGTCCCGCATTCGCTGCCCTCTGAACCACGTGAAGGGCCCTCCGGCCTCTTGTCCTTGTGTTCGCTTGTGCCTGGCTGTTTGGAAGGGCTCCTCGGCGCTGCCCGCTGTGTCCGGGAGGTGACTGCAGGGGTGGCTGCACGAGCAGCTGCGACAGACCCTGCTCCATGGGGAGCGGGGAGAGTCTCCAGCCCATCCTGCCCTCCGGGGAGGCCTTGCTCCTTCTGGAGCTGCCCCTCTTGTTTTTCCTGTGGGTGCTTGTCGGTGATGACCCAGTGCTGCTCAGCACCAGGGCTAGAGCCTCTAGAGCCCTTTGCCCTGCCCTGTGGGCACGTTTGCAGGCTGCCTGGCTCCCCTGCATGAATATTCACCAAGTGCCAGCTCTCCAGCCACAGGGTTTAATCAGAGAGGCTGAGCGTTTGTGATTAAACTGCGTCCCAGGGGGGTCAGTGCCTCCCGCCAGCCCGGCTCTCTTCGGTGCGCTCTTCTCCTTTGCAGAGGGTCATTTTCTCAGCCATCTGCTTCCCGTGCGTGGCGCTGCGGGGGAGGCAGCTCGGGTGCGAGGCCGGCGTGGGCGGCAGGTTACGGGCAGCGCTGGGGCCGGGCTGTCTGTGCCATGGGGCACCGGCCTGGCACGCGGAACGGGGGGCACCGTGACAGCCGCTTGGCTGCGGGGACAGAGCTGAGCACTGCGGGTGGCCCTGGCGTGGGGCCCGACCAGGGTGCCCCCGTGGGACAGGCTCCGATCGATGCAGCCAGCCTGCAGCAGGGCCTGCGAGCGAGGCCGTGTCCCCTGCGGCGCCAGCGCTGGCCCCGGCCACCGGGGCCGTAAATCAGCAGCACGGCCGCGCATTGAGCGGCAGCGAGGAGGGAGCGTGCCCTGCGCCTGCCTCCCGGGGACCCTTCGCCGGAGCTGAGAGCGCGGAGGGCAGACGGGACCCGACGGAGCCCCCGCGGGCCCCCGAGCACAGCGTGGGGACGGACAAAGGCCGGCGGGGCTCGTGTCCTGCTCGGAGAGCTGCGCGGGAGGACGTGCCTGGCTCTGCGTCCCGAGGGGCTGCATTCGGGGGCAGCAGCCCTTCCCCCTGGAGCTGAGCTCCGAGGCACCTCGCCTTTCCCTGGCATCGCATGGGCCTTATCTCCATCACGCCAGCACCGCGCGCACCCACGGGCTCCCTGCAAAGCCCTCGGCTTCTGAAGAGGGGAGAAAAGGGAGAGAAAAAAGGAGACGTTTCAATCTTGAAACGCTCCTGCGCTGCACTGGGAGCAGTCGAAGGGCCAGGCAGCTCGGCAGCCGTCGCGCAGGGCTGGGGCTGCCCGCGGGGTCCCGCGGAGCTGCTGCCCTCCCGTGGCCTGGCACGCGCTGCCTCCTGCCCACAGCTCCTCGCTGGGGCTGCTGGTGGCACCTGCGGGTGCTCTCCTGGTGTGGGACGTGCTGACGCTTTGGCAGGCCTGAAATCCGGGGGGAAGCTGCGAAGTGCTGGAGCAGGACGGGCAGGGGGCTGCGAGCCGGGCGCCAGCGCTGCCCTCGTCTTCGTGCCCTGGGACTGCTTGTGCTCTGCAAAATCCCGCGGGAGAGGGAGTTTGTTTCCACGGGAAATAAAGATTAAAGAGAATTAAAGAGAAACTGGAGAGGGGATGAGGGAGAAAGAGATGGGGAGCAGATGGTGAGAAGCGGGGAAGCAGGGAGACAGGCACAAGAGCTGTGGAGACCCTGGGGGAGAGGGGCAGGAAAAGGCAGGAGGAAAGCACAGGGGGGCAGCCTGGGAGGCAGCAGCGAGGCCGGGACACTGCTGGGAGGAGAAACACCCCAGGCCTTGGCACCAGCTCCTCTGTTTGCTCAGCCTCCTGCTGGGCCTCCCGTCTGCCTGTTTCTTTCCAGCATCTTTGTTTATGGGAGCTCAGTTCGCTGCCTGGATCCAGGATGGGATTTACATGGGGGTAATGGAGGGTTGTGTCCATGGAGAGCAAGAGGCTTGGGAGGAAGAGCAGCCACCAAGAGCGGCGCTTAGGCCCTCCCTGTGCCCTGACTCCGAGCTGCCCCTCGGCTGCAGCTGGGGCCCGTTGGGGCCGTGCTGGGCTGGGAGACCCTGCCTGGGTGGGGGGATCTCCCAGCGACCCCACAGCGTGGCCCCGTTCCCCTTGCAGATGGCATCCACAGCGTGACGGCGCAGTGCGTGCTGCGCGTGATCATCATCACGGAGGAGATGCTGGCCAACAGCATCACGGTGCGCCTGGAGAACATGTGGCAGGAGCGCTTCCTCTCCCCGCTGCTCGCCACCTTCCTGGAGGGGGTGGCCACGGTGCTCGCGACGCCCAAGGAGGACGTCTTCATCTTCAACATCCAGAACGACACGGACGTGGGGGGCACGGTGCTCAACGTGAGCTTCTCGGCGCTGGCGCCGCGCGGCGGCCACTACTTCAGCTCGGAGGAGCTGCAGGAGCAGCTCTACATGAAGCGCATGGCGCTGACGGGCGCCTCCATGCTCGAGGTGCTGCCCTTCGACGACAACGTGTGCCTGCGCGAGCCCTGCCAGAACTACATGAAGTGCATCTCCGTGCTCAAGTTCGACAGCTCGGCGCCCTTCATCGCCTCCCCGTCCACCCTCTTCCGACCCATCCACCCCATTGCTGGCCTTCGCTGCCGCTGCCCTCAGGGCTTCACCGGCGACTACTGCGAGACGGAGATCAACCTCTGCTACTCCAACCCGTGCCTCAACGGTGGCGCCTGCACGCGCAGGGAGGGCGGCTACACCTGCATCTGCCGCCAGCCCTTCAGCGGTGAGTGCCGGGTGGGCACGGGGCTCCTGTCCCGGGCACCTTGTGCAGGGATGGGAACGGCTGGGTCGGGTGCCTCGCGCGGGCTGCTCCTGGGAGAGGCGGCCTGTCCTGGAGGGCACTTGGCACCGCGGCAGGATGCTCATGCCACCTTGGCTGCTGCTGCTGCTGCGCCTCGCAGGGCTAGCGCTGCTCCCTATGCTCGGTGTTTCCATGGGGAACATGCGTGCACAGGGCTGAGGTTGCCATAGAAATGTGGCACAGAGGACACTTGGTGACCCTGGCTGCTACCTGCCCACCGGGACAGCTTTGTCCACGGAGCAGGAGGGCAAAGCTGCGTCCGGAGCAGAGCTGTCAGGGGGCACCGAGGGTGCAGAGGCAGAAATGCCCGGCCCAGGGGAGAGCCCCAGGGAGCTGGGAAGGCATCTTGGCTCTCCTGTGAGCTGCAGCACCGGCCGTCTAAGGAGCTTGGCATGGGGAGAGCCCACCCTGGCTCCTCTCTGCCTCTGCGCCCTCAGGGCTCTGCCCAGTTGTGACCAGTGCCCTCCTGTCCCATTGCCCATCATCCTGCTGCACACTTGTCCCTTCTGCTGGAGTCGGGGCTCCATCCAGCGCAGGCGCGAGGGCCTCCCGTGTTGTCCCCCCAGGTGAGAACTGCGAAGTGGACAGTCGTGCGGGGCGCTGCGCACCCGGCGTCTGCCGCAACGGGGGCACCTGCACCGACGGCGCCGACGGCGGCTTCCGCTGCCAGTGCCCGGCGGGCGGCTTCGAGGCGCCGCTCTGCGAGGTGTCCACGCGCTCCTTCCCGCCGCGCTCCTTCGTCATGTTCCGGGGCCTGCGCCAGCGCTTCCACCTCACGCTGGCCCTCTCGTGAGTGCCCCCCTGCGCCGCGCCGGCCCAGGGCCGTGGGGCTGCCCCGCGTGGCACCCAGCCACGCTCTGCCCGCTCCCCGTGCACACCCCGCTCCTTCCCTCGCCACAGGTTTAGCACCCGGGAGCCCAGCGGCCTCCTGCTCTACAACGGGCGCCTCAACGAGCGGCACGACTTCCTGGCCGTGGAGATCATCGAGGGGCAGCTGCAGCTGAAGTACTCCACAGGTAGGCCTGGCCCCGCGCTGGGGGAGACCAGCCTCCAGGCCACGGGAGGGGACACGTCGTTTGGGGGGTGTTGGTGGCTGGCAGGGGGTCTTTGTGTGATGTGTTTGGATCTCCAGTGTGCATGTCCAAGGACTCTCCCTAAACCTGACAGCGTAAGTGCAGAAGCAGCAGGAGGGACGTGGGATGCACGGGGGCCAAGCATGACCCTGGGACGCTGGGGAGGAGGCTGCCCGGGCTCCGTGCCCCTGGGCGCACACAGGAAGGCTGAGCACAGAGGCAGATAACGCGGTGCCACACTCGCCTCGCTGCTCATGTCATCTGTGGTGCCCAGCCTTCCCCTCCGCTCCGCAGCCTGAGCGGGCAGCCTTGGGCACCTGCTGCCGTGGCTGCTTTGCTCAGCCTCCATACCCGGCCCTGGGGACAGAGAGGAGCAGAGGCGGCTCTGCCGCTGCCCAGCTGCCCTCAGCACCAACCCCTGTGCCCGCAGGAGAGTCGAGCACGGTGGTGAGCCCGTTCCTGCCCGGGGGAGTGAGCGACGGGCAGTGGCACACGCTGCAGCTCCACTACTACAACAAGGTACGTGTGTCCCTGCCTGTCCCCCGTGCACGTGGCACTCTCCCCGCGGGGCCATTTGCCTTGTCCTCCTCCAGCTCTGCCCCAGGGAGTAGGCAGAGCCCGTTATGTATCCTGCATGCTGGGCGGAGGGGAGGACCCTGCTCAGAGGCCACAGCAAGGTGCTTCATGCTGTGTCATCCGCAGTGTCCATCTCCATCCCCATTTGCTCTGTCCAGAAACATCCCTTGGGATTTGCTTGTGCGTGTGCAGGGGAGCCGAGCTGGGTGCAGCCCTGTCCCTGCCGCCCCGTGAGGTGGTCTGGTGAGGGGGTAAGTGTGTTCTGCTAACGCCTGCCACCCCTTTCAGCCCAAGGTGAACGCCCTGGGCGTGGCGCAGGGCCCCTCCAAGGACAAGGTGGCTGTCCTCACGGTGGATGGATGTGATGCCTCGGTGGCCCTGCAGTTTGGCAGCGAGATCGGGAACTACTCGTGTGCCGCGGAGGGAGTGCAGTCCAGCTCCAAGAAGTGAGTGCCTCGGGGTCAGCCGGGCGCAGCGGGGAGGAGCAGGTCCCCGGTGGGGTCACTCTGTCACCTTTGGCCGAGCACAGCTATGTGCTGTCCCTAGGGTGATGCCCCCTTCCAGCCAGCCTGGTGCCACTGCAGATCTTACACCCTGGGCTTCTCTCCCTGCAGGTCGCTGGACCTCACAGGCCCCTTGCTCCTTGGAGGAGTCCCCAACCTGCCCGAAAACTTCCCCGTCACTCACCGGGACTTTGTGGGATGCATGAGAGACCTGTACATTGACAGCAAGCGCATCGACCTGGCCTCCTACATCGCCAACAACGGCACTGCTGCAGGTATCGCTGCTGGCTCCTTCCCCACCTGCTCCCCCAGCAGCGTGGCCAGGGAACTGGGCTGGTGGGGCTCCGTGGTGGATCAGCTGGAGCCGAGCAGCTTCCCATGGGAGAGGGGATCAGCCAGCCTGGCCCCAGCTAATGTCCTGGGGGTGTCTCCCGCTCCCACGTGCAGGGAGCCTCTCTGGGAGATGCCGCTGAGCATGAGACTAGCTCTGCAGTGTCCTTCCCATGGTGTAAGGAGCAGTGGCAGCCCCTGTGCTTGTCCCCAAGCAGACAGGGCCGGTGCCGAGCGGCCCAGCAGCTCTGCCTGTCCCTTGGCAGCCGGGGGAAGAGCCTCGCGGGGCCGTGGTGGGACGTGGGGAGGAGGCTGCGGCTGACGTGGGTGACCTCGATCCCTGCAGGCTGCCACGCCAAGCACTCCTTCTGCGACTCCAGCCCCTGCAAGAACGGCGGCACCTGCTCCGTCAGCTGGGGGACTTACTCCTGCCTCTGCCCCGTCGGCTTTGGGGGCAAAGACTGCCGCCACCGTGAGTGCTGCGTGCGGGCGGCGGGGACACGGTGCGGGGGTGGCTGTGGAAGCCGGGTGAGGGGGACGTAGCAGGTGAGCTCGGTACATTGTCCCTGCACCTAGTGCTCTCTGTGTAGTGTCCCTTGGAAAACGGAGTTGCCGTGCCTCCAGAAATGGGAGAGATCCTGGAGAGCAATGGTGCTGCAGGCAGGTCCTGGTGTCACTGTCACTCTCCCCGCTGAGCCCACGGTGACCGTGGCCAGGCCCTTGCACTGCGCTGTGTGAGGAAGAGCCCAGAGCAGGAGCAGACAGTCCCCATCCTTCCTCCTCACCTCCGCTTTCCTTTCCAGCCATGCACCATGCCCACTATTTCCAGGGCAACAGCATCCTGACGTGGGACTTTAAGGCAGATGTGAAGATCTCGGTGCCGTGGTACCTGGGGCTGGCGTTTCGGACGCGTCAGCTGGACGGGGTGCTCCTGCAGGCCCACGCTGGCCAGTACACCACCCTGCTGTGCCAGGTAGGGCCATGGCCAAGGCCTCGGTGGCAGCACCTGTGCCCCACACTCACCTGCCTCCAGCCCACGCAGTGTGGGGTTGTGGGGAGGGATGTTTAGCAGAACGGGGCCCTGCTCCCCGTGCCCGGAGCTCACAGGAGGGTAGGATGGAGGTGGCCCAGGTTTTGCTGACTGCGGCTCTTGCTGCTTCCCTCCCTGCAGCTGGCGGGGGGGCTGCTCTCCTTCGTGGTGAGCAGGGGCTCCGGGCGCAGCACCAGCCTCACCCTGGACCAGCTGCAGCTCAGCGATGGCAAGTGGCACGACCTGCAGCTGGAGCTGCGGGATGTGCGCGGCGGGCGCGACGCGCACTACGTCATCACCCTCACCCTGGACTTCGGCCTGTACCAGGTATGAGCGCCGGGGATGCCGGCGCCAGGACGGCAGCTGCAAGGAGGCTCTGCGTACCGAGGCCTGGTTTGGGCTTTGCGCCCTCAGGGCGGGCTGGCACCCACAAGCTGACGGGACAGGGCTGATGCCGGTGGCCCCACATTGCTCCCCTTCTTTCTGCAGGACACGGTGGTGGTTGGAAACGAGCTGCATGGCTTGAAGGTGAAGCACCTTCACGTGGGGGGCGTGCTGAGCTCCGGCGAGGTGCAGAGCGGCCTGAGGGGCTGCATACAGGTGAGTTCGTAGCTCTGAGCCCGCCCTGTGCCGAGGGATGGAAACGCAGGTCTCGCAGTTGCTGCCACTGTCCGTGCTGTGGGTGACACTCACGCTCTGAGTGTTCTGGGGCCCAAGGGGCTGTGGGGATCTGGGTGCCGGGTTTGGGGAAGGCAGGAGAGCACGAGCCTCATGTCTGCCCTGGCTCCACTGTGCAATTCTCTTCTGTGCTGCAGGGTGTGCGACTAGGTGACAGTGCCAGTGGGACTGCGCTGCCCAAGCCCAGCCATGCCCTGCGGGTGGAGGCTGGCTGCAACGTGCCGAGTGCCTGCGACTCCAGCCCCTGCCCGGCCAACAGCGTCTGCAAGGACGAGTGGCAGAGCTACTCCTGCGTGTGCCTGCCAGGTAGGGCCCGCGGCGCTGCCACCCTCTCACACACCGCACTGCTGCTCTGCTCCTCTGGCCTCTGTGGCTCCTGCAGCCCGGCCTGTGGCTGCTCTCCTGCCCCTCCATTTGGAAAGTCCTTTGCCCAGAAGTGCCCTCCTCTCGTTTGATTCTGTGGAGGAGAAAATCCCCGTTGCCCCCTACCCCGACTCCATTCCTTGCTGCTTTGCACCTCTCTGTGGGGAAGACACCTGCTTAATACGGCGCCCTGTGTCCATGTCTCAGGGTACTACGGAGGGGACTGCGTGGACGTGTGTCACCTCAACCCCTGCAAGAACAAGTCGGTGTGTCGCCGCAAGCCGGGCTCTCCCCTGGGCTACGTGTGCGAGTGTGGAGAGAACTTCTTTGGGCAGTACTGTGAGCACAGGTGAGTCGGGGGCGCAGGGCCTTGCCTTCTGATGCCCTTCTCTGTGCCACCTTCCCATCCCTCCACGCGCACGGGTGCCTTCGGTGCCACCCTGCCCGTTGCGAGCTGCTGGGTGGCTTGGCCAGTGGGAGGTGAAGAGTCCCAGGGAATTTGCTTTGTGATGTCACCTGTTTTTCTCCCTAGGATGGACCAGCAGTGCCCAAAGGGCTGGTGGGGGAACCCCACCTGCGGGCCCTGTAACTGCGACGTGAACAAGGGCTTTGACCCTGACTGCAATAAAACCAACGGGCAGTGCCACTGCAAGGTGAGGGGCGGCTGTGACCCGTGCCCTTGCAGCCCCACGTGTCCCCGCTGCTGTCCCCTGCCCTGGCAGCTGCTCAGCCCTGCTCTGTGCTCTTGGGAGGCCTGGGTGCCCCTGCCCTAGCCCTCCTTGTCCAAGGAGGTGACAGTGGGGAGCTTGCTAATGGGGTCCCATTGGGGTCCCCCCCCCGGTGAACAAGCCCCTGCTCACCTAGGGGAGAGCCTGCCCCTTCCCCTGCCCCTTCCTGCTCTGCTGCAGTCCCCATGGACTGCCTCACTGTCCCCCTCTCCCGCCAGGACTTCCACTACCGCCCAAAGGGCAGCGACGCCTGCCTGCCTTGCGACTGCTACCCCGTGGGCTCCTCCTCGCGCTCCTGCGACAGGGAGACGGGCCGCTGCCACTGCAGGCCTGGTGTCATCGGGCGCCAGTGCAACGGCTGCGACAGCCCCTTCGCCGAGGTGACGCCCAGCGGCTGCCAGGGTGAGTGGGGCAGCGGGGAGCGGGCGCCGCGGCGCTCGGCGTCAGCGCCGTCCCCCGTGACCGGCTCCCGCGCGGCTTGTGTCCGCAGTGCTCTACGACGGCTGCCCCAAAACCCTCAAGGCGGGCGTGTGGTGGCCCCAGACCAAGTTCGGCTCCTCTGCCGCCGTGCTGTGTCCCAAAGGCTCCCTGGGTGAGTGAGGGATGTGCTGGGGAGGGACGGGGAGCCGCTGGCTGGAGCGCTGGGGCTGTAGCAGCCTCGGCAGCATCACTCCTTTTTAGCGCTGTGCTGGTCTGGCTTGGCTGGGCGGGAGGGCTGGGAGAAGGAAACGGGAGGAGGAAATCGCCCCAGTGTGGGCAGAGCTGGGGGGTCCCACACAGAGCTGGGCGCGGGCTGCAGGCCCTGTCCCCAGCGCTTCCCCCTGCGCTCCCGTGCAGCAGAACGGACCTGGGGTCAGGCTGGGAAGAGCAGCCTGGCCCCGCGGCACCTCACTGCCCAGCCCTGCCCTCGGGCACAGCGTGCCGTTTGGTGAGTGTCCTGGAGCAGGAGATGGCCGAGGAGCCAGCAGGGTGCGGGGGCTGTAGGGCAGCGCGGCCCCGAGGGACAATACAAACCCTGTCCTTCTCCAGCCGTTCGCCCCCGGAGGAGGCAGGTTCAGCTCCTAACTGTTGTCGCTTCTCTCCCCGGTTCTCTCGCCCTCCGTGCTCAGGTTTGCGGGGTGCAGGTAAGGTTGTTGCCACCTCCTTCCCTCCCTCCCTGCCCCAAGGGCTGCACCGCGTGGCTTCCCCTCCCTGCTCCCTGCCTGGCGTCCCGCACAGCCCTGCGCTTTCCCTGCCGCTTCTGGAGCTGCCGAGCGTCTTCCCACCGCTTTTGCCTGGCCTCACCACTCCCTCGTGCTGCTTTCCTGCTCCTGGCGCCCTCGGCAGCGCAAACCCGGCTGCAGCCGCATGCAGCCCCTGCCACGCACTGCTCTGAGCTTGCAGCCCTGCTCCGAGCAGCGCGAGAGGCTCCGCTCTCCAGCCCGAGGGGTGGAGGAAGGGGGAACCGCTCCTGCCCTGTGAGCGGGGAGAGCCCCATGAACAGGGCCGGCGCTGCTGGGCGCCCAGGCTGGGCCTGCTGCCCGGCAGGAGGAGGAGGATGGAGCCAGGGCCGCGTCCTGCCTGGAGCCCCTCAGCGCGGCCGGCGCTTGGGCACCAGGGAGGAAAAGCCCTTCTCTGCTGGGGAACGGCTGGCACCACGGAGGCTGCTCCCAGCTGCCACGCCGCTGATCCCAGCGTTGATTCCCAGGGGAAAGGATGGCCAGGAAGGGCACCTGGGAGCTGGAGAGGGTGGGACAGAGCAGGCTGGCACGGGGCTTTCCTGAGCAGCAGCTGGAGGCTGCTCCAGGCATCCTCTCTTCTCCCTGGGCTCGCTGCTGCCGTGTCCTGCGCTGGTGCCGTCGCCACGAGGGCCTGGCTCGCGGTCCTGCTGGGTGCACAGGGGCACCCTGCTTTCTCTCGAGGTCTGCATGGTGATGCGGCGGGCGCAGGACGCGGCTCTTGGTGCTGGCAGCACTCTTGGGTGGTTGATAGCTGATCCGTGCATTGCTGGTGTCCGTGTTGCTGTCCAGTGTCCCCCAGGCAGGGGTTGGCACTTCAGCTGATGTGGCAGCCACGGTGCTGAACAGGTCCTGCTCTCCCTGCCTGGCTCCAGGGGCTGGTCCCCAAGGCAGGTTCTCCAGCCCCACAGCCTCAACAGGTACTGCAGGCTGGCAGCCAGGGGATGCCCAGGGCCACCTGGGCTCCAGCAGCTTGGGATCATAGAGTCACAGAACCATAGAATTGCTAAGGGTGGAAGGGACCTCCGGAGAACATCCAGTCCAACCCCCTGCACACGCAGGGTCCCCTAGAGCACGTGACACAGGCTGCATCCAAGTGAGTTTTGAAGATCTCCAGGGAAGGAGACTCCTCCACCTCTCTGGGCAGCCTGTTCCAGGGCTCTGGCACCCTCACTGTCAAATTTTTCCTTAAGTTCCTGTGGAACTTCTGGTGCTTCAGTTTGCGGCCATTTCCTCTAGTCCTGTCAGGGACCACCACCGAAACAAGGCCTGCCCCATCCTCCTCACTCCCTCCCTTGAAGTATTTATAATATATTTAGGTATATATTCAAGGTATTTATATATATTTATATGATTGAATGTGCCCCAAGACAGACAGACACGTCCCCACCAGGATCCAAAGTCTTCTGCAGGCCAAGAGCTGCTTCGTTGTTTCCCTCCTCTCAGCATGCTCTGTGCAGAGCCTGTGTGCCGCAGTGCTGCCCCGCACACAGGACCCTGCTCGTGGCGTTAGCGTGGGCAGCAGCTGGCAGTTCAGTGCCCAGCAGGACCCCGGGCACTGCGGGGCCTCCCTGGCACCTGCCCGCGCTGGTCCTCAGGAGCAGCTGGCGCGGCGGGTTTCTGCTGGGGGCGCAGCGGGGCACCTGCGCATCCCGGGGCACGTTCCACACTTGTCCTTCCTCCCGGTTGCAGGCGCAGCCGTCAGACACTGTGATGAGGAGAAGGGCTGGCTGGAGCCAGATCTCTTCAACTGCACTTCGCCTGCCTTCAAGGAGCTCTCCGTGCTGGTAATCTGCTCGTGGCTCCGCGCGCCTGGCAGGGCAGGGGCAGTAGGAACTAGGGCTCACTGCTGGATTTCACAGACTCCCAGAGTGGTTGAGGTTGGAAGGGACCTCTAGGGATCATCTAGTTCAACCCCCCTGCTCCAACAGGGACACCCAGAGCATGGGGCACAGGGTGGCATCCAGGCAGGTTTGGAAGATCTCCAAATCACTCTTTACCCTCACCCTCCTCCTGTTCAGTAAATATTTCAAAGAGCTCAGCTCTCCCTAGGCACCTAGAGCAGGAGTGGGCTTTGCCACAGTGCTCAGCACCTTACTCCTCTCATCTTGTGCTCAAAACCTGTCTTTGGGACATTGATCTGAGCAGGAATTTTCCTTTTCTTTAGTCTAACCTCTGGAGATCAGATCATTACTGGAGACTGGTCATCTCCAAGAGATGCCTCTGTCCCTGTGGGCACCATGGGCAATGTCCTCAGCTTGTGCCATGGTTTCAGAGCCCATCCGTGGGCCTGCAGCACCCACATCCCGCTCCCTGGGAGCTGTGCTGCATGCTGTGGAGGAACCCACGCAGCGGTTAATCCTCTCCTTCCTCCCCACTGGCAGCTGGAGGGCCTGGAGAGGAACGAGACTGAGCTCAACACAATTGAAGCCAAGAAGCTGGCGCACCGGCTCCGGGCTGTGACAGACCACATGGACCACTACTTTGGCAATGATGTGCACATCACCTACCGCCTGCTGTCCCGCCTCATGGCCTTCGAGAGCCGGCAGCGGGGCTTCGGCCTGACCGCCACGCAGGACGCCCACTTCAACGAGGTGAGGCGTGCAAGAAGGTTATGAAACCGCATCAGGAGGGCTGGCTCCGGGTCCAGGCTGCCCTGCCCAGGCATTGACCCGCTGGAGTGGTACCAGTAGGGACTGGAGTGCAGGAGGAGCAAGGGGAAGCTGAAGGGGCAAAGTTCGCTAATCCTGGGGAGGGGAAGCCCAAGAGTGACCTTGTTGCTGTCTTCAGCTCCTGTAAAGCAGGAATGCAGAGAAAACAGAGCCAGGCTCTTCTTGGAGGTGCCCAGCGATAGGGTGAGAGGGAGCAGAGCCAGGCTGCAACAAGGGGAACTGTGATGAGGTGTGAAGCAAGCTCTTATCCCTGTGAGGGTGGACAGAGGGCAGAGCCCTGGTAACCTTGTGTGGCCAGGGCGCTGAGAGCTGTCCCTCTCCTCCCCTAACCCCCGTGTCTGTCCGGTGCAGAACCTGCTGCGCGCGGGCAGCTCCGTGCTGGCGCCCGAGAACCGGGAGCACTGGGCCATGCTGCCCTGCAGCGAGCACGGCAGCGCCAGCCTCATGGAGCAGCTGCACGACTACTCGGGCACCCTGGCCAGCAACATGAAGCTCACCTACCTCAACCCCGTCGGCGTCATCACCCCCAACATCAGTGAGTAGGAGCTGCCGCTGGGCCCGGCTGCGGTGGTGTGGAGTCGCTCTTTCATCTGAAAAAACAAAAGGGCTGAAATCAGGGTTTTACCCTCTTCATTTTTCCCTCTTCTCACCTTTGTGAGAAGCTTTGTGTTGAGAAAGGACACAAAGCAGTGAGCCAAGTCACAGGTCAGTGCCGCTGAGCGGGAAGATGGGTGAAGGGGATCCTAAATGCAATGTGTGCTCGAGCTGCTTGTGAAAGGCTAGCGCCGTGGTGAAGGAGCAGCCGGGGCTGCTTTGCGTGCAGCTGGGAGTTTCTCAGCTCTCACAAGCGAGGGAGCAGCAGGGAGATAGCCCAGTGCTGTGTGCCCTAGAGCCCGCGGAGCCCGGAGCGCGCTGCCTCCCCCCGACCCGTCCTAGCTGGGTGTCCGGAGAGGAGCCGGGCGCGGGGTCGGAAGCAGCCTGTCCTGCGGCGGAGCGGGGTCTGGGAGGGAGCGCTGTGAATATTGGGAATGGCCCGAACGCAGTGGGGACGCCTGCAGCCCAGCCTGCGGCTTTTATACCCTCCTCGCCACGTCCTGGCAGCAGGACGGCCGGGGCGCCGGTGCTGCCCGCGTGGCCGTTCAGAGCCGCCTCTCGCTCTCTGCCCCCCGCGCAGTGCTGAGCATCGACCGCATGGAGAACCGCTCGCACGTGCGCCGGCGCTACCCCCGCTACCGCAGCAGCCTGTTCCGCGGCCAGCCCGCCTGGGACCCCCGCACGCACGTGGTGCTGCCGCTGTCCGTGCTGAGCCCCGCCAAGGCTGAAGGTGAGCAGGGCAGCGCTGCGGGGGAGCAGCATGGGCATGCAGGGCTGCGGGGCACGTGTCCCTGCAGGCACCTCCCTGTGTCACACACCAGTCAGTCACCCCGGAGCTCAGAGCTTCTTGCTCCTCCCAAGGCTCCTGGGGCCCTGCTGCTGCTGCGGGGCCAGCACCGCTTCTCTCTGAGGCCCTAAGCAGGCCAGGGCAGAGCTGGGAGAGAAAACTGCCCAGATCCCGTGTGCTGGTGAATGGGAACGACACGGGCCTCTTCCCCCAGCCTGGCCCAGTCAGGGCAGCGCTGGGTGCCCCCGGGCATGCAAGGCTGCACTTAGGGGTGGTGTGCAGGGCCGTTCTCACCATCCCTTGTGTCCCAGCTGTCCCCACGGCAATGCCCTCCCTTGCCGGGGGTGAAGGGAACTACACTGTGGAGAGCCCCTCTCCGAGGCAGGCGCTGCCCGAGCCCGAGCCCGCGCTGGCCGTCGTCATCCTCATCATGTACCGCACCCTGGGGGGGCTGCTCCCCGCGCGCTACCACGTGGATCGCCGCAGCGTCAGGTACGTCCTGTGTCCCCTGCGCAGCAAGGACTGCAGGCAGCAGCGCGGGGAGGCTGCCTGGGCCCTGCTTTGCTCCCTCTCACGCCTGTGCACGGTGGTTGGGGTTTGCTTCCCAGCCGGGTGGTCCTGTTGTGCTCTGCCCGCTCCTGGCTTGACATTGCTCTGCCGCACGTCGCCCAGCCCCTTGGTGTGAGCAGGGCAGAGCTGTTCCTGCCAAGGTGGAGGTGCTGGCTTAGTGCTGGGAAGGGCCATGGCTCCCAGGCTGGGTGACAGCAGTGCTCTGTGGCTCCCCACAGGCTCCCCAGGCATCCCGTCATGAACTCTCCCATTGTGAGCGTGGCCGTGTTCAGCAATCACACCTTCCTGCGCGGACCCCTCGACGCTCCTCTCGTGCTGGAATTTCACCTGCTGGAGACGGCCAACAGGAGCAAACCTCTGTGCGTGCAGTGGAACCACTCCAGCCCGTGAGTGAAGCCTGGCACCGGGATCCTCTCGCTCTGCGCTGCCTTCTCCAGGCACCCGCTAGCTGCCTGAGCCTCCCAGCAGAGACAGGCTGTGTGGGCAGAATTGGGACACGGGGGCTTCCGCTGTCACCCTGGGGCTTCATTCCTGCTTGGGAGGGCACAGTAGGATCCCTGCAGGACTCTGCCACTGTTACCTTGCATTTGGGAGTGCAGCTCTGCCTGCTGATAGGAAAGCCTTGCTGATGCCCCTCTGCAGTGCAGTTCCTCCCTGCATGCCGCACTCGTGCATCCTCTCTTCTAAGCATGCTCTGCTTTTTGGTGGCTGCAGGACCAACCCATCAGGTTTCTGGACAGCCAAGGACTGTGAGCTTGTGTACAGGAATGCCACGCATGTCCACTGCCAGTGCTCCCAGTTTGGCACCTTCGGGGTCCTGATGGACAGCTCGCACCGAGAGGTAACCTCATCCTGCGGCAGGAGAAGGCAGGCCGGGGGTGGCACTGTTGGATGTGGTGCCCAGAATAAGCAGACACAGGCAGAAGACGTGTGGGTGGACACAGAGGTTGAAAGCTCGGCAGGCTTCGTGTGCCCTTCCCTAATGCTGCCTTTGCTTTTTCTGCTGCAGCAACTGGAAGGTGACCTGGAGACGCTGGCGATTGTCACCTATTCCTTGGTGTCCCTCTCCCTGCTGGCCTTGCTGCTGACCTTCTCCTTCCTGACTTGCCTCAAAGGCCTCAAGTCCAACACCCGTGGCATCCACTCCAACATATCGGTCACCCTCTTCTTCTCTGAACTCCTCTTTCTGTTGGGCATCAACCACACAGAGAACCAGGTGTGGGGCAGGAGCAGGCACACACGCTTTTGGGCTTGTTTCGTTTCTTCTGTCCTTTTGTGGACAGGTGCTCCCCGGAGCAGATGCTCTCCTGGAAAGAGACTCAACACTCTGGAGTTGTGTGGGTGGGGAAAGGAAATCTCTTGGGGGTTTTGAGGGATTAGATCTTATTTCCTCTGGGACCTGTCTTGCAGTCCCACCATGGGAAGTGGGGATGGGAGTCCACACCATGGGGATGTGGAGAGCCGGGGACAGAACAGTTAGCACTGGCACAGTGGGGCCGTCTCTGAGTGGCTTTTGCCTCCCCCAGTTCCTCTGCACTGTGATCGCCATCCTCCTGCACTGCTTCTTCCTCTCTACCTTCGCTTGGCTCTTCGTCCAGGGCCTCCACATCTACCGCATGCAGACTGAAGCCCGCAACGTCAACTTTGGGGCCATGCGCTTCTACTATGCCATCGGCTGGGGGGTGCCCGCCATCATCACCGGTAGGAACCAGCAATCACCCTGCCACGAGACAAGGGCTGGATCTCAGCAGCCTCCCAATCCCCCAGTGTCACCCAGCGCCCCTGCCCATTCAGAAGAGCAGAGGGTGGGCCTTGTCATGGGCACCTGGGTGGGCCTGTGGACCTCCATGCTGGTGGTGAGCGGTGCTGATTTGGCCCGCCAGGATATACATCCACATTGTCTGGCCTCCTGGGGAGAAGCAACCTCGCCGTGCTTCTCCCCACAGTTTGCTGGTGGGTGTGAGGCCCTGGTTGCCACAGAGCTCATGGTTGAGGTCTCCTGGTTTCCCTAGTGCTTGGGTGACGTGGCTCTGCCAAGCCCAGCGCGGCTGGGTCTGGACCTGACCTCTCTCTTCCTCTCCCAGGGCTGGCTGTTGGCCTGGATCCTGAGGGCTACGGGAACCCTGATTTCTGCTGGATTTCCATTCATGATAAGCTGGTCTGGAGCTTTGCAGGCCCCATTACTGTCGTCATTGTGGTAAAACCCTGTCCTGTTTCACCCACAGCCCTCTCCCGCCTCCCTTCTCAGCACCATGGGTGCTCACCTTTTCCTTGGGTGTCTTGCCCACTTCTCTGTACTGTGCTCCCTCGACTGCAGCCCCTCTCTGCCCCCTGCTCACCCCAGCCAAACCCTGGAGGCCGTGGAGAGGGTGGGAAGGGAAGGAAGTCCACACAGGCCTCACAGACCAGGAGTTTGTGCTCCAGCTTGGGGTGTCAGGCCAGTGCCGCCCTCACACGTCTTCTAACCAGTGCCACCACTTTCAGATGAATGGGGTGATGTTCCTGCTCGTGGCTAAGATGTCCTGTTCCCCAGGCCAAAAGGAGACCAAGAAGAAATCGGTTCTGTGAGTATTGCTGGCCAGACTCCCAGCAAGGCTTCTACTGCTCATGATTTTTGCCATTTCCAGTGACCATCCTCCCTCTTCATCCATCGCCAAGTGCCCTCTGTGCATCAGTGTCAGCCTTGAAGCCACTTTTCTCGCTCACCTGGTGCCTGTGTTAACCCTTCCTAAGGGTCTCTTCTTCTTGCATGCTCATCCCTACATTGTCCTGACACCCTGTCCCCTTCCCTGCCCGCCCTCACTGCCCCCTCTCACACCTGCCTGCATTCATCACCCTGCCCTTGATGACTCTCAGCGCCTCTTTCCTCCTTTTCTGAACACTCCTTCTGACACCTTTCCTCACTCATGCCCTCCTTCCTTCTGGGCCAGCCTGGAGCCTCAGCTCCTCTATTCACGGCTCCAAACAACCTGTGTCGTTTGGGCCCTGTTTGCCATGTGTGATCCAGAAGGGAATGCCCTGGGGGCAGGGGGACCAAGTCGCTCTGCAGAGCTGTGCCCGCTGTGCTGCCACGGGGCACCTCCTGGAGGGCTGGACAGGACTGCGTTCCCCTCTGGATCCCTGTGTGAGCACGAGGCTGTAGATTAACAGCAGGCACTAACCTCTTGGTGTGTGTGTGCTTGTGTGTCTGTCTCTCTCTCTCCAGCATGACGTTACGGAGCTCCTTTGTTCTGCTTCTAGTTATTAGCACTACCTGGCTCTTTGGCCTCTTGGCTGTCAACAACAGTGTCCTGGCTTTCCACTACCTCTACACTGTCCTCTGCAGTCTCCAGGTAACTGCCCAGCCTCGGCCGGAGGAGGCCTGCAGGGACAAAGGTGCCTTCTGTGCTCCTGCACCCAGCTGTGTCCCCTCTGCAGGGCCTGTCCTGGGAGCAGGCTCGCTCCCCGGTGGGACTCGGGTGCTGGGGACAGGGAGCACCATGGCACGTAGCTCGCTAGGGCTCCTTGAGGCCCTCAGCACGCGTGCAGGAGGCACCGAGTTAGCGAGCCATGGCACGTGAACGGGCATGGGGAGCCCGGGAGAGCATCGCTGCGGTCGTGGCGCTCGCCACGGGCGCCCCGGCCAGCGCAGCCCTCTGTGACGAGCTGCTGAAAGGGCTGAAGCTGCGGCCAGGCTCCTCGCTTTGCCTCCCTCTGCCTGGGGACACCCTCTCTGTTCCTCTCCCACTGCCGCTGGCCTGTGGGTCAGCACTGCTGGGCCTCGGGGGGGTCAGTGCCTACGTGGCTCTGCCGGTGCCAGGAGCAGCACAGGGGGCTCTGAAGGAGGCACCAGGCCCTGGTACCAGGTCCTGGCCCAGAGCCTGTGCTGCGGGCGAGGGTCTGGAGAGCGTCAGAGAGGAGCCAGGCGCCCACCCCTCCTGTCCCCACCGTGCTGCCCGTGGGCTCACTCCGTGTCTCCGTGTCTCCCCTTGCCAGGGCCTGGCGGTGCTGCTCCTCTTCTGCGTCTTGAACGAGGAGGTGCAGGAGGCCTGGAAGCTGGCCTGCCTCGGCAAGAAGGCGCAGGGCGAGGAGGCGGGCAGGAGCACGCAGGTGAGCAGGGCCCCTCCGTGGGGACGGCCCTTCTGCCGGGCGCACAGCGGGCGCTGGGGGGAAGGCTGTGCCCCCTAGCACCTCAACTGAGCCCTTGCCTCTTGCTCTGCCTTGGCAGGGCCCCAACGCCTACAACAACACGGCGCTGTTTGAGGAGAGCGGGCTCATCCGCATCACGCTGGGCGCCTCCACCGTCTCGTCGGTGAGCAGCGTGCGCTCCGCGCGCACCCACTCCAGCCAGCGCGGCTACCTGAGGTAGGCAGCGCCGCGGGGCCGCGGCCGCGCCACGCGCACGGTGCCCGCGCCCGCTCCGTGCCCGCGCTCACACGGTGCCCGCGCTCACTCGCCCTCTCTTTCAGGGACAACGTGGCCGCCCGCCAGGGCCCGGCCCTGGAGCACAGCCTGCTGGGCCACGCGGGCCCCACGGACCTCGACGTAGCCATGTTCCACCGCGACGCCGGCCCAGGTAGGCTCCAAAATCAGGAGCAACCAGCCTGGCCTCGGTGAACCTGGCCTAAGCAGCCCATTCCGCGTGCAGGCTCTAGCTGCGTGGTTACATCCTTCACCCATAAGGGAACGCCGCCAGTGAGAGTGAGAGCAGCCGTCGTGTTGCTTAGTGGCCTCCTGGGCTGCCGCCCACGGGCATAGCCGTTCTTCAAAGGGTTGATAATGGAGGAGGCAAGAGCTGCCCCTGGGGCTGGGACACGCGCTGTCGAGAGGTCCCTGGTGACGTGCGTCGTTCCAGGCAGTGACACAGCACCCATGGGACCAAGTGAGGAGGGCTGAGCCCAGGTCCGGGCTCCCCAGTGCCATGCAGACAAGTGACCCCTGGGAGCAAGGGCGACAGGGACCACTCGTGCAGATGGGGCTGGAGCTGAGAGGGGCGAAGGGAGGCTGAGAGCTGCGTTTGTTCAGCCTGGGCGAGGGAAGGCGAACAGGGGTTGCTGCCATCTGCAGCTCCCTAGGGGACTGCAGAGACTCAGACAGGCTGCTCTCGGAGGTGGAGCAGGAGGGAGCCGGCTCGCCTTGCAGCAAGGGGAGCTGTGGTTAGGCACAAGGCGAGCCACCTTCCCCAGGACAGCAGTCAAAGCGTGACACGTAGCCCGGACCAGGGGGTGAATCTCCCTTCCTGGAGGCAGTTGGAGCCCAGCGGGCTCAGGGGCAGAGCAGCCTGTTGCAGATAGCCCTGCCTTGCGGAGGGTTCGGGCCACGCTCCTCCAGGTCCTCCTCATCTCAGTTTTACTCTAGCCAGTGCATGCTCCCAGACGTGAGCTCGTCCTTCCTCATTTATACTGAAAAATGTCACCGACCTCCATTCAAAATTCCTCCCCACCCCATGCCCCTGCAGACCAAGACTCGGACTCGGACAGCGACCTTTCCCTGGATGAAGAGCGCAGCCTCTCCATCCCGTCCTCGGAGAGCGAGGAGAACGTGCGGCTGCGGGGCCGCTTCCAGCGGCAGTTCAAGCGGGCGGCTCACAGCGAGCGGCTCCTCACCAACCCCTGCAACACCGCTCCCAAAGGCAGGTCCCGGGCGCTCTGCCAGGGCAGGGGGGAGCTCCGGTCTCCTGTGCCGCAGGGTGCCCTGGGCACGGGGACCAGGCCATGCCTTCCAGTGCTTTGTTTGCATCTCACAGAACTGTTTTCTCCCTCTTTCCTGGGGCCTGTTCTGCTGTGCTCTTCACCAGATGTGGATGGCAACGACCTCATGTCGTACTGGCCAGCTCTGGGCGAGTGCGAGGTTCACCCCTGCTCCCTGCAGAAGTGGGGCTCCGAGCGGAAGCTGGGCTTTGACATCAACAAGGACGCAGCCAACAATAACCAGCCAGACCTGGCCTTGACCAGTGGCGATGAGAACTCCCTCACTCAGACGCAGCGGCAGAGGAAAGGTAACAACCTGCAGCGAGCAGGCGAGCACAGCCCGGCCCTTGGGGGGTTCACACAGACCTGAGGGCTTCCTAAGATCTGGGTTATATCATGTCCTTGCAGGGTACAGCTCAGCTCCCCCAGCTGAGCTTTCATGCAGTTTTCCATGCTCTGCCAACGGGTGACTTCTCTTTCTGTGCGGCACAGGGATTTTGAAGAACCGCCTGCAGTACCCGCCGGCTCTGCAGGGCTTGCCGTCTGTCGGCAGGATGACCAACGAGCTGTCGTGGTACAAAACCTCCACGCTGGGCCACAGGGCTGTCCCTGCTGCCTCCTATGGCAGGATCTACTCGGGGGCAGGCAGCCTGTCCCAGCCAGCCAGCCGGTACTCATCGCGGGAGCAGCTTGACATGCTCATGAGGAAGCAGATGTCCCGGGAGCAGCTGAGCAGGAACAATTCTGGAGAGTGCTTGGAAGTGGTGCCCAGCCGGCACGGGTCCAGGGAGGAGCTGGACACCATCCCTAGCCGGCATGGTTCTTCTGAGCACCTGGAAACTATTCCCAGCAGACACGGATCTAAGGAAAACTTGGATCTGCTGGTCCCTAGACCTAGTCGGAGAGATCACGGGAACACGCTGCCCCGGAGGCAGGGCTCCAGGGACCACCTGGAGACTTTACCCTGCAGATTTGGGTCAAGAGAGCAGCTAGACTGTGGGCCAGTGAGAGAGGTCTCTAGAGAGTGGCTAAACACATTGCCAAGCCGGCAAGTGTCCAGAGACCGAATAGACGTGTTGCCAAGTCGAGACCCTTCTCGAGAGCAGTTGGATTTGCTCTCCAGAAGACAGCCGTCAAGGGACCAGCTAGTGCCGGCTCGGCAAACGTCAAGAGAGCGGCTGGACTTCCTCTCTAGAAGATCTAATTCCAGGGAGGCTCTGGATACAGTGCCTAGCAGGCAGCCCTCACAGGAGAATCTGGGGTGTCTTTCTAGAAGACAACTGTCTAGGGAAAGCCTAGAACCGCTCTCTAGGAGGCAGCCGTCCAGAGAGAACCTGGAGGCCATCCCCAGCCGCCACCCCTCCACCGAGCAGCTGGATATCCTTTCTTCCATCCTCGCGTCTTTCAACTCCTCGGCCCTGTCGTCGGTGCAGTGTTCCAGCACGCCCTCGGGCCCGCAGAGCAGCGCCACGCGCCCCGCCACGCAGACCCCGCCGCCCGCCGCGCTGTGCCCCTCGACGCCGCGCTCCACCACCTCCCACAGCATTTCGGAGCTGTCGCCAGATTCAGAGTAAGTGCGGCCTTCCTCGCCCGGCCTCTGCACAGCACAGCCCGTGTGCTGTCCCGCTGCCTGCCCTCTGCCCTCTGGAGTTTTGTTGGGAAGGGAGGGCTGTGTAGGAGCGACGGGCGTCTCAAGCTCCTGCATGGTGACTGTTTAGGGACCCCCCCGTGCTGTGGCTGCATCCCTGTAGTGCAGCGAGCAGAAATGCCAGGGCCGTGGAGCGTTCCCAGCGGTGCCAGGAGGGACGGCGCTCGCTGCCGTCCTGCAGCGCGCGGGGAAGAGAGCACCGTGCTGCAAGGCCAGCCCCGTGGCTGGCCCCGTCCCTCCGTGCTGCCCGCAAGCGAGTGCGTGGGGTGGGATGGCTGGAAGGAAGAGGCCAGGAGCACTCAGGGAGCCCGGCCCCAGTCTGTCCTGTCCAAGCCCCTGCTCAGGCCACACTCATGGCTCCTGCCAGCGCAGCTGATGTCCCATCCCGGTCCCCTTTCCTCTCCCCTGCATTCAGCGCGTTGGCCGCAGCTCTGCCTGCCCGGAGCAGCCCCGCGGGACGGCGGCTCCTGCCCGTTCCTACACGGAGCCCCGGCCCCGGCAGCCACGCGGGAGGCAGCAGGCGCGGGGTCCGCGGCAAGCGCCGCGGCTAAACACTCTTTTTCTTTTCCTCCGAGAAGAATAATGAGAAGCGAGGGCCATTCCTGAGGGCTCCGAGTTGCCCGTGAGAGCGACAGAAGATGCAGGGTCGTTCGCCCGGCTGGACGCTGCCCGCGCAGGTTTGGTGTCCCCAGGGGCCAGCGGCCAGAACTGATGGTGGCCAGAGGCCCGAAACCAACCCTGCCGTTCCCAACCGCGGGGCTGCGGGGCCGGCAGCCCCTCCAGCCGCCTCCGGGAGCCCCGGGCTCTGCTCCCCGTGGCCTGCGCGTGCGAAGGGCAGCAGGAGCCCGCCCGGGCCGGGGACCCGTCTGCCACCGCCGCGGCCGCGCTCCTCCTCTGCCCCCTGCTCCTACCGGGCCGGGCGGCGTGGCCAAGGAGCCCGGGGCAGGGGAGGGTTTTCTACCTTTTGTACCTTTGTAAGCAGAGAGAAGAGAAAATTCTATGGTTATTTTTACGGATCCCAGGAGCATCTTGCAGCCCTTTCCCTGCGCTCCTGGGGGCTCCAGGGCCTGCCTTGCTGGGCAGGCTGCCAGCAGGGGCTGGGGGGGCGATGGGGCTGGGGGCAACCCCAGCTGCTCCTGCTGCCCTCCCTGGCTGCCCTGCTGCCCTCCCCGGTCTCAGTGCTGCCCTTGGGCATCCTGCAGCCCATCCCGCCCCACAGCCTCTGCCCTGGGCGCCCCTCGGTGCTGCCCCTGCCTGTGGGCTGGCGCTGAGGGCAGGGGCAGAGCCGGCCGCGAGCGCAGGAGCGAGCGGAGCAGCGGCCCGAGCACCCGTGGGAGGGAGGCAGCTCTGCGGGCAGCTGGTGCTGGGCCAGGGTGCTGCCCTCGCTGGAAGCTCTGCTCCCTGCTGCCTCGCAGGGCGGGCGGTTCGTGCTCCTTAACGCCCCACGGGCCGCCCCGCTGAGGGCCACCCCTGGCCCCACGCGCAGGGAGCAGCCCCGGCCCGAGCTCTTGCTCCCGGCCCGGCCTCGTATGGGCTGCGGAGCCCTGGCTCCCTCGGGATGCTTGTGTCAGCCCCCGGCTCCACTGCCCCATCCAACGGGACCGGCCCTGGTCCCCGCGTGGCCGGGGCACCTGCTGCCGTCCCGGGCCGCGCGGCCGCCCCGCGGTGCTGCCGGGGCTGCTGCCCGCGCGCTCCTCGCTGCCTTATAGCCCCGGCTCCGCCGCCTCCCCGCCAGCCCGCGTGTTTACAGAGGGGCCGCGCGCACGGAGGCCTCGCCGCCGTGTGTGCCGGGCGGCCCCAGGGCCTGCGCGGCCGCGGGGCCCCTCCGCCTTCACCAACGCACTCGTTTACAGGTGTCCCCGCGGCCGCGCAGCCCGGCCTGCGTCCCGGCCCCGGCCGGCACCCCGCAGCCCCCGGGGGCAGCTCCGTGGCGGCAGCCGCAGCCCCGAGGGGCCTCCCGCGGCCCCTTTCCCACCGCGCTGCCTTCGCTCCAGCCCTGTCACCCAGGGCCAGGGCTCGGAACCTGGTGCCAAACGGAGCGCGAGCGCCAAGTGCCAAAGGAGAGAGCAGCGGTACAGCCGGTGGCCGTGCCGGGCGGGCACGGAGCCGCCCGCGGGCCAGGGCTCCCTCCGCGATTGTAGGGCCGTGGCCAGGGCCCCGGGAGCGGCCTCCTTGCCTTGCGTCGGGTTGGGGACTTGGGGGGGTTCGGTTCTCGTTGGATTTTTCTCTCTCCGTCTCCCGGTTCGGTGGGCAGGGAGGTGCCCGCGCTCCCTCCCTGGCTGTGTACAAGTGTATTATGGAAGCGCCGGATTTGGAAATAAAAGTCTATAAAAGGTGCTGGTGTCTGGGCCGTGTCCGCGCACTGGGGTGCCCGTGTGGGGCACGGAGCTGGGCCGGGCAGCCCGGGGTGGCTCCGCAGGCCCCGGCGCTCGGGTTAAGGGGGCTCGGGGGAACCCGACCGTCCCGGAGCCGCACGACCTCCGGGCCTGATCCCGGCAAGAGGACGGAGCGGCGCGGAGGAGCCGTCGCGCGGGCCCCGGCGGGACCGGCCTCCCTCTTGCTGCTGGGGGAAAGAGCGGCAAAGCAAAGGGCGCTATTGATCGGAGCCCCGCGCCCAGGCAAGGGTCGCCCTGGCTACCTTCCCTGCGCCCTTATCCGAGCAGCCTCCGGGCGGGCCGGGCGCCCGCGCCGATTCCCGGCACTATCAGCTGCTACCGCGCGGGAACCTTTATGGTGCCGAGCGAGCAGATAACGCAGGGAGGCAGCAGCTGCCGGGGGCAGCCGGGGACAGTCGCGTCCCTGCAGCCCCCCCGCCGCCGTGGAGGTGGCCAGGGTGGCGGTCAGGCCACGGGCTGCCCCCGGCCGTCCAAATGGGGCAAGAGCAGGGTGCTCCAGCCCTGTGGCCAGCGGTCCCCACGTGTCACCTCCTGGCCGTGTCCCAGCAGCTCCTTTGGGTGCCGCCACCCATCCCAGCGGAGATCGGGACCCATTGGCCGCTCCGTCCTGCCCAGCACCGTGCGCGGGATGGAGCCCGTGCAGGGAGCCCCATGCGGGAGCCGCGTGCGGGAGCCGCGGGCCTGGGGCCAGGCGTGACTCAAACGCTCCGAACGCGGTGGCGCTGCCCGGCGGCACCGAGGGTTCGCCGAGGCTCCGGCGCCTGCGGGGAACTTTGGAACAAGATAACGGCAAAGTCAGCTTCTGCAGGGGGAGCAGGGCAGTCCACAGGGCACAGCGCACCCATTTCCCGCGGGTAAGCAGGGCCCGGGGCGTGCGGCGGGGAGCCCGGGGCGGCAGCTGGAGCCGGGGGAGCCTCCTGCCGCGCCGCTGCCGCTGGGATGCACTAGGATGCCCTGGGATGCGCCGGGATGCACTGGGGCTGCAGCGGGGACACAGCGGGGCCCCAGCAGCGCCCTGGGGGCAGAGCCTGGCAGCTCTGGCCGCGCTCTGGCCATGCAGGGGCTGTGCAGGGGCAGGGAGCCGCCACGGCAGCCCCCAGCGTGGCCACGGGGCTGCCGCATCCCCGCGCGGCCACTGCGACCCAGGGCTGCCCGGCCGTGCGGTGGCAGCGCTGGCAGCACCGGCCGCACTGGCGGCACCGGCGGTGCCCACGGCACCGGCAGCGCCCGTGGCCAGGGCTGGCTGCACAGTGTCTCGGGGGGGCCTGGCAACGTTGGCACCCCCGCCCCGGCCGGGCACGGGAGCAGCTGCGCAGGGCAGGGGCGAGGGAGCGGTGTCTCAAAGATCACGGGCACCTATTAATAGGAGGGAGCAGGGTGCACGCCCGCCTGCCAGCGACCGGCCGCCCGCGCGCAGCAGGTAGGAGGCGCGGGGGGCACTGCCGGGACGGGGACACCGCGGGGGGCACTGCCGGGACAGGGACACCAGGGCCGGCACCCTGCTCCGCGCTGCACATCCTCAGGACAGCCGGGTGCTGGGAGCGCCCCGTCCCCGCGCTGCCCCTCGGCGCACGCAGACATGGGCGCTTGGCAAACAGGCCCCTGGGACTGGTAGCACCACTGGACCAGCAGCCGGTGACACTCACCAGGGCTTAAAATTCCTGCTCCCCTCATGTGTAAAGGGACAAAGTCTGCGGGCAGGGGCCGCGCCGGCCGGGCCCGGCTCTCCGCAGTCCCAGCCCTCGACTCCGCGCGGTCGGCGCAGGGCGCCGGGGTCGGCTGAGGCTTCGGCAGCCGCCCGCCCCGGCAGCCCGGCCGCGGAGCAGGGAGCAGCGGCGGCACCGGGGTCGCGCGGGCCCAACGAGCCCCTGCTGCTCTCCAGCCGCCGCTGCGGAGGCTCCAGCGCTTCCCAGCTGAGCTCGCTCCACGCGCTGCAGCCGGTCCCGCACGCTCAGCAGGCGCGCGGGCGCCGGGACGTGTGAGCACCGGGACACGCGGGCACCGGGACGCACGGGCACTGGGACGTGCGGGCACTGGGATATGTGAGCGCCAGGACGTGGCTCAGTGTTGCCCCTGTCCCCACAGCGTCCGAGCGAGGGTGCCATGGCGGGAGAGCCGGCACCGAGGCACCGGGCCGGCGGCGCCCGCGCCAGCTACGCGGTGCTGAGCGAGGCGGAGCTGGAGGAGGTGGCGCCGCGCGCAGCCGCCGGGCCCGCGCTCCGCGACGTCCTCCGCAAGATCAGGTAGGGCTGCGGCGGGCGCAGGGCTCGCGCGGCGCCGCGGGGCATCGTGCGCCAGCCCCGCGGCGGCGGCCCCGCGCCCGGGCTGCCCGGGCGCCGCGCAGGGAGCCGCGGGGCAGAGTCCAGGCTGCGCAGCCCTGCGGATGCGCCGCTCCTGCCAGCCCCAATCTGCACAGGTTCCTGCTGGAGTTGGGCCAGGCTTTGGTGGGGCAAACCTGAGCCCGGCAGCCTGGTCCCGCGCGCCCTGCTTGGAGAGGCGCCTCCGCGGCCGCGGAGCCCCTGCCTCCCGCTGCCGCCACCTGCGCTCACCCCGACTCCGTCTCCTTCCCCCGAGGTGCTCGGCCTCCACCGCCAAGTCCCTGCTCTTCCGATTCCTGCCCTTCCTGCGCTGGCTGCCGCGCTACCCGGTCAAGGACTGGCTCCTGGGGGACATCGTCTCGGGCTTCAGCGTGGGCATCATGCACCTGCCCCAGGGTGAGCGCCCTGGGGTGAGTGTCCCCTCTGGCGGGCACCGCGGCAGGGGCCGGCGCCGTGGTCCCTCCCGCTCTAACGTCCCCGTGCTGCCCAGGGCTCGCCTATGCGCTGCTGGCCGGGCTGCCGCCCGTCACCGGCCTCTACTCCTCCTTCTACCCCGTCTTCCTCTACTTCTTCTTCGGGACGTCCAGACACAACTCCGTGGGTGAGCAGGGGCTGCGTGTCCGCGTGCAGGGGTGACCATGGGCCGGCGGATGGAGGGTTGGACAGCTACGGCTGAAGCACTGCGGGTGCATTGGAGAGGACCGGCGCCCACCTCTTCTGGAGCTGGGTCCTTTGCCTGAGGTCCCCACTCTGCATCCATCCCCTCCCCAGGCCCCTTTGCCATCATCTCTGTCATGATCGGCAGCGTGACGGACTCCCTGGTGCCCAGCGATAATTTCCTGGAGCCCGTGAACGGCACCAACGAGACCGCGGTGAACGAGGCGCGGCTGAACGCGGCGCGCGTGGAGCTGGTGGCCACGCTCACCGTCCTGGTGGGCGTCTTCCAGGTACCCCGGCCTGACGCCTCTGAGGAGCCGCCGGCCGAGGGAGCGGAGCGGCCGTGGCCACAACACGAGCTCCTGCACTGGCCCGTGGGCTCCTGCTCTCAACCTGCTGCTGCTTCTGCCAGGTGGCCCTGGGTCTCCTGCAGTTCGGCTTCGTGGTGACCTACCTCTCGGACCCGCTGGTGCGTGGCTACACCACGGCCGCCTCGGTGCACGTCCTCATCTCCCAGCTCAAGTACGTCTTCGGCATCTCCCTGAGCGAGCACTCGGGACCGCTCTCGCTCGTCATGGTGAGTGGGGGCACGCGGAGCCCATGGGTCCCCCCTGCTCAGCCTCGTGCTGAGGTCCCCAAAGACCTGCCAGAGGAAGCATCTGCCTCTGCTCCCGGTTGTGACTAAGGACACGACTTGGGAGCTGGACTGGGAGGGTTTGTGCCGGGGTGGGGATGGATGGTGCCACCCTTGTGGCCTCCATTCAAGCCATGGGAGGAGGAAGAGGAAGAGGAAGGGCACCTGGGGGACCAGCAAAGCCCTTATCTCATTGCCTCCTGCTGCCTCTCTGCTAGACCTTCATTGAAATCTGCGAGAAGCTGCCGAAGACCAACGTGGGCACCCTGGTGACAGCCATCATTGCCATGGTGGCCATCTTCATCGTGAAGGAGCTCAACCACAAGTTCTCCGCCAAGCTGCCCATGCCCATCCCCATCGAGCTCATCACGGTACCGAGCTCCCCATGGAGGCTCAGCTGGGGGGTGTCGTGTCCCCAGGGCCAATGGGCGCGGGTGGGATGGGTGCTTCATTGAGGGCGGCTCTAGAGTGGTGAGTGCCCACCCTGCCCAACACGGTCCCCACGCAGAGGCTCTGCCTCACTTGGGCTCTTACCCTGCAGATCATCATCTCCACTGGCATCTCCTACGGCGTCAACCTGAACTCCAAGTTCGGCATCTCCGTGGTGGGCGACATCCCCAGCGGGTGAGTGGGGCCGGGGCGGCCCGGCCGGGCTGCTCTGCCCACGGGGCCCCTCTCCAGCTGCGTCTCCTTCTCCCGGCTGCAGGTTGAAGCCGCCCGTGGCCCCTAACATCAAGTACTTTGGGCAGGTGGTGGGCAACGCGTTCGCCATCGCCGTGGTGGGCTATGCCATCTGCATCTCCTTGGGCAAGATCTTTGCCCTGAGGCACGGCTACAAAGTGGACAGCAACCAGGTGACGCTCTCATAGGGACATTCCTCGTGGTAAAACAAGGGTTTACTTCCCGCGGCCAGCGCCGCGCTCCTGACCCCCTGTTGTCCTCGCAGGAGCTCATAGCCCTGGGCTTCTCCAACTTCCTGGGCGGCTTTTTCCAGTGTTTCGCCATCAGCTGCTCCATGTCGCGGAGCCTGGTGCAGGAGAGCACCGGGGGCAACAGCCAGGTGGGCCGGGGTCCCCTCCTGCCCCCGGCCCGGTGCCGGGGTGCCGGGCGCGCGCCGCGCTCGCCTCTCACCTCTGCTCTCCTGGCCAGGTGGCCGGCGTCATCGCCTCCCTCGTCATCTTGGTGACCATCCTGAAGATCGGGGAGCTCTTCCGCGACCTGCCCAAGGTAGGGCCCGGCTGCGCTGCCGCGCCTGCAGACCCCGACGGGCGGCAGCCCTGCGCGCCCCAGCGCCGTGGCTCGCAACGCCCCGAGCGCCGTGTGGGGCTGGGGGCAGCTCCCGCTCCGCTCGTGGTGCCCAGCGCGGTGCGAGGGGACGTGGATAAGCCCCTGGCACCAGCCCTCCCTAACCTCCCGGCTCCGGGAACCCACTGTCTCTCCTAGGCCATCCTGGCTGCTATCATCATCGTCAACCTCAAGGGCATGTTCAAGCAGTTCTCCGACTTCCGCACGCTCTGGAAGTCCAACCGGGTGGACCTGGTAAGGCCGGGGCTGCCCTGCTGGGACCTGATGGCTTTCTCCATCGTGGCGTGGTGGGTGGGCTGGTGTGCGTGGGGAGCCTGTGCCCCCCTGAGCGCCGTCACCCCCTCAGCTCGTCTGGATCGTGACGTTCGTGGCCACCCTCCTGCTCAACCTGGACCTGGGCCTGGGCGTCTCGGTGGCCTTCACGCTGCTCACCGTCATCTTCCAGACGCAGCTGTGAGTAGCCGCGGGCGCCGCGGGGCTCTCGTCCCGGCCGCGGTGTTGGGGTCCCGAGGGGCGGACGGAGCGGCGGGCGGCGCGAGCTCCCCGCGCCTCCCCCGCAGGCCCCGCTACTCCGTCCTGGGGCACGTTGCCGACACCGACGTCTACAGGGACGTGGCCGAGTGCAAGGAGGTGACAACGCGGGGGTGCTGGCGGGGCGGGAGAGGGGGCGCCCCCAGGAGACCGGGGCCACAGGAGGCACCGAACCGGGGTCCGGCTCCGGAGGGGTGTCCCGGGGGCCCCGTCCCGCCGGGCTGCTCACCCTGCCCGCGCCCCCAGGCCCGGCAGCTCCCCGGCGTGAGGATCTTCCGCTCCTCCTCCACTATCTACTTCGCCAACGCGGAGCTCTACATGGAGGCCTTGAAGAGGAAGGTAGGGGCGAGCGGGGGCCGCGGTGGGCGCCGTGCCCTGCTCCCCGCCGCACGCGGACCTGCTCTGCCGGGCCCCTTCTGTGCCACGTCCCACAGCAGCGCCCCAGGGGCACTCGGGACCGCTCAGGGCTGGCCGGGGAGATGGAGATGGGGGACAAGGGTCCCCGGGGGAGCTCCCACGGGTGGCAGCAATGGGCTGCGTCATTTCACAGAGCGGCGTCAACGTGGACCGGCTGATCGAGAAGAAGAAGAAGGCCCTCAAGAAGCTGAAGAAACAGCAGAAGAAAGCTGAGAAGCAGAAGGCTAAGAGCAAAAAGGTGCTTCCCAGGCCCCCTGCTTCCCCGGGCGGCGGCCGGCGGGGCCCTCTGCCCGGCTCCGAGCCTCGGGATCCATCCCTGTGGATTCCCGGAGCGGCTCCCGCGTGAGCCGGGGCTGCGCGGCCAGGTGGAGCGGGATGGAGGCCGGGCCCGAGGCCGGCGCCGTGTCCCGGGTCAGCAGGTGAGGCCAAGGCTGTTAATGATTGTGCGGAAGAGCCGGTGAGTCACTAATAGCCGGTGAGTTAATCATCAAAACAGCTAATGGCGCTGGCTCCAGCGACAGCCATTAGCGGGAGGCCGGAGGCGCCGGGTTTCGGCAGCGGGAGAGCCAGGGCAGTGCCGGGGAGGCTGCACGTGCCGAGAGCCGGGAGCGGCGCACGGGATGCAGCCGGCGCCGCTGCCTCCCCGTGACGCAGCCGCAGCCCCTGTGCGAGCCCCAGAGCGTTCCGGGGCGCTTTGCGGCCGCCGTGCGCTGAGGCCGGGTCTCCGTCCCGCCAGGACGCCGAGGAGCGCAACGGGCCGGGCGTCGCGGTGATCGAGCTGAGCCCGGAGGGAGCCGAGGGCAGCGCGCCCGCCGAGCCCTCCCTGCGCTCCCTGGGGCTGCCCGTGCCCGACTTCCACACCGTCATCCTGGACTTCGGCCCCGTCAACTTCGTGGACACCGTCTCCATAAAGATCCTGAAGAACGTAAGGGCCGGGCTGTGGAGGAGGCCGCCGGGCGCTTTGCAGCAAGGCTCCCCGTTGCCGCACGGGTGGCGGTGGCACGGCGGCCGCCCGGCCGGTCCCCGCGCGCTGACACGCGCTCCCCTGCTTGCTGCTGCCCGCAGGTCTTCAGGGATTTCCGCGAGATAGAGGTGGACGTCGTCGTTGGCGGCTGCCCAGGTAAGGGGGCTTGCAGGGCCACCAGGCCACCCCTCGGGAAGGAGAGAGCTTGGCGGCCTCCGCACCTCCAGACACCCCTTTCCCAGCATTTCCCCACGGATCGTGGCTCCTGGCTGATGCAGGGCAGCCACCCCCCGTCCATCCTGAGCCCTGCGGTGGCCCCTTCCCCGTCCTGGTCCCACCAGGGTGTCATTGGGCTGTGCAGTTGGTCCCCTTTGGGGACTGTCACCAGGGTGGCGATGGCCTCTGTTGAGAAGGGAGACACTGTTTGGGGTGGGATGGGGACCACGGTGCCACCGCGACGGGCCCTTCTCCCTGCACACAGCGTCCGTCATCGCCCAGCTGGAGAGGGGCAACTTCTTCAGCGAGACCATCACCAAGCACCAGTTCTTCGCCTCGGTGCACGACGCCGTGGTGCACGTCACCGGGCAGCGGGCAGCGGCCCCGGTGAGCACCGCGCTGCCCCTGGCCGCCGTCCCCGTCCCGCGCGCGTCTCCCGGGGACCCGGCCCGTGCGCTCCCCGCGCGGGCGCTGCAGGGACCCGGCCACCCCCTCTCTCCACAGGTGCCCTCCTGCACCAGGATGTAGCCCGCGAGCCGGGCCCGCCGGAGCGCCGCCGCCGAGGGACCGTCCGGAGGCTGCGCCCGGGCTGCTGATGGGACCTGGCGCCCCGGGGCTCCTCCGGAGACCTCCTGCCCTCGGCCGGCCCCGGCAACTGCTACCTCAGGCGTGAGCCCGTCCCCGGGCTGGGACGTCCCCCCGGCGCGGGGCACCCCGGGAGCGAGCGGCGCGGGGAGACCCGCCGAGGTCACGGAAGAGGAGGAGGAGGAGGAGGAGGAAGGCCCCTTGCTGCACATGCCCCTGCCCTGGATGTTGCCCGCGCTGGCACAGGGCGTTTGCTCTCTGCGTTGGTGGTCAGCGGACTAAAATAGCGTTTCTGAACACGGATTTTAAAGCACTGTGCAACTGATGAACGTTCCCCAATAAACGTGTCCTCAGCGGAGAGGTGCTTCCATCCGCTGCTGTTAATGATTGCTGCTCTGCGGACAGAGTCTGCTCTGCAATAGGAATATTAGCGGATGAGACAGTTGGGTGGTTCCTTAATTCCCGTGCCCCTTTAGCCCTTCCCTGGCCCCTGCTCCTGGACTCTCTTGGCGAGGCCCTGGGTTGGAGGGGTGGCTCCGAGCAGTGGGCACAGGGATAAGGGCTCCAGCAGGACAGGAGCCATGTGCCGCTGTGCGGGTCACTGGTGCTCCCTGTCCCCGCCGCTGGCGCTGGTTCTGCCCCGTTCGCACCCCTGGACCTGACCACAGCAATCCTGCTGGGATCAGCTGGGCTGTAACCTCCCAAATCCCTGAATGGGGACCCCCCAGCATCCCTGCTGGGCTGGGACACTCCTGCATCCTTGCATCTCTGCAGCGATGGGATTCCCCCGGGAAGCCCAGCATCCCCCATGGACTGGGCCCTCCCCAGGCCCCCAGCATCCCGAGTGGATTGGGGACCCCGCCCCCCTCGGCCGCGACGTCCTCCCACACCAGGGGGCGCCGCCGCCCTCCGCGCCACATTCTGCGCATGCGTGCTTGCCCGGCAGCTGGCATCCCGCAGCCATGCCTCACTTTCCCTCACGCGCATGCGCACGCCCTCTTTCCACCCCCCCGCCGTGAGGCCTTGTGCGCATGCGTCTTTCCGCCCAGCCTCTTCCCCCCGCGCATGCGCTTTGGGGCCCGCTCCGTCGGCGGCCGGGCGACAAGATGGCGGCGTCCTCCGTG
>NW_020456198.1:8538119-8557843 GCF_003342845.1 Nothoprocta perdicaria | reverse complement strand
GCGGCCCCGTGTCCATGCCGCCGAGGGTGGGCCCGGCCTCGGCCCCGCTGCGAGGAAACGGTGCTGCGCGGCCCCGCGCTCCCCGGCGGCCTCGCGTTGAGCAGCCTGCGTTCGGGCCGGGCTCATCCTCATCCCGGGAACGTTTGTGTCCCTCAGCTCCGCGCCGGGCGCCTTTGCGTGCCCAGGGGGGTTGCTGCTCAACAGCGATGTCCGCCCTCTCTTTAGGCAACCTTGCTGGCCCTGACGAGGAACCGCGGTGTTGTCACGTATGCCCAGGCACTCCAAAATATCCCTGAAACGCAGGTCACCACCCTGGACAACGGCCTCCGTGTGGCTTCCGAGGAGTCCAACCAGCCGACGTGTACAGTAAGTTTGAGATTGTTTGAGGATGTGCTTGGCAGTCAGCTTGGCCTGGCCCGTAACCGACCTCCCAAAGGGAACAAACCCCTATTTGAAGCGACATTTCTGGCAGAGACCCTTCTTTCTGTTAAATGGTCAGTGCATTAGTCACGAGCGACTATTATCCCTCTGGCAGAACTTCCCAAGGTTCTCGTGACACTGCTAAGTGAAAAGTGTAAACGTGTTCTGCAAATCATCACCTGTGGCTGCTCGTTGGTGTTTTGGTGCCGTTGCTAGCGCAGTGCCTCCGCACTGAGGTTGTCCTCCGTGCCGCTACACGGGCACGAGGCTGAAACGTGCCGTTTGCTTTCTCTTCTGACAGTGCACCTGGTGCCTTTCCCTTCCAGGTGGGTGTGTGGATTGGGGTGGGCAGCCGCTACGAGAATGAGAAGAACAACGGAGCCGGTTACTTCCTGGAACATCTGGCCTTTAAGGTAAGGCAAGACTGGTCTGGCATAGCACTGTGTTGAGGTGAATGTATCCAACTTCTGTGGTGTTCTTACCTGCTAGCTCTTACTTCTAAAAACATAACTGGGTGCTGAACATGCCCTTGTATCTACCAGGGCTTCCAGCACCTGGGGCTTGCAGACTCCCATCCAGCCTGGGCCATCGTAGGCAACAGCAGCTGAAGAATCGAGCGCTGTTTCTGCAGTAGCATTCTGTTCCTACTGGAGGTTTCTCCAGAATATCGCTTCTTGGGTAGCTACGAACTCACTTCTCGTTTCTAGGTCCAGCTTAAACTTGGTTTAATTCGTTCTTCAGACACTGTTGTCCTTTAACTTAAGCTCATTTCACTTTGCCTCTTGGATTCTTTCTGGTCTTTCAAAATACATCTCATTCTTTACATGCTTTAGTCAGGATAGGTAAACCAAGTTTTAAACTCCTGTTTTGTGCACTTGCTCTTGGCTTTTCTGAGTTAAGTGTCAGTTTTGC
Source organism: Nothoprocta perdicaria (assembly GCF_003342845.1). Classification (NCBI taxonomy): domain Eukaryota; kingdom Metazoa; phylum Chordata; class Aves; order Tinamiformes; family Tinamidae; genus Nothoprocta; species Nothoprocta perdicaria. The sequence goes on along the minus strand of NW_020456198.1, from coordinate 8,556,511 downwards.
TGTGTTAGCTCTGTAACTTGCCCAGAAGGGAATATGGCCATTTCCAAGTTGTATTTGTGTGGATTCTCTCAGGGCACAAAGAAGCGCCCCGGTGCCGCCTTTGAGAAGGAGGTGGAGAGTATGGGTGCCCACCTCAGCGGGTACACGTCGCGTGAGCAGACTGCCTACTACATAAAAGCGCTGTCCAAGGACATGCCCAAAGGTAGGAGGGCTGCTGGCTGGCGCCTCGCTTGGGGAGCGTGTGCCTCTGGATGTGTGTGTGTGGGCCTCTTTCCAGCAACAGACTCTACACTGAGCTTGTAGCTGAGCAGTGAACTGCAGGTTCTAGGCGCTAGTGGGAGAGACCACTGCTAAAATGGTGCTTGAAGTCTACAAGCTCGTGTGTTCCTAAAACCAGCTGTGGCCAAGCTCCTGGTGTCACTTTGCACTGTATTGCCAGGAAAGAGGGAGAGATCCAGTAATCTGAGGTTGTTTTGCACATTTGGGAAGATGAGGTCAATGGCAGTTCCTGTGGCACTTGGCTGCCTTTGTGTCCCATGTCCAGGGCTCGTGATTCGAGTCGGAGACAGTAGGCAGATACGGCCAGCTCTGTACTAGGGTTTGGCTTGTCTCTGCCCTGCACCCAGCTGCACCTCTTGCAGTTGTGTCCCTGCTTTCTACTTGCACTGATGATCTGCTGGGGGGACATAGTATGTGAACCTGGAGGATTCTTCATGTCAAAACAGTATCATTTGCCTGCACTGCAGTAGAGAAGGATAGTACAAGTCTGTTACGTTGCTTCCCCTCCCCAGCAGTTTGTTGCTCTCTGCTCTTGCCTGTGTCCCTGCTGCTCGTGTGTCTTTCAGCAGTGCGGGGCAGCAGTTGGGCAGGAAATGCGTTAATGCAGGAAATGTGTTACAGCTGTGGAGCTTCTGGCCGACGTGGTGCAGAACTGTGCTCTGGAGGAGTCCCAGGTCGAGAAGGAGCGCGGCGTCATCCTTCAGGAGTTGAAAGAGCTCGACAGCAACTTGACGGACGTTACGTTTGATTACCTTCATGCCACTGCTTTCCAGGGCACGGCGCTGGGCCGCACTGTTGAGGGGACCACTGAGAACATCAAGTGAGCAGCAGCTTGGAGTGCGTGGCGCGCACCTCTCGGTAGCAGTGACTGTGCAGGAGAGCCAGGGCGTGTGCAAGGAGCCAGTGCTGCTGTACGCAGAGGAAATATCTCTCCAGAGTGTTTCACTTTGCCGTGGCTGGGTTTTTCTCCTTGGTGCATGTGGAATTGTGGCGGTGCACATGTTTTTCTCCAGAATTGCCCCTCATGTGAGATGTAGGAGGCTGCTAGGGGCCTGGCTGAACCTTCTGCGCTTATGAGTTTGACACCTATAGAGAGTTTTAAGACCTAGGGATACTCTCTAGAGCAGTGGCCTTGAGCAGCCCCCCGCTTGGCCATGGGCAGCCAGCGAGCAGAGGCTGATGCTTGCCTCCGTGCCTCGTCTGCACTTGCCCTTATCTCTGTATGTTGTCCACCTATTTCCATTCTCTGTGTTCTAGAGTAACAGTACGAGGAAACACAGACGCTGTAGGTGCGCTTCTAGAAAGTGTGTCACCCCCGTAATCAAATGCATTGCAGCTGTCTCTGTGTTGTATTCTGCTTGCTGTAAGTCTCTCATCTTTCCATGTCTGAGTTACAAATATGTTAAATCTTGTGTTCTCTAGGCGTATGACTCGGGCGGATCTAGTTTCCTATGTTGATACCAACTTCAAGGCACCTCGTATGGTCCTGGCAGCTGCTGGAGGTAAGCTTCAGATCATTGTGACTTTAGAAAACTGGGTATTTTCAAGCTGGTGATCAAAGCTCTGTCAAACAGAGCTGTTGCCTCTAACATAAGATGTTTTGTTCAAAGAAACTGTTTAAGAGTGTGGTTTTCTCTTGTCAGGCATTTCGCACAGGGAGCTGGTCGATGCAGCTAAGCAGCACTTCAGCGGCGTGCCCTTTGCTTACAAAGAGGATGCTGTGCCCGTTCTGCCGCACTGCCGCTTCACCGGGAGCGAGGTAAGCTTGTCCTGGTCCCCAGCAAAGCCAGCAGCTTTGCTGCACTGCTGAGTGAATGTGAAACCAGGTGCAGCTCCTTTTGGAGGAGCCATCTGCTTGTGTATATCAGGGGAGCTAAGTGAATGGGCAGCAGCTTGGTAATGCATCAACACGTTGTTCTTGAGGCTTGTTCCCCCAGCGTGATGAGTGTTAGCACCAAAATGCTAAGCAAGGCTTTTGACACTGTCTCCCATAACATCCTCATACGGAAGCTCCGGGACAGTGGGCTAGACGAGTGCACGGTGCGGTGGATCAAGGGCTGGCTGGATGGCAGAGCTCAGAGGGTGGTCATAAATGGGGCCGAGTCCAGCTGGAGGCCTGTGGCCAGTGGTGTCCCCCAGGGGTCAGTACTGGGCCCAGTGCTGTTCAACTTGTTYATCAATGACCTGGACGAGGGCACGGAATGCACCCTGAGCAAGTTTGCGGATGACGCCAAGCTGGGTGGAGTGGGCGACACTCCGGAGGGCTGTGCTGCCATCCAGAGGGACCTGGACAGGCTGGAGAGCTGGGCAGAGAGGAACCTCATGAGGTTCAATAAGGACAAGTGCAGGGTCCTGCACCTGGGGAGGAATAACCCCAGGCATCAGTACAGATTAGGGGTGGACCTGCTGGAAAGCACCTCCACGGAGAGGGACCGGGGAGTCCTGGTTGACACTAAGTTAACCATGAGTGAGCAGTGTGCCCTCGTGGCCAAGAAGGCCAATGGCATCCTGGCCTGCATCAGGAGGAGCGTTGCCAGCAGGTCAAGGGAGGTGATTCTGCCCCTCTACTCAGCTCTGGTGAGGCCGCACCTGGAGTACTGTGTGCAGTTCTGGGCACCCCAGTATAGGAGGGACGTGGAGCTTCTGGAGAGGGTCCAGAGAAGGGCAACCAGGATGATTAAGGGAATGGAACATCTCTCGTATGAAGAGAGGCTGAGCGAGCTGGGCCTGTTTTCTCTGGAGAAGAGACGGCTCAGAGGGGATATGATTAATATGTATAAGTTCAGGAAGGGAGAATGCAGGGAGGAAGGGGACAGGCTGTTCTCACTGGTGGCCAGCGATAGGACGAGGGGTAATGGCCACAAGCTGAAGCACAAGAAGTTCCGTCTCCAGGTGAGGAGCAACTTCTTTACTGTGAGGGTGACAGAGCAGTGGAACAGGCTGCCCAGGGAGGTTGTGGAGTCTCCTACTCTGGAGGTCTTCAAAACCCGCCTGGATGCCACCCTGTGCCACATGCTCTAGGTGTGCCTGCTTGAGCAGGAAGGTTGGACTAGATGATCTGTAGAGGTCCCTTCCAACCTTAAATATTCTGAAATATTCTGAAAATTGTTTAGGGGTATGAGGCAGTTGCATCCTCAACTGAAACCAAAGGCAACTGGCTCATGCTTAGCTCCGCCTGAGACTCTTTGATTTCCCTGGGATAATACCGGGGCTAATTTCTCTGTCTGGCCTGACAGCAGACAAAGTCGTATTGCTCATGCAGCTCTCCTCTGCTTCCTCGTGGTTTTCCAGATCCGAGTCAGAGATGATGCTCTGCCCCATGCCCACATTGCTCTTGCCGTGGAGGGCCCAGGATGGGCCGATCCCGACAACGTCGTCCTCCTTGTGGCCAATGCCATCTTTGGCCGCTATGACCGCACGTTTGGAGGTGGCAAGGTAAGGGAGTTGGGGAGGTGGCTGGTTAGCTCTGGAGTCCTTGGGTGGAGGCCCTAATGGGGTGCTGTTGTGCTTATCTTCCAACTGTGGAGTGGTCAGGAATCTGGAAAGTAGGATGGGGCTAATCAATGGCAGATCTTAGAATGTGTTAAATATTGCACTTTGTCTTCTCTGTGAAGTCTGTGTAAATAGCTCAATTGGAGGGAACGTGAGCTCTGATAAAGCTCATATGCTTGTATATGGCGATGGCTGAGGGTACTTCTTCCTTCACAGAATCAGTCCAGCAGGCTGGCTACGCTCGCCGTGGAGCATAATCTCTGCCACAGTTTCCAGACGTTCAACACCTCTTACTCCGATACCGGCCTCTTTGGTTTCCATTTTGTTTCGGATCCTCTGTCCATAGACGACATGCTGCACTGCGCTCAGGGCGAGTGGTAAGGATGCCCTTGGCAAAAGTTTCTTTTTAGGATATGCCCCTCTCATTGGAATTGGAGCTACTGGAACATAGGTTAGTTCTTCAGAGCACCGTGTCTCTATATAAACTTCTTGATAACTCTTATGCTGGTCAAGTCATTCTACAGGTGGTTCCTATAACTACCTTAACTACCTTGGCGTAACAAGAGTTGTTGCTTTCATCACAATACTGTTTCTGCTTTCATCCCTTCGGGCTGGTCAGGATTTTAGCTCATGATTCTCAAATTTTAGTATTGAGAGGGTTTTGTTTGTTTGTTTTTTAAAAAAAGGTCCTCTTGGGTACCCAGGAGGCTTTTTCCATCCCTTATCATTTTAAGTTTAGACGAAGTGGCAAAGTAGGGCAGAAATCTTGTATTCATAGCTGTTGTGTTGCGGCAGATAAATGCTTCACTGCTGGAACCAGCCCAACATTAGGGAACCTTCTGCCTATTTGTCTTATTACACACATGTGTACACCAATAATAGAGGCTGCAGCTGAGCTTGAGAGCTGTGCTGTGCATGGAGCCCTTGCCCTGAGACCCCCTCGTTAGCAGGGGCGGACGGGATTTAGCAGCTGGATAACAGGCTGCTGGAAGGGCCTGGTTCTGGAGCAGCAGCTTCCATAGCAGGTGGCCGTGGCGGGAGGGCCAGCGGGCACCTCGTGCTGGACCCTGCCCGGCACCACGGCCGCCGAGCGCTGCGTGCGCCCAGTTTGGCGGCCGCAGCCTGCCTCGTGCTCCCGCCTCTAGCCTCAGCTCCCTCTCTTGCCTCCTGCTGTTCCCTGCTCTTAGCTACTCTGCAGCAGTCAAGGCAACCGCTGCAGCCTGCAGGAGAGATGCTGAAATCGGCTTATTCCTGCTGGGGCTTGGGAAGGGGACGGATTCACTTTATCCGAGTAGACAGGCATCTTTAGCAGCTTTCGTGGTCATTCCATCTCCTTTCCAGGATGCGTCTGTGCACCAGCACCACAGAGTCAGAGGTGAAGAGAGCCAAGAACATCCTCCGAAATGCCATGGTGGCTCAGCTGGATGGTACGTGCTCCCCTATGGACTGATGGCTATGAGGTTTTCAGAGGGTTGCCACTCCTGGCCCTCCTGGGCGCTAGGAATTCTTTGTTGCAATACTACAGGCAGGCACCGAGCAAAACTTCCTCCGCTCTGCATTCCGCTTGCTGCCTTGTCCAAGTGTCTCTCTGGTCCCAGCCTGAGATGCTCCAGGCTGGCCCAGCTTTAAACTTCTTGTCATTCTGCTGCTCAGAGACCTGAGCTCACTTGCTGCTTGGTAAGGTTAAAACAATACACTTAAACTGCTCTGTGGTAGCTGGGAATAATTCTGGAGACAAGGGAGGTCTTTGTATTGCCTGACTCCTGCTGGAGCTGCTTGGAATGGTAACTAGTGATTTTTTAGCTGAAGCTGTTTAATAGCTAGAGTTTGTATCTGCTTTCTCCTAAGTGATGATCAAGCTGTGACATTCTGGAAGGTTTTTTGTTTTGTTCACAATGTGATGTCAACATGTCCTAGGTACCACCCCAGTGTGTGAGAATATTGGAAGCCATCTCTTAAACTATGGACGCCGTATCCCTCTGGAGGAATGGGATTCCAGGATTTCTGTAGGTATTCTTTATTTTTGAGGGGGGATACCTCAGCCTACTCGGTGTCAGCACTTTCTGGCCTTAGTCAGCTGCAGTGACAGGAGCTTTGCTTATTCCTTAGTCCGGATGCCTGGTGTCCAGGCAGTCAGCTCGCTCATGCTGATACCCGTATGTCCGAGTGTGTGACGTAGACTCTGTGTATCCTGTGTCCCTGTGGCTGGGTCCAGTCCATTCCAGAAAGAGGAAATGTAGCTGTGTTAAGCCACACAACTTGGAATCCTGTATCAGTTTCCACAGAGGTGGCCGCTATCTGGTTTGTGTAATTCTGCAGCCACTGTATTCCTTGTAAGACTGCAGCTTTGGGACTGACATGTCTTCTTGGAAAAATGCCTTATGTGGAGCATCACCTGTCCTTGTGATGCCTGAGAGCTAGACAGTTGGTTCAGGTGGGCTCAAAGGGTCTGACAGTGTTTTTAATGGTCTTGCTAAGGGATGTCAATAGTTATTTGGAGATGTGAGAAATGCATGTCTGCTGGAAGGGTTTCTGACTGCTTTTTGATGCTTGTTAGGCTGTTGACGCGAGGATGGTGCGGGACGTCTGCAGTAAATACATCTATGACAAGTGCCCAGCAATTGCAGCCGTTGGTAAGTGACCAGTAGCACATGGCAGCACAAAAAGGAAGCCTGGGAGGCGCTGGGGAGCAGAGTGGGAGCAACATGCAGGCACCTTCCACACGTTTGTTCCATCCTCTTCACCACTGGGTTCTGCTGCTGTTACCTCCCTGCCTCTGCACGTTGGATGTGCCAGGGCACGTCTGCCAGGAAACGGTGCCCGCAGAGGAGGCAGCCCTAGTGGCAGGAGCTGCTGGCCGTGCTCCCGCCTCCGCGCCCGCTGTGGAGCTGTGACTAACAGCGGGAGTCCCAGAGCTGGGTGGGGGCCCAGTGCTATCTGCCAGGTGTCCTTACCCTGGGGTCATGCTGCTTTATGTAAGGGAAGTGAAGGGGCCTGATTCTCTCGTGCTGCTCTGACACGTCTGTCTGGCCAAGGACAAATTCATCTCCAAGCCTGCCCGAACAGCCAGCTCGGCCTCCTTCCTGCGGGAGAGGATTCCCCTCCTCCAGGCAGCTGTTTCCCCTGGGCCTGCAAAGCGCAGTCTGGAAAGGGAGAGGGATTTCAAACAGGAAGTTGCAATGAGCTTCTCAAATCCTCTGCTTTGGTTGCTGTGTTCACACCTGAATATGAAGATGTATTCAGCATTGTGGCACACCAGGACAAGGCAGATGATTCTGAGGAAATCAATAATGGTTTCTCTGTCAGGACGTGGTTTCTGCCCACCTTTCTCATGCAGGCTTGAGCTGTAGTTGCTGCAGTTTGTGTAGCTGTTCTGGACTCTGACTGTGGTTGGCTTTGCCCCTCTTTGCCCCAAGGATATGGGAACTTGCACAAGGATTTTAACTACCTCTGCAGTGACTAACTGTGTTTTGCTTACTCAGGTCCCATTGAACAGCTTTTGGATTACAACCGTATCCGCAGTGCCATGTACTGGATTCGCTTCTAGGCTGTGTCCCTGCAGGATGGAAATAGTGAAGCTGTGGACTGTGACGGGGCTGCTGAGGTTCTGTCTGGCTTTGACTGTCTTGTGCGCCGGGAGCAAGCTCAGGCCTGAGAAAATGTTTGTCATCGTGATGTTAAATGTGTAATATTAAAAGTAACTCTATCCTAAATGGAGTTGACTCTGCTGGGAGTTGCTCTGTCCTTCTAAACTGTGTGTGTAGACTGGATTAACCTTTCCCAGTCAGTGCTGGGCCACCAAGTCTTCATTTGTCTGGGGTCGGTCTGGCAAACCTGGTGCCTGTAGCCTGTCCCTCCTCTGTCCCTGTCTCTCCTGCTAGGCTGTTGAGTTTGCAGGTCTTGTTTTCCAACTGGGATGAGTGAGTCTCTTCCCTGGCATAAAGCAGCCGGAGTGGCCCATGAAGCATCGCCCTTTTGTACAGCCCTACAAGGAAGGGCCTCGTCTGAGGGGAGCCCTCCCTTGGTGCTTCACAAGGAGGTCAGACTACCCCTATGGAGAGCTTGTGTTCTGGTCCCTGTGGTGGTGATGTTTCTGGCCTCGCTGTTCATTACCCTCTTCTTGTTGGAGTGGCTGTTTCTTTGGTAAACCGTCACTCATTTTCAGGCTTAATCGGTGAGCTGAGCTCATATCGTTTAAATAAACTCACAAGGGTGACCAGCCTGGCCTTGCCCAGCGTGTTGGGAGAGTTGAGGTGGTAGTTTGCCACAGCATTGAGGCACAGAGAGGAGCTGGGTCTGTTAGACAAACACATGCTCAGCCGTAGTGGGACGGGTGCCTCTGACAGCTCAGCTTCTTGGGAAGACACAAGCCAGCTCAGCAATGAGCCAGGGTGGGTTTTGTCGGGGTGTCTCCTCCAAACCAACCACCTTCTGATCAGTCCTCATGCAATTGCTGAGAAGCTGCTGACTGAAGTGTAGAGCGGCCAGCCCTTTGTGTGGAAGATGTTCCCTAAGGTAGAATGGTTGAAACAGCCGCATGGGTCTTCTGGTGTGTGCCTTGGTTCTTGCTCCCACGTCTTGCCTCCAGAAAGCTGCAATATGGAGCAGAAGGTGGACGGGGTCCAGCTGAAGGAGGGGAGAAGAGCTTCCCACGAGGTGGCACTAGCCCATCACGCCGCTGCTTCGAGGCAACGCGCTTCTGCTGCTGGATTTTCTCTTGGGGATAGTTCTCTTCAGGATTCTCGTTTAATTTTCAGGTGCTGCCCTGACAAGCGGGATTTAAAAATAGTATGAAAGTTTCCAAGAGTTAGTCATTATATTTGAGACTAATCCTGTGTACCAAACCATTTGTGCCGAATCCGGATTCTTGATGAGAGAGTCAGGGTGTCTGAACCCATTGCGTATACTAGGCAAGTTGGAAGCTGTTAAGTGTTCTTGATGCAATTTGCATTTAACTATTGTTGCAAGCTGTGGCTCGTTACAGGCACACTGAGGGCTGAAAAACTAAACGAACTCACTTATGCCCCGAGCCTTGCAGAATCAGTAAATGATTCTGCCTTGGCTTTATGGCTGCAATTAGACCTTAATCTTTGTTGTCTTCCATTACTATATTTTTCCTCAGCTTCCAGGTTACTTTGAAGAATACAGGGAAGGGAGATGCGTACATCCTTGCTTGCTTTATTTTCTAGGAGTTGCCTCCTCTGGAGCTGTCTCCTGGGGAATGGCTGCTTTTCTCAAGTAGCTCCCTAAGGCCTCCCGCATTGGGTGGTGCTAAGGAGCAAAATCAAAGCCCTCTGCAGCAGCTCTTGCTTTTCAGGTGGCCTCTTTCTGTGCAGAAGAGGCCGCATGGCCCTGAGCAGCGCATGCAGCACTGTGGTGAGGACACCCCGCCACTGCCCCGAACCGACCATGGGGCTCCAGCTCTCGGAAGCCACTTGGGTAACGCGTCGTTGGAAAGTATTTTCATCTGTTTTTATCGGTGGCAAAATGTGAGTGTTTGGGCTGGTCTACCCTGGAACCTGGTGCCGCGCGCAGAGCGCTCTGGTGTGGCGGGCAGCTGGGCGCCCGTGGCTGGACGGTGCGGAGCCCTCGCGTTCGGCAGCACCTCCCTGCTGCCCCTGCCACGGCGCTTGGCCTGGAAGAGCCTCTGCTGTTTGGGCGCTATGGAAGTGTGCAAATGCTGCTGCAAATGCAGGTATCTCACCAGCCATGAAGAGCGAGGGGGATGTTTCACATCGCTTAGGGTTTCCCCTTGGTAAGCAACCCTCACAAGTAGCCAGCGTGGGATATAAAAGTTAGGAGGGCACCCATTCCAGAGGCCAGGTAGTACTGCCTGGTAAGGCATCCTTGACCTGGGTGTTATGGATGGGCTTGGGAAGCGTGACCTAGAGTTAGTAGCAAATCATCAGGTGTTGGGCAGCTGGATCCCTCAGCATCAGAGGAAGGGAAGCTCTGAAGCAGTAGCAGGTCTCCAACTACTCCATGGGCCACAAAGATAGTTAGGATCTTTGTATTTCTGCTCCGCCATAAGTACAGCCCCAGCCCAAGGGGATCCATGCTGGGCAGTGCAGAAATGTTCTACTCAAATGCTTTTCCTGGTCCTTGAAATGGTGAGGTCCTTTGCTGGACCATTCCCCTCCCTTCCTGTTATTTCTGCTCCCCAGTGAAGGACAGTGGCAGCGCCAAAGCGCGGAGTTGGAACCATCCCTAGAACAGGGCAATTTCACTGAAATTGGAGATGGCCTGGGTGACCTAATAAATCTGTTTCCTGGCTCTCCGGACAATGTGGGATTGTTCTGCGGAACTCTTTGAGTTTTCAATGGCTTAAGTGTTTTATTTTGCTGCTTCACTTGGAAAGTTGCTTGGGATCCCATTAGACTGTGCTGATAAATTTAGTCCGCCGTGTGAACTGGCCTTTGCTCTTCCCCTTGTGCACGGTGCTAGCTGTCCTGCCCGCTCCCGTCCAAGCTCCTGCTTCGGAGGATGCGCCCTTCGCTCTAGGCAGCTGCTTTCCCTCCCTCACACTTTGGCTCCTCATCTCATGGTGGGCAGAGAGGAGGGTTTGGAGAGGAGGATGCTGGAAAGGAGGATGTTCTATGCATGCACACCCCATCCAAGGCATTGCATAGCCACCTGCTCCAGGACATCGTTGACTTCCCACCATGCAGAGCTACTCCAAAAGCGTAAAATTTAGCAATGAAAAGAGGAACATTTGCTATCCAGTTCTGCTCAGCGCTCCAGCTTTTGCTGGTCTCTAACAGGAAAAGCTGTCAATGCCCCCAGCATCGGGTTGCAGGGCAGGGGCAGATGTACAGGGTGGATCTGCTTGAGGAGCAGGCAGCCCCTTTGATATGTGAGCTGCTTGTTTGGGATTCGGGCTCTTGCCAAGAGCCGGCCACAGCAGCCAATTGTCAGTAGTTGCCTCACCTGAACTAATTACCCCCCCTGGAAAGTACAGTTGATACTAATCATAGGTGCTGAGCCAAGCCTGTCCTCGGGGAACCGGGGAGCTGCAGAGAGGCTTTCACACAACCGAGAGACTTGGATCGGTGCCTCTCTTTTGTGCCAGGGAGCTTTTGGGAGGAGAGTCCTCGGCCCTGCGGGCACGCTTCTCTACCAGCCCTTCTGCTGAGGCCAGTGGAAAATTGCTGGAGGAGCAATGGGTGAACGGGGTTTGGAAGAGAGAGCCAGAGCGGTGCAGCTTGGCTCCTCGTGTCTTGTGTTCCCAGATCCTAACGCTCTTGAGCCCACTGGTGGAAGGAGGGACCCGAGATGCACGAGGCTGTGACCAGGTACCTTCACCCAGGCCAGCCCCTGTGTAGCGTGGTTTGCTCAGAGGGAAGCTGAGCCCTCCGTGTGAGTAAATGTCACTGCATCAGGTTTGCAAGAGGGCTGGAGTGAGGGGAGTACACGATGCTGGGCAGACTCCCAGGCGCTGCTTTACGTTGCCTTCCTGTGTAACGTGGACATTGTGCACCCAAGGGCAGAAGAGCAGGGAGCAGAGGAACCTCGATGCGTGATCAGAACTTCAACCTTGGAGCCATGGCTGTGTGTCCCAGCGCAATGAAGGGGGCTGCCCTTGTCCCGGGCGGGCCGGGCACGGCTGCTCCGACAGAGGAGCTGGGAGGTTTCCTGGTCCCAGCGGGGGCTAAATCCTGCAGCTTCTCCGACGCCTGGAAATGGAAACGGCTCATCTAAAGCTTTAACGTATTCATTGCTTGGAAAAGAAGTGGACAAAGGGCCCACCCAAGCCTGACTGCCAGCAACAGCCATGGCAGACTATGAGCCGGGGCTGAATGGGGAGCAGCTTGCGGCAGGACTTGTCTTCATTGTCTCGGCTCTTTAACAGCTTCTCTGGAAGTGGCGAGTTTGGCCCTGAACATCCTCATTAAAAGCTGCTTTAGGCCACCAGGCTAGCCAGAGAGGATCGCTGCTTCTCGCTTTTTCCATGTAAGTCTCTTCTCTCCTGCTCCCCTTCCCACACACGTGTTCTCCTCTCAAGACTCTGCAGCCTTTCCTGGGGCTCTTGGGCTGGGCTTTGGCTTTGCTGCTCCTTGACCCCCTTTGCAGAGCGTTCAGAAGTGGTGTTAGAAACAAAGCCCCTTTCCAGGGGTGGCCATCTCATCAGACAGAGCACCGGTGGTGACTGTTCCCCTGCCTTGGGGAGGGGAGATCCCCCAGACCCAACTTCAGCTGCCGGCTGGGTGCGTGTCACTTATCCGGGTATGGAAAACGGAGCTGCTCTTCCCGGAGCAGCCCCCATGGAATGGCAGCCTGAGGAGGTGCGGGCTCCTGCCTGCAGGTGCAGGACATTTCTGAAGAGGAGCTGTCGCTGCAAAGGGCGCCTTTGCCAAGTCAGCCCTCGGCCGCTCTCCAGGCACCTCCCTCCTCGAGCTTCTCATGGTGCCCTGTCGCTTGGTTCAAGCAGCAGCTATCCAGCTCCTTTTGTGCCTCGGAGCCTTAGCACCGCTTGAGGAATCTTCTCATACACATTCAAAGGAAAAAATACCTCAGGCTTTTGTCCTGCTGTGGTGCCTGTCCCTTACAAGTTTATCCCCGAGTTTATCCAAGGGGAGAGGAAGACACGTGCCCAAAGCCCTAACTGTGCAGAGCAGCTGCCTGCAGTGTGGAGGCTTGCCTTGCCGAGGGAATGCTGGCAAAAGGGAGGGAACGGGGGCAGGAATCCCATGGAGAGAAGGGGCCGGAGCAGCTCTGGGCCCAGTGGCTTCCTGCGTCGGCTCGTGTGGCGCGGAGCAGCGCCCCGGCGCGCGGAGCAGCTGTGCGGAGCGCCGGGCGCCACGTGGCACTCGTGCGGCCCCGGCCCCGCCGCGCTGCCCCCGGCCCCGCCGCGCTTCCCTCCTTGTTTACAGCGGCCGCGCAGGGCTTGGCGGGCACCTCGCCACGGGGCAACACCAACAGCCCCGGCGCTGCCTCGCACGCGCCAGCGCTGACCCACAGGTGAAGGCCTGGGGGAGGGTGGATGGAGGGGCTGAGGTCTCTGCGGTCCAAGGTAGCTCCAAGGGTGGTGCCGCCACGGGGATGGGATCCTGCACCCATGGGTGCCTCAGGATGCAATGAGGAGTGGGTGGCAGTCCTGCGAGGTGCTATTGCTGGTCCTCTCTGGACAGCTTGTCTGAACACAGACAAGGGTTCAGGCACTTCAGTTCCTCTGTGGGAAGGTTGTGTGACCTGGTCGTCCCTCCCCGTGGAGCTCTGGGCCATCCTCTGTCCCCCGCTGTGTCCACAGAGGTCCTTGCAGGAGACGTGTGTGGATGGCAGCCCGTCCATGCCCCCCTCGCCGGGGCTGCACCCTCCTGCTCCATGGAGAGATGAAGTCATCGTGGCTGGGGCTGCGCGCGGAGGAGTTCCCATGGGGACAGACAGCGCTTCGCCCTGGCGGGGCAGGGAGGAGGCTCTGTCCCTTTTATTCCTCTCTTCTGGAGCCGGGCGCGCAGCCAAGGAGCTGGAGGAGCAGCGGCAGCGCCTCGCGGGGCGCGCGGGACAGGCCTGGTCTCGCTGGCGCTGCAGAGCTCCGGGAACAGCTCCCGGGGCCCGGGCTGCAGCCCTCCCGCTGCCCTGCAGCCTTCCCCTTCCCCAGGCCGGGCTGCCCGTCCTCCCCACAGCGCCCCAGTGCCGCCTCGCCCTGCCAGACCCTCCGTGTCCTTGTCCTGGCCAGGGGCTGCCGTGTCCCACAGCAGCTCGGCTTCCTGCTGCGGCTCCCCTCTCCCCGCACTCTTAAGGAATGTAACGGGGGACAGGAGGGCACGATGGCATCCGAGCCATAACGGAGCTCCTCTCATCCATGTGCCCTGCACCGAACCCAAGGCTCAGCCCAGCAACTGCTTAGCTGCTTCTCCTTTCCAAAACACTCTTTAGAGGAGGCCCTGGTGGTTCCTCCGCTCCGTGGGGCCGTGTCCCCATCACGGGCCCTGCCCGTCCCATCCCGGGCCCCTCGGGCGCTGCCTGCCCGGTACAGGCTGTGCCGTCCCTGGTGCCTGCTGCTCCGCAGTGCCGCGGTGCACGTCCCTGCCGCGGTGCACGTCCCCGCCGTGGTGCACGTCCCCGCCGTGGTGCACGTCCCCGCCGCGGTGCACGTCCCCGCCGTGGTGCATGTCCCCGCCGTGGTGCATGTCCCCACCATGGTGCATGTCCCCACCGTGGGGCTGCGGGCCCCGGAGGCGGCTCGGCTCGGCTCGGCTCGGCAGGGCGGGCGGCCCTTGCGCAAGGTCGGCCAAGTCCCGGGAAGAATGGAAGGGGGGCTCTTCACACGCCTTGCCAAAACATATACGCAGCCGCAGGTAGTTTTTCAGGGGTGTATGTGTGCGATGCACATTGAGCAACACTTTAATAGAGGCAGGGAGGAAGCGTGCAGCAATTACCCTGTTCTCAGTGCGATGTGATCTGCATCCCCCGGAGCCGCGCACTGGCTCCTCAGCACCGCTCCTGTCCCGGGCCTGTGTCCCCGGTCACCGCAGCTGGAGACCCAGCAGCCGCTGCTGCCCCTCGAGACGCGGGAGACCAAAGCTCCGCATCCCGTGAAGTGACGTGGAGGCTCTGGGCAGTGCAGAGCACAGGGAAGCAGCTGCTGGCTTTGGGGACGACCACTGGCTTCGTCCGGCTTGCCGCACTGCCAGGGCAGCCTGGCATGGAGCCTGGCGTGGAGTCACCTCCGCCTTTGCTTGCAGTTCCGCGGGCCCTGCCCCTTGTTCCACCCGCAGTACCCTTGCTGCCGCACGAGGCCAGAGGTGCCGCAGCCTCCCAGGGAACAGGAGCTCCCTTCCTGCTGCCGCTGCCCCGGCCAGGCCCGCGCCGCTCCCACCCGTGACCCGCGCTCCCGGGAGTGCCGCCTCGCACCTCCCCGCCGGCCACGCGGCGCTGCCGGCACCCCGGGCTGCACGCGGGGTCAGCGTGGGGAGCCCCGGGCAGCGCCCGGTGTCCCCCCGTGCCCTGTGAGCCCCGCGTGCGCCGGCAGCTCCCCAGCGCTCGCCCGTCCTCCACCGCTTCCTTCCTGCGGGCGCCTGAGGGAAACCGCTCATTGCTGACGCGCTACAGCTGCCCACCATGCCATTGTGCCCACTCTGCCCGCTGTGCCCACCCTGCCCGCTGTGCCCCCGTCCCGGGCGCTGTGGGACGGCGGGGCTTTGTGGCACGCGCTTTTTGGCTGCGCTGCGGGGGCGGCTGCAGCCCGCGCCGGGACCGGCCGCCTGCCTGCGCCACGAGCGGCGCCGCGTGGGTGGTCGGGCCGCGCGCCGGCCCCCGCGGCTCCGTGTCCCTGCGCTGCCACCAGGGCCGTGACGCTGCCCCCGCCGCGGGGCCGGACCAGGCTCAGCTCCGGGGGTCCCGGCAGCGCTGGGGCCTGGCCGGGCTCCAGGGCAGCTCCGGGCTCCAGGGCTGCTCCGGGCTCCAGGGCTGCTCCGGGCTCTAATGCGGCTCCTGGCATGCTGCTGTGCAGCCAGGCCGCCGCGGCCACCGCAGCGCTCCAGACACAACAGTTTACAGGGAGGAACTTCCCCTCCGCGGGCGCCCGGCCGCAGAGCCAGGACATGTGTCCTCCCCGGTGGTCTCCCTTGCTCTTCCTTCGCATCCTCGTGCACCCCGGCGCACGGCACCACTGGCAGCCCGCAGCACTGCCCTTGCAGCCTGTGTGCCCGGCAAGCAGCGGGGCCGTGGCGGGCAGGGGGCTGCACGGTGCAGCTCGGCACGCCGGAGCCGCCGCCGCTGCTGGGAGACATTCCTGGAGCGTGTCCCAACCCGCCCCGCGGCGCGCGCGCTTCCCGCTCGGCCGCCGCCGCCTCCTCCTCCCCGTGCTCCCCTCCGTGCCGCCGCAGCCCCTGGGCCCCCGGGGACCCCCTGCGGCCCCCGGGGACCCCCACCGGCCCCGACACCTCTGCGCCCAGCCGCCCCCCTAGCTGACCCCTCTGCCCGTGCAGCCTGCAGTGCCCACGTGCGGCTCTGCTGGCTGAGACCTGGCCAGCTCGTCACCCTGTGGCAGTTGCTCTCCTTCCTGCTCTGTGTTCCAGAGGCAGGGAGCCCTCTCGGAGTACAGGAGCATCCCGAGGTGCCATCTCGAGGCACGGGGTGGGGGGCTGCAGCCAGCGGCTGGGGGACCTGTGACCGGGGGGCAGAGCAGGTACCCGGGCCGGGGTGCAGCCTGGCTGGGTGCTCCCTGCCCTCCCGCCGGCAGCTTCGCGCAGAGCCACAGGAGCCAGGCTGCCGTGCGCGGTGATGTACGTGGTGGCCGCTCGTTGTCCCGGTGCTCCGGTGCCCACGAGGGGCTGGTCCTGGCCGGAGAGCTGGCACAGGGCGCTGCGGGGATGGGTGCCAGCGGGTGAGACAGCAGGGCCAGGCTGGGGCAGCAGGACCGGGCGCTGCGTCCAGCCTGGGGACAGCACCGGGCCCGCACCGGGGGCAGCGCTGCTCGGAGCCCAGGGAATCCCAGGCCGGGGCTGGCGCAGGGATTGCACAACCGGGCCTGGACACGAGCCCGGGGCAGCGGGACCGGGGCCACGGGCTCTTCGGGAGGCCCCCGAGGGCACGGGGAGAGGGCACCAGCTGCAGGCCTCGGCCACGGGCGGCTGCGGGGAGCGCAGAGGCTCTGGGCTCGCGGCGGCTCCGCAGGGCGACGGCGCCGACCGGGACGGGCGGCGGGAAGGGGCCCCGGGCGCTGACGCGGGCGCTGCCGGCCGGGCCGGGTGACTCACCCGCACCTGGAGCGCTCCCGGAGCCGCCGGTTCCTCCCTGCCGCGGCCCCGCGGGAGCTGCGGGCCACGCGCCGCGGTCCCTCTGGCCGCTTCCCCGCACAGGATGCCCGTGCCAGGGGGATGCTGCCGCCATGGCCGCGTGTCCCGGCACGGAGCCGGCCGGGCGCAGCTCCGCGCGGCCGCAGCGGTGCTGGCACCTGCACCCCGCGCTGCCCCGCTGGCCAGGGCAGAGCCGGGCCGCCCGCTGCTCCGCCAGCTCCGGGCCCCCGGCCAGGCACCGAGCCCTTGGCAGCCCCGCGGCTCCCTGTTTAACGAAGCCCCTTGTCTAATTAGGACAGGCCGCCCTGCGTTCGTTAAGTGCGCTCAGGCAGGAGGGCTCGTGGACCATCCTGACCTGGGGACACCGCATCTAGGGCTGGACCCACGGAGCCGGGCTGGGCATGCAGATATCCACGGCTATGGGGAGGTTCGGAGCAGGCAGGCCAGGTTGGGGGGCCAGGGCCTAACGAAGGGAGGGCTAATGAAGAGGGGACGTGCTGCCTGCGGCGCCTTTAAGCAGAGCGGGGGCCCCGCCGCCCCTCCCCTGCTTGGGAACAGCCTGTGCCTGGGAAAGTCGCCCGCAGCATCGGAGCAAAGGAGTATCGGAGCATCTTTGCTGGGCGGCAGGTGGCCCGGACGCCTGGGCCCACTCCCTGTGCTGCCCACGGGACGAGGCCCCCCGGGGTGCCCACGGCCGCGCCGGGAGCCGCGGGGCAGTGCGGGGCACAGGTACGCGGAGCTGTGGGGCACAGCGCCGGCTCCCGCCTGTTTCTCCATCTGAGGACAGGCCACAGTCACCGGGCTCCCTGCCCTTCCCGCGCCCCTCGCCAGCCCCGCTGCTGAACTGAGGAGCGGGGGTCTTTGGGGCAGGCAGGGGTCTTTGGGGCAGACGCTGCCCCACATGGTGGCTGCGGCCTCGCGGGACCGCCGGCAGCTCCATGGCCAAAGGCCCCTTGGCACCAGGCTGGTGTCGCGGGATGGTGGCACCGGGGTGCCCCCAGCCCTGGCAGCTCTGCCCTGCGCAGTGCCCTGCGTTGCTGGAGGTGCCAGGGTGTTAGCGCTTCCATGTGGGTCCGATGGATGCGCATTGCCGGCTCCTGTTCCCGTTTGCTCTGGTCCCAGGAGCACCGGGACAGGGATGTTGAAGAGGGAACTGCTTGGCTGCAAGCAGGGCCTCTCCACGCTGCTGGCCTCCCGCCCCAGCACTGCCCGGAGCCCCTTCCCTCCTGGCACCACAACAGGCCCAGGCCCAGGCTCAGGGTCGAGTCGACTGGCCCGGCTCCTGCGCGCGCCGGGCTGCCCCCCGGCTGGCAGCCCCTGGGGGGAGGTTGCAGCAGAGGGAGGTCGGGGCAGCTCCCGCGGGGCTCTGTGCACCCCGGGACAGGCTCAGGTGCCCCCCGGCCACATAGTGGCCACATGCGGGGGCTGCTCGGGCGCCCGCATGAACCACTGCTCCCACATTAACCACTGCACCTGCATGAACCTCTGCACCCACATTATCTGCTGCACCCACATTATCTGCTGCACCCGCATTAACCGCTGCACCCGCACTAACCACTGCACCTGCATTAACTCCTGTACCCGCATAACCACTGCACCCGAACTAACTGCTGCACCCGCACTGCTGCACCCACATTAACCACTGCACCCACGTTATCCGCTGCACCCGCACTAACCGCTGCGCCCACATTAACAGTTTTGCCCGCTTGAACCGCTGCACCCGCAGCCGCGGGGCGCCACATGTGGAGCGGGGGGGGGGGCACAACCGGAGCTCCCCCCTCCCCGGTTCCTCCGCTCTTCCCAGCGGGACGGGGAGGGGGCGGAAGCCCCGCGGGGGGCAGGGCGGGGGCCGCGCCCCCCCCGCGGCGGCTCCGCGCTCCG
>NW_020456198.1:8525112-8537895 GCF_003342845.1 Nothoprocta perdicaria | reverse complement strand
ACCGGGCTGGAGGTGGCGGGTCGCGCGGGGACGGGGCCGGGAACGGCGCCGGGGCCCCGCGTGGAGCTGGGGCGGGCGCCAGGACCCAGCGTGGGGCCGGGGCCGGCGCAGGGACCCCGCGAGTTGCGCGGCGCGGGGCTGAGAGCAGGGCTCGGGCACCGCGGGTTGCGCTGGGGCTGCGGTCCCGCCGGGGAAGGCAGGAGGAGGAGGAGGAGGGAGCGGAGGAAGGCAGAGGTCCCCCGGGGCTGCTGCAGGGGCTTCCCTCGCGGCCGGCGGGTGAGCAGGGGCGGCCGCTGGCCCAGGGGGCTGTGGTCGCTGCGTTTCCTTTCTGCGCTTGTTTCTCCGCTCCTGGTTTCGCCCCGGTTGCGTTCGCTTCGGCTGGGACCGCACGTGTCACCACGCGTGTGCCGGCCGCGCTGGCGCCCGCGAGGAGCTCGCCTGGCGCGGGTGGCAGCAGAGCAGCAGGGGTGTCCGCCCGCCGCTGCCCCTGCCCGGTGGGGACACGTCCCCCGTGCCCGGGGAACAGGCCCTGCGCGGGGCGCCTCCTGCGCGATGCCCGTCCCGGGGGGGCAGCCAGACCAGGCTGGGGATGGCACGGGCGGCGGAGCGGGGCCGTGGGCAGGAGGAGGGCGCTGGGGCCTGCGGGGGCCGCGGGGCAGAGCCCAGGACTGCGCGAGCCGGGCGGGCGGCGCGCGGGCCCCGCGGGCTGAGCGGGGAGGCGGCGGCGCTGGAGCGGGGCCAGGGGTGGCACGTGCGGAGCGCCCACGTCCCCGCCGCCCCGCGCCCACGGCCCCACCGCTCCGTACTCGCTGCTGCCGCTGCTCTTCCATCCTGCCCGCTGCTCCACTGGGGAGGCCGTGGGTGGCTCCTCGCTGCGCCTCGTGGCCGGCACCATCTCCCCGGTCTCCCTGCGCCCTGCAGGCCCCCGCGATGTGCGGCCGGATCCTGCTCCTCGCTGTGCTCCACGCGCTCCTGGGGTCCCTGGCCGCTGCCGTGCAGAAGAGGAGCCAAGGTGGGTGCCGAGGCCCTGCTGTCCCCTCTGCGGCCTCGGGCCGTGGCACTGTGACACCCTGGCTGTAGGTGTCACGAGTTTGTCCCCTCTGCTATTCTCACGCCACGGGGCCACATCCCACCAGGGGGCTGACGGGTGGCGGTGGGGAGCAGTGCTGCCTGCCCCGTGTCCTGGCGCTGTCCCCGCGCGGTGTCCGTGGGCAGGAGCCTGAGCGCGCTCGCCGCCCCGCAGAGACCTGCGTGGACGTGTACGCGGCCGACATCGCCTTCCTGGTGGACGGCTCCTCCAGCATCGGCCGGAACAACTTCCGCGTCGTGCGCGCCTTCATGGAGGACCTGGCGCGGCCCTTCGTGCACGTGGTGGGCGAGCGGGCGGTGCGCTTCGCCGCCGCGCAGTACAGCGACGAGCCGCGGTGAGCGCCGGCGCCGAGGGGCCGCGCGGCACGGGGGCTGCCGCGGCCGCCCGCCTGACACGGTGCCCCCCGCGCCGCAGGGTGGAGTTCTCCTTCTCCCAGCACGCCAACGGCACGGCCGTCAGGAGGGCCATCCAGCAGCTCAGCTACAAGGGCGGCAACACGCGCACCGGCGCCGGCCTCCGCTTCGTCGCCGACACCTTCTTTGGGCCGGCGCAGCAGCAGCGGCCCGGGGTGCCCAAGGCAGGCGGGGGCCGGGGGGCGGTGGCGGGCAGCGCGCGGGGCCCTTGCTCAGCGCTCTCGCCCGGCCCCGCAGATCTGCATCCTCATCACGGATGGCAAGTCGCAGGACGACGCGGAGCAGCCGGCGGCGCGGCTCAAGGGCCAGGGCGTCAAGGTCTTCGCCGTGGGTGAGCGGCGGCTCCGCAGCCTGGGCGCCGGGGGCTGCTGTGGTGGCACCTGCGTTCCTGCCCTCACCAGGCGCCCGTCCCACAGGCATCAAGAACGCTGACCGCGGGGAGCTGCTGCGCGTGGCCTCGGCGCCCACCGACGCCTTCTTCTTCTACGTCAACGACTTCAAAATCCTGGGCTCACTGGTGCCGCTCATGGTGCGCCGCGTGTGCACCACGGCCGGGGGCACCCTGCGCCCCGCGGGTAAGGCTGCCCCGCCGCCGCCGCGCGGTGGGCTCGCCACGGTGCCCCCACTGTGCCCAATGCCCCGCTGCTCTCACAGGCCAACCGTGGCACGCAGGCCCCGCCGAGCTGCAGTTCGTGGAGCGCGGCACCGACGTGCTGCGCGTGCGCTGGACGGCGGCCAGCGGCCCCGTCACCGGCTACACGGTGCAGCACGTGCCGCTCACGGGCCTGGGGCAGCCGCTCGCGGCCGAGCGGCAGGAGGTGAGCGCCGCGCGCCCGCAGGGACCGCCCGGGGTGGCCGCGTGGTGACGCTGCCCCCGCGCAGGTGAGCCTGGGCCCCCGGGAGACGAGCGCCGTCCTGCGCGGGCTGCGCGCGGGCACCGAGTACCTGGTCACCGTCATCGCCCAGTACGCCAACAGCATCGGCGAGTCCGTGTCGGGCCGGGCGCGCACCCGTGAGTAGCGCTGCGCTCCCTGCCCGCGGCACCGCCACGGGCACCGCTTGGGAAGGGGCGGCCGGCGGGCGCTGGTGCCAGCAGGTCGCTCCGAGCGGGAGGCGCCTTCCCGACGCTCTCGCCCTTCCGCCCTAGAGAGCGGCGCGGCCGTGCGGGACCTGCGCGTGGTGGAGACGGGACCCACGTTCCTGCGGCTGGCCTGGCAGCCCGGCGCCGAGCCCCCGCAGGGCTACGTGCTCAGCTACCTGCCGCAAGGTGAGCGCCCGTTTGGGAGCGCTCGCCTGGCTGTGCATGGGCGCACGTGGGGATGCGCTGCAGGGAGGCGCGTGAAGGGACTGCATGCGTGTGTGGGGCAGGGTGTCCAGGTGTGCGTTGTAGCAGCGCGGGCACCCGGAGGGTTTGCTGTGCGCCTGGGAGCGCCCTCACCCAAAGGCTCAGGGTGGGTGTTTGAGTGCGCGCTGCACTGGAGGGCTCAGCGCGTGGGTGTGCATGCAGGCACCCTTGTGCACACCCTGCATGCGCGTGCATGTGCGTGCATGCATGTGCATGTGCATGCATGCATGTCCCCCTCGTGGGCTGCAGTGCAAGACCCCCTTGCCGGCTGCACCCTGCGCTGCGCCGCTGCACCTGGAGGGCGCTCCCTGGCCTGAGGCGCTGCGGGTACCGTGCCCTGGCAGCCGTCCCGGCCTCTCCCTGCCCGCTGGCACCGCCTGGCATTCCCGCGGCCCCCCTTCCCCATGGAGCGGTGGCAGAGCCCTGCGCGCATCTCTCTGCATCCCGGCAGGAGCGGCGCAGGCCGAGGAGCAGAGCCTGGGCTCCAGCGCGCTCTCGGCCACCCTCGCCAACCTGCGCCCTGACACCGAGTACGTGGTGACGCTGCGGCCCCGCTACGCGCAGCAGCCCGCGGCCCCGGCCACCGTCACCGCCCGCACACGTAAGCACTGCGTGCGGCCGAGCCGGGGGCACAGGCACCCCCTGTGACCCGTTGCTGCACGGGGGGCACCCGTGCGGCCCCAGCACCGGCGCGGCGAGCAGCTCGTGCTGGCGCCCTGGCACGGGGGATGCTCCCAGCCCCAAGGGCTCTCGCGGCACGTGGGGCTTGGGCACGCGCTCAGCGTGCAGCCTCCTGGGCGTGTTGCCCTAAGTGCTTCTCCAAGCAGCAGCAGGTAGTGCCAAGGAATGTAGGTGCGTTTGGGTGCTTTTCTTTTTTTTTAGTGAGGTCCTTGGCTCTTGAGGAAGAAAATGCTGTTTCCGCAATGGGAGAGTGTTTCTAGAGCAGTTAAAAACACTGCAGGGAAGCGTGTGCTGGGAAGGGCTGGGGCTGGGGCCTCGGGGAAACTCCTTTGACCACCCAAAACCCTGGCAAGGCGATTTCTCCAGCTTCCCGGCCAGCCGTAACCTGCACACAGCATTTAAAGCACTAAAAGCAGCACGTTGTGGTTCCAGCAAAACGCCTTTGCTCGGGGCCGGCCGCTTTGAAGGAAGCGCCCTGGGTTTCGTTAGGTGACCCAGGCAGCGCGTGCACACCGGGAAAAGCGCTTTGTGTTTTTCCAAGCAGAGGCAATTCCCGGCGCCTCCGGCCTCACCGGAGCCGGTGCCGGTTCACGGTGCCGGTTCGCGGTGCCAGGGCTGCGTGTCGCCCGCAGAGCGCCCGGAGCCCGTGCAGCGCCTGGCCGCGCACAACGTCTCGGCGCACTCCATGCTGCTGGCCTGGGCGCCCGCGCACGGCGCCTCCGGCTACCGCGTGTCCTGGGCCGCCGCCGCAGGTAGGTGCCGTGCGGTGCTGCCGGCATTGCCGCACGCCGGCAGCGTCGCTGAGCGGCCGCTGCGCCGGCTCCCGCAGGCCGCGACGTGCACAGCGTGGAGCTGGACGCCGGGCGCACGTCGCACGCGCTGGGCGGGCTGCAGCCCGGCACCGACTACGTGGTGACCGTGGCCCCGCTCTACGGGCGCCTGGAGGGGCCGGCGGCCTCGGTGACGCGCAGGACAGGTGGGTGCCCGGGCCGTGTGGCCCAGACGGGACGGGGAGGCTGCAGGGGGGTTGCTGTGGGGTGACGGCAGAGGGGCCCCGTGTTAGCTTGGCACCATGGTGGTGCCCAGCACCCTGCTGGGGATCGCGCCTGGTGCTGCGGGGCCAGCTGCCCACGGTCCCTGTGCTCCCTTCGGCAGAGGCCGGCGTGGAGCAGACCCTGAGGACCAACATCCTGGGCCCCACGGCCATCGAGGTGCTCTGGACAGCGATCCGCGAGGCCCGCGGCTACCGCCTCGAGTGGAAGAGAGCCACAGGTGGGCCTGGGCACCAGAGGCGGCGCTGGAGGTGGCCCAGAACCCCCCGAGGTGGCGTCCAGGGGTCCGGCTTGATGATCCGTCTCCATAGGACCCGAGGCACCCAGGACCGTGTCCCTGCCCAGCAGCGTCAGCACCTACCAGGTGACGGGGCTGCAGCCCGGCACCGAGTACCGCATCACGCTGTACACGCTCTACGAGGGCGGCGAGGTGGCCACCCCTGTCACCACCTTCCAGACGGGTGAGTGGCCCCGCGCGGGCAGAGGGGACCTCCTGCCCCCGACCCCGTGCAGGGGGGACTCAGCCCCGTGCCCCACGGGCAGGTGCGGAGCCACCACTGGGCACCGTCTCCGACCTGCGGCTCATCGAGGAGAGCGGCCGGAGGGTCCGGCTGGGCTGGAGCGGCGTCCCGGGTGCCACGGAGTACAAAGTGACCGTGCGCAACACGCAGGGTGAGCGCGCGGGGCCGCGGGGGGCCGGGGCGGGCCGGCGGGCGCCGCTCAGCGCCGCGCGTCCCCGCAGACGGCACCGAGAGGACGCGGCGGGTGCCCGGCGCCCACACGCAGCTGGAGCTGGGCGACCTGCGGGAAGGCGTCGGCTACGTGGTGCGCGTGTCGGCGCTGGCGGGCGGCCGCGAGGGCAGCGCCGCCGCGCTCAGCCTGCGCCTCCGTAAGTGCCGCGGCGCTGGCCACAGCGCGGGGTGGCTCTGCCCGGGGACGGGGTGACGCGCGCCCCGGGTGACACGTGGCGCCGCAGGGGCCCCCGCGCTGGGCAGCGTCACCGAGCTGCGGGTGATGGAGGCCGGTCCCGGTCAGCTGCGGGTGACGTGGAGGGGGCTGCCGGGCGCCGCGGGTTACCGGCTCACCTGGCGAGGCGCCGAGGGTGAGTGTGACGGGCAGCAAGGGGCCACGGCCGCCCTGCATCCCTCCCTCCCTGCATCCCTTTCTCCATCCATCCCTCCCTGCATCCATCCATCACTCCCAGGGCCGGAGCAATCCCGCCTGCTGCCCGCCGAGCCCACCGCCTTCACCATCGAGGGGCTGAGCACCGGCACCCTCTACGTGGTCGGCGTCTCGGCCGTGGCCGAGGGCTGGGAGGGCAGCGCCGTCACCGCCACGGGCCGCACAGGTGAGGCCGCCCCGGGGCTGGCTGGCGGTGGCCGTGGTGGCCACCAGCCCCCGTGACGCCCCCGTCTCGCGCAGCGCCCGAGCAGGTGGGGACGGTGACGCGGCTGGAGGTGCTGCCGTCCGGGAGCGGCGTGGCCCGCGTCACCTGGGCCGGCGTGCCCGGAGCCACCGCCTACCGCGTGGTGTGGAGCCGGCGCGACGGTGGGTGCCAGGGCAGGGCCATGGTGCCGGCGGGATGCGGCGGTCGCACTGATGTCCCCTCCGTCCTGCCAGGGGGCTCGGAGAGCAGCCGGCTGGTTCCTGGTGACACCGACTCCTTCGACATCCCCGGGCTGCAGGGAGGCGTTTCCTACACCGTGAAGGTCACGGCGCTCGTGGGCAACCGCGAGGGCAAACCCGTCTCTGTCGTCGTCACCACACGTGGGTGCTGCGCCACCCCTGGATCCCCTCACCCCAGGGCTGGCATCGCCCCTGCCCCTCACGTCCCCCGTCTCCCCAGCAGCCGAGGCCACCCCCGTGTCCCCCGTGAGCGACTTCCAGGTGACGGAGGCCTCGGAGAGCCGCCTGCGCCTGGCCTGGGCGCCGGTGCCCGGCAGCACCGGCTACCGCCTGACGTGGCGCCCGGCGGAGGGTGAGCGGTGCCACCGCGTGTCCCCGTGGCCCGGCCGCCCCCTACGGACCCTGTTCCCGTGGTCCGGCCGCCCCTCACGGTCCCTGTCCCCGCACAGGCGGCGCCCAGCGCAGCCAGCAGCTCCCGGCCTCGGCCCGCGCCTACGATGTGACGGGGCTGGAGCCCGGCCGGCGCTACCACGTCACCATCACCTGCCTGGTGGGCGGCCGCGAGAGCCAGCCCGTCTCCATCACCGCTGCTACCGGTAAGGGCCTGCGGCCGGGGCAGTGTGGACACCTGCAGCAGGATGGAGTGGCACAGGGGCACCCTTGGGACCTCCCTCCCCTGCTCCTGTGCAGCCGCTGCCGGCCGTGTCACGGGGCTGCGGGTGACGGAGTCGCGGAGGGACTCGGTGACGCTCGCCTGGACGCCTGTCCCCGGCGCCTCTGGGTACATCCTGTCCTGGAGGCTCCCTGGAGGTAAGGGCGAGGGGACAGCGAGGGCGGCGCGGCCGCTGGTGCCGCGGCCCTCACCATGTGCTCGGCGGCAGGCGGAGGCGACGCGCGGCACACGCTGCCCGGCAGCGCCAGCTCGCACCGCGTGCGCGGGCTGCGCCTGGGCCAGCGCTACACCTTCACCGTCCGCCCGCTCTTCGGGAGCACGCCGGGCACCGAGGCCTCCGTCAGCGAGCGCACAGGTAGCGCGCGGGGCGCCGGGCCCGCGGCGCCGCCGGCACCGGCCTCCCCGTCGCGCTCACTTCTTTCCTGGCGCAGTGTGCAGGGACGCGCGTGGTGACGTTGTCTTCCTGGTGCACGGCACGCGGGACAGCGTGCCCGGTGCTGACGCTGTCCGTGCACTGCTCTCCGGCACCGTGGCGGCCCTAGGACGCCTGGGCCCCGACGGCACCCAGGTAGGATGACGTGGGGACGTGGGGATGGGGCTGCTGGGGGTGCAGCCGTGCCCACCGCCCCCCGCCACCACCGCAGGTGGGCCTGGCCGTGTACAGCTACCGCAGCCTGCCCTGGCTCCTGCTGAACCGCTCCAGCGACCTGGGCTCCGTGCTGGAGCAGATCCGCGCACTGCGCTACGAGGAGCCCAGCGGCAACGCCATCGGTGAGCGCACGCGGGCGGGGGGCATGGCCCGGCCTGGCGTCCCCCTCACCGCGTTACGCTGGTTTCGCAGGCGCTGCCATCAGCTTTGCCGGGAGATACCTGCTGAGCGCGGGCGCGGGGCGCCGGCCCGGCGTGCCCGCCGTGCTCGTGGTGCTGGCGGACGGGCCCTCCGGCGACGACGCCATCGCCGCCGCCCGGGACGTCAAGGCGGCGGGTGAGGAGTGCGCGTGGGAAGCGGGGCCCGGCCGCCGCGGTGGCCTCTGCTCCCCGCCGCGTGCTGAGGGTGCCCGTGGCGCCCTCAGGGGTCCGGGTGCTGGCGGTGGCCATGGAGGGCGCGGACCGGGAGCAGCTGCGCCGCGTGGTGAGCGGCGAGGACGCGCGCAACGTGCTGCAGGCGGGCGGCGCGCCGGCCGAGCTCGAGGGCGAGCTCAGCGACGAGCTCTGCACCATCATTTCCACGGGACGGGTAAGGGCTGTGGGGCGCGCTGGGGGGCTGCCCCGCGTGGGCACCTCTGCTCATGTGGCCCTGTCTCACAGCCGGAGCCGGAGCCCTGCGCCGTGCAGTGCCCGCGGGTGAGTAGCCAGCCGCGCAGCGGGGAGGAGGGCACTGGGGCTGGCAGGGTGAGGGGGGCAGCCCCCCGACCAATTGTGCGCCCCTTTGCAGGGCGAGAAGGGGGACCCCGGCCAGATGGTGAGTGTTGCGGTGTCCCCTTCCCGCTTGGTGGCTTTGGGGGACCCGTGTCCCCCGAGACCCTGCTGATGCCAATGCGGGGTGTATGCTAAGTGCCTCCTCTGTCTTTGCAGGGACCACCAGGACATGCAGGACCACCAGGTCCCCGTGGAGAGCCGGTAATGTCCTGCATGGGGACACGTAGGGGAAGACGGGCACACGAGCGCTGTAGGGTCAGCTCCGTGCACGGAGCAGTGTGCCCTGGGGCCCCGTGTCCTGCCGGAGGGTGGGCCAGGGCAGGGGCCCATGGAGCCCTCAGCCTGCCCTTGCTGCCGGGCTGGAGGGGCCTTTCCCCGTGTCACCCCCAAGCTGTGTCTGCTGCAGGGCCGCCACGGGCTGCCTGGCCCTCCGGGGCCCGTGGGGCCCCCGGGCACCCCAGGACAGATCATCGAGCGGCCAAGCAAGGGGGACAGGGTGAGTGCATGGGGACCTGCTCCTCCATCCTGCACACGCCCCAGCCCAGGACAGGGGAGTCCTCTGGGGGACCCCGTGTCTTTGCTGGGGGTCCCTCCGTGACACTGCTCTCTCCGCAGGGATTCCCGGGAGCTGACGGGGTGCCAGGAAGCCCTGGGCGCCCTGGGAGCGCGGGGCCCCCCGGGCAGCCGGTGAGTCTGGGGTCCCCCCAACCTCGCCGCCCAGCCCCACTCCAGCCCCTCGTGGCCCCAGGCTCTTGGCCTCCCCCAAGTTCTCCCTGTCCCTCTCTGCCCTTGTTCCCTGCTCCGGGGGCTCCCTGTAGCCAGCAGGGCCATTGCGACTGCCGCAGACCCGGTGTACGGGCCGGGCTGGCTCCAGCCCCGGGCTGGGCTGCAACCCCAGGTCCTGTCCCTGCTCCCCGTGCTGGCACATGGACAGGACCCCGCTGGGGCAGGGCGCACGCTCACATCGTGGCTGTGTTTTGCAGGGCAGTCCGGGTGTCCCTGGCCCCCGAGGGGATCCGGTGAGTATGGTCCACACTCTCCATGTCCTTTCCCTGTCCCCCACCCTTTCCCTGTCCTTTCCCCATTCCCCATCCTTTCCCCATCACTCTCGCCTTTCGTTTTGCAGGGCCCGCGGGGGCCAACAGGACATTCTGGCCCGAAGGGGGAGAAGGGAGAGCCGGTAGGTGCTGGGCCATGGGCTGCCTGCGGGTGCCCCTCGGCCCCTGGCACCTCCCAGCGTGGCCCCGGGGACCCAGCGGCGTGTGTGGATTCACCGGCTCTTTCCTGCTGTCCAGGGTGATCCCAGGGTCGTTGCGGGCGGCGAGCAGGGACGGAAAGGGGAGCCAGGCGCCCCGGTGCGTATGGGGGGGGCGATGCCAGGGCGGGTGATGGACCCTCCACCAGCAGCTCCTAGCCCTGCTGCATCCTGAGCATCTCTCACGCGCAGGGCAGCCCCGGCCTGCCTGGCAGCCCTGGCCTCCGAGGACCGTTTGGAGACCCAGGCCCCGCCGGGGCAGCGGGACCCATGGGCCCCCCGGGTCCCCCGGGACAGTTTGTGAAGGTGGGTGCACAGCGCGTGGGGACGGGATGGGATGGGGTGCGGGCAGGGGTGCTCCCTGCTCGCCGTGCCCGAGCACGCTGTCCCCTGCACGTGCCACTCGCCGTGCCCTGCACACGTATGCACGTGGGAGCTGTGCCCAGGGCTGTGTGCTGTGTGGCCACCATCATGCCGCTGGCCTCAGCGCTGTGTGACCCTCCTGTGCGAGCAGGGCAGAGCGGGGCACGGGGAGAGCCCAGCCTGGCCCTTACCCGCGCTCCTCGCTCTTGCAGGGGGAGAAGGGAGACCGTGGAGAGAGGGTAAGTGGCTCTGCGTGCACCTAGGATGGGGGACACTCCGCAGCGCACATGTCCTGCGGGTGCCTGGGGACACCGCAGCCTCCCCAGGGTGCTGGGGAGGGCAGAGCCGTGTCCCCGCGGCGGGCGGCTCACAGCACCGGGCAGGGGGCTAGAACTGACTCTTGCCTCTATAGGGTCCCCCCGGCCTGGTGGATGGAGCAGCGCCCCAAGGGGAGCCCGGCACCCCGGTGAGTGCGGCCGTGGGGCGGTGGGAAGGGGACGGGGCACCGCGGGCAGCCCTGTGTCCCCGGGGCTGAGCCGGGCCCCTCACCGAGCCGCTCTCCTGCAGGGACTGCCTGGGGACCCTGGGCCCCGGGGCCCCGCTGGCCCCCCTGGACCAAAGGGAGACAAGGTAAGCGGGTGGCGGGGGTGGTTCGGGCAGTGCCCCCGTCCCCCTGCCCCGTGCGGGGCTCACTCCTGTCCCCCGGGAGGTCAGTGCCCTGTGCTGGGCATGGCTCTGCGCGTCCCCCCACGACATGAGCGCTGCTCTCGGCTCCCCAGGGTGACGGCGAGGAAGGTTTCCCGGGGCCGCCCGGCCGCCCAGGGGACCCCGGGGATCGGGTGAGTTTCCCGGAGGAGGTGAGAGGGGCTGGGAGCGGGACGCTCGGCGAGGGCGCCGCGGCATCGCTCCTCTGCGGCCAGCCCCGGTGCTGCCTGCGTGGCCGGCGGGTGGCAGGGAGGTGACAAGTGACGTGTCCCTTGCTCCTCTCTAGGGACCTCGGGGACCCCCAGGAGAGCAGGGGAGGAAGGTGAGTACCAGGAGCAGCCCAAACGGT
This sequence comes from Nothoprocta perdicaria, assembly GCF_003342845.1. Taxonomy (NCBI): domain Eukaryota; kingdom Metazoa; phylum Chordata; class Aves; order Tinamiformes; family Tinamidae; genus Nothoprocta; species Nothoprocta perdicaria. The sequence continues at coordinate 8,526,924 of NW_020456198.1, read as the reverse complement.
GCCGCGGGGATCCTGCCCATCGCTGCGGCATGGCTCGGCCGCGCGCCTGCCCCATGCTCCCTGAGGGAAAGGGCTGGTTCCGTGCCGTGCCGGGACCGTCCCCCGGGACGTGTGGGACCTGCCAGCCCTGACCCATCCCTCCCATCACGGCAGGGAGAGCGCGGGGCGCCGGGGGAGCTGGGAGAGATGGGCGAGAAGGTGAGGCCGCCCCGAGGGGCTCGTGCCCTGCGGTGCTGTCCGTGGGTGCCCGCGGGCTGCCGGGCACGGGCACTGCTCCTCGACGCTCCACGGTGCAGTGGGAGCCCCCAAACACCCCTGTGCTCCACTCCGCTCCGCTCCGCAGGGAGACCGCGGCGCGCCCGGCCCCCAGGGTGAGAAGGTAGGTGGCTGGGCTGGGTTGGGGGCACCCGGCCTCTACCTGACACGGGCATGGTGGCACCTCTGACTCCTTCCTCTCCCCTTCCCCTTGCAGGGCAATGCAGGGGCCCCGGGGCGCCCGGGGCTCTCGGGCAGAGAGGTGAGTCCAGCCGTGGGTGATGTTGGCGTTGGTGATGCCAACGGGTGCTGTTGGCTGCAAGGTCCAGCCTTGCCTCTCGGATGGGTGTCCTTGGTGAGGGTCCCCCGTGCGGGGCTGGACACCCCCGGCTCTCTGAGGGCCCTCTCTTCTCTCCGTGACAGGGAGCCCCAGGACCGGCCGGCCCGCGGGGAGACAAGGTGAGGAAGAGGAGGGAGGGCCTGGCCGGGCTGCTGGGCGCTGCGAGGGCAGGGGCTGCTGCTCATGCCCCTCTCTCCCACAGGGCGACCCAGGAGCACGTGGCGAGCCGGGCAAGCCGGTAAGCGCTGCCCATGCTGGGGTGTCCCCCGGGGTGACGGGGCAGAGCTGAGGGGCAGGTGCCTCCCTGGGGACACGTGCCCCAGGGCAGGGAGCTGCGCCCAGCGCTCTGTCCTCTCTGCCTCCCCCAGGCCCCCAGCGTGGCGGGCGCCAAAGGAGAGAAGGTAACTGGGGCGGCGGGCACGGAGGGCAGGGGGTGCCGGGTGCTGCAGGGATGCTGTGCTGCGGGCAGCTGCATCGCAGGCTGGCGCTGCAAGGCGGTGCCTGGGGCTGCCCGCCCTGTGCACGCAGGGAAGGGGGCTCTGCTGTCCGCGGGATTCAGGGCGCTGACGGGGCCCTTTGCTGCAGGGCGACAGCGGCTTTCCGGGGCCGGAGGGCCCCCCTGGTGCCAAGGGCAGTGTGGGAGACAAAGGAGCCCCCGTGAGTATTGTCCAAGGGCACCGGCCGCGCTGCCCGCAGCCCCTCCTCTGCACCAACCTGCTTCTCCTTGTGCCTAGGGCGCCCCTGGCCTCAGCATCCCCGGCCCGGCCGGCCCCAAAGGCGAGCCGGGCGAGCGCGTAAGTGTGGGGCGAGCGTGGGGCAGGGGCGCGGGCCGCTCGCCCTGTGCCGCTCCCTCATAACCAGCATCCCCCTTCCACAACCCCCAGGGTGTTGTCGGCCTCACGGGCAGGAGCGGCCCAAAGGTAACGCGCTGCGGGAGGCCTCGCTCCTCGTCCCTCTGCCGTGGCACACAGGGCCGTGGCACACAGGGCCGTCTCCTCTGGCCAGTGCCGCGTGCGGGGCGAGGACGGGCCCCGCAGAGCCTCCTCTCCCCGCAGGCGTGTGGGGCACCTTTGTCCCGCTAGCACCGGTGCCCCCTGCTCGCCCTGCTGCTGCTCTGACTCGCCTTCTCCTTCTCCTTCTCCTTCTCCTTCTCCTTCTCCTTCTCCTTCTCCTTCTCCTTCTCCTTCTCCTTCTCCTTCTCCTTCTCCTTCTCCTTC
>NW_020456198.1:8493251-8524927 GCF_003342845.1 Nothoprocta perdicaria | reverse complement strand
CCTTCTCCTTCTCCTTCTCCTTCTCCTTCTCCTTCTCCTTCTCCTTCTCCTTCTCCTTCTCCTTCTCCTTCTCCTTCTCCTTCTCCTTCTCCTTCTCCTAGGGTGACCCGGGGGAGCCGGGCGAGAAGGGCGAGCCGGGGCGAGCGGGCGCCCCGGGGCAGAGCGGCGTGCGCGGCAAGGAGGTACCAAGGGCCCCCGCTAAAAACGAGCACCGACATTCCCCACGCGGGGTGTGCGGGGCACTGCTGCTGCGGAGCCCCCCGGGGGGGGATGCCCCTGCAAGGACAGCGGGATGCTCCGTGGGGAGCAGCGCGGACACCAGTGACGGGGTTTTCTCTCTGCCGCCGTGCTGGACGGTGCCCGCTGATCTGCGCTGCAGGGAGAGCGTGGGGAGAAGGGCGATGAAGGCAGCCCGGTGAGTGAGGACCCCCCGGGACACTGCCCCCCGCCATGCCCCCTGTTTCCTGGCCGTGCTCACCTCCTGTCTCCCCTAGGGTGAAGCTGGCCCGCCTGGCAAACCAGGAGACAGGGGTGCTCGGGTGAGTGCTGGGGCAGCGCGAGGGCTGGGTGGCCTCAACCCTAACTCACACTGATGCTGCCTCTGCCCCGGCCAGGGCCTCCCCGGATACCGCGGCCCCCCGGGGGAGAAGGGCGACCCGGGGGACCCCGGTCCTGAAGGCAGAAACGTGAGTACCACTTCTTGCAAGCTAGGGCACCCGCTGCCCTATGGGCATCACCACAAGCACCCTGTGTCCTGTGCAGATCAGCACCCTGGGGGCACCCACCATCCATGGGCAGCGTTGTCCTATGGGCACCACCACCCCGTGGGCACCACCACCCCGTGGGCACCACCCCTCCAAGGGCACCCACATCCGTGGGTCCTGCCCTCACGCCATCCCCTCTCTCCCACAGGGCAGTCCTGGAGCGCAAGGCACCAAGGGTGACCGCGGGGAGCCGGTGAGTGCCGCACGGCCAGGGGCCGCCTGCCTGCCCCCTCGTTACCGTTGTCCTCTCCGGGGCTGCACCCAGGTCCTGCTAACCCCCTTGTCTCTCTCCATCCCACAGGGGCCCCCCGGACCCCCAGGACGATCCGTAAGCTCTGCCCCATTCCCGTCTCCCCGCCGGTGCCCAGCACCAGGGGGTCTCAGTGCTGCTCTCTGCCTCGCAGGTTGACGGGGGGCTCGGAGCAGCGGGAGAGAAGGGCGAGAAGGTAACGGGCAGCCCCGGGAGGGAGGAGCGGGTCCCCTGCAGCTCTGGTGGCAGAGTGGCACCCTGCGGGTCCCTGGTCAGGCTCTGCCCACCCAGAGGGTCCTCTGGTCCCTGGTGTGCCCTGTTTCCCACCCGAAATAGCCCCTCGCGGAGCTGGTGCACAGCCTGGCTTTGCAGAGGGGTAGAGCTAGAGAGGAGCGTCCTCTTGCAAGACCTCAGAGTCTGGAGGCGGTTTGGGGCACAGCCCGTGCTCTGTGGGGTGCTGCCTGGTGTCATGGTCCTGCTGCCTGCCCTGTGCTCAGCCCCGCTGCTTTTCCTCTTAGACGCCTTCACATGCTCTTGGCTCTCTGGGTTGCATTTCTTTGGTGATCGGGGAGTCCAGGAGCATGTTTTTCACAGCCTGGCTCTCGTTGTTATCCCGCGCTTAACCTGTTTGCTGTAAGGGAGAGGTGCTTGGCGTGAGGCTGCCTTGGGGCCAGCTGCTGGCCGGGCGACCCGTTTGCCCTGCTCTTGGGCTGTACCCTCTAAGCGTGCTGCCTTCCCTGGCAGGGGGACGCTGGGGACCCCGGCGAGGATGGTGCCAAGGGCGCCAGGGGCGAAGCTGGCTCCCCCGGCCTGCCCGGAGAGCGGGTAGGTGTCCGTGCGCCGGCGCCGCGGCGGGAGATGCCCCAGGGCAGAGCCCACGGCGGGTGGGACGGGCATCCAGGGCTCCCTTTGCCCTCCCCAGTGCCAGCGCTGAGCTCGGCTCGTTGTCTTGCAGGGCATCGAGGGCCCCCGAGGCCCCCCCGGCGCACGGGTGAGTCCCCTCGTCCCCGCGGGGGTCTGTGCTGCCCCCCTGCTCGGGGGCACCCCTCCTGCTCACTTCTCTTCGCGCCCCACAGGGTGACCCTGGGGAGCGAGGCCCGCCAGGAGAGAAGGTAAAGGGGCCTGGGGGCTGCCCCAGTGCGCCCTGTCCCTCCCGCGCCCCGCGGCCCTCACCCCCGTCTCTTGCAGGGTGACCGTGGCCCGCCGGGGCTGGACGGCCGCAACGGGCTGGAAGGCAAACCGGGGCCGCCGGGTCCTGCCGGGCTGAGGGTGAGCCGGGAACGGGAGCCCCGCGGGCACCTCCGGCGCCCTGCCCGGGGACTGCGGCCCTCTGCGCCCCGCAGCAGGGCCCCTGGGCACGCGGCGTCCTGTCTGCCTCTGCCCTCACATCCTTCTTCTGTGCAGGGTGACGTCGGGAAGCAGGGGGACCCCGGCCGGGACGTAAGTACCCCAGGGCGCACAGGTTGGTGCCAGGGTGCGTAGCGTGGGTGATGCTGCCAGCTCTGGCCAAGCGTCCTGGCTCCATCCCCCTCACTGCTCACCCTGGGGCAGGACGTTGGGAACATCCCCCGCCTTGGGCAGCGGAGGCTCCCCCCGGGTCCCCTGTCCCAGGGCACCGTCCCTGTCCCTGCCGTGGGAGATGGGTGCCGTGCTGCTGGGTACCCAAGCAGGGCGCTGCCTCTCGCCGTCTCCTCTCCCTGCAGGGCCTGCCCGGGCTGCGTGGGGAGCAGGGCCTGCCCGGCCCCGTCGGCCCCCCGGGACCCCCCGGCCTCCCTGTAAGTAGCGGCTGCTCCGGGCACCGGGGCTGCCTCCTGCTCCGTCCCCACTCCGGCTGCTCCGTCCCCGCTCAGGCTGCTCCCGGGCGGCTCCGGCTGCCCGGCTGGCACCGGGATCTGGTGCCAGGGACCTGGCTGCCGGTGCCGGCTGCGCGGGCAGCTCCCTCCATAACGCTCTCCTCGCAGGGCAAAGCCGGTGACGACGGCAAACCCGGCCTCAACGGCAAGAATGTGAGTAGAGCCTGGGGGCTGCAGGGATGGGGAGAGCACCCCCACACCCACAAGGAGTGCCCAGCCCTGGGCCGGGCAGTGCATGGTGAAGAGCTCGCTGTGCTTGTAGCCTGCGGCACCGTTCCCGTCCCGTCCCATGTGGGGATGTTGGGATCAGCCCGGGCTGCCGGCGGGTGGGCGCTGACTCCGGGCCTGCCTTTCCAGGGGGAAGACGGGACGCCAGGAGAAGATGGGAGGAAGGTGAGCAGCATAGTCCAGCGGCTGTGTCTAGTGGCACCATTGGGGCAGGGTCTCGCTTGGAGCAGCTCCTCGTCTGGGAGCACCTCCCGGTGCCGCGCTGGTGGGAAAATCATCCATTGAACTTCTCTTTTTCCTCCTGATTAGGGAGAAAAGGGTGACGCTGGAGCCCCCGGCAGAGATGTGAGTGCCTCGGTGTGCCGGTGGTCTCCTCCATGCTCTGCTTCACCTTCCCCACCAGCATCCCCAGCCCCACCACGGCTTGGCTGCCCCAAACCTGCGTTAGGGCAGCGCTGGGCTGGAGGACACGGCCCCAGCTCCTGTTGGCTGGCAGGACATGGAGCTGTGGGACCCTCAGCTCACTGTCCTCGGCCACCATTGTGGCCCAGAAGAGGGGCTGTCAGAGGGGACAGAGAGCCCCTGCCCTGCTGCTCGCGGGGCCGCGTGCTCCCTGCGCCGCGGGCAGCAGGAGCTGGTGGCCACGGGGCGGCCGCCCGCAGTGACTCTTCTCCCTCTGGCAGGGCCGCAGCGGTGCCAAGGGCGAGCAGGGGGACAGCGGCGTGCCAGGCCCCCCCGGCGCCCCCGGCCTCCCCGGCGTCCCGGGGCAGCTCGGTCCCCCGGGCCAGGTGTGTAGTCCTGGATCCTGGCAGTCCTGGAACCCGGGAGCCCAGGCTCCTGCTGGGCAAGCAGGGCTGTGAGCCCGCGAAGGAGCCCTGCCCCACGGGCACTGCCCCGGTGTGGGGTGCTGGGCGCTATCGTGTCCCCTCTTCCAGGGCTCGCCAGGCCTCCCCGGCGTTGCTGGACCAAAGGTGGGTGACTTCCAGCCCACGCTGGAGGGCTCAGGGGTCCCCATGCAGGAGGGGGCTCGGGCCATCCTGGGGGCACCAAAGGGGTCCCTGTCTGGGCTGGAGCACACTGGAGCCGGTGCTGGGCAGCAGCCCTAATGCCTGCGCTGTGTTTCAGGGGGACCCAGGGGAGCCCGGATCCAGAGGGGAGCCGGTGAGTACCCGGAGCAGAGCGTGGCAAGCTGAGGGTGCCTCGGGGTGCTGCGAAGTGCTGCCCCTTCCCCAGGCAGCTCCTGAACCCGAACACAGGAGCTCTGTGCCCGCCGGTGCCAGGGCCGTGGGGCAGAGCTGCCCTCTGCTGCCAGCCCAGCTCCCTCAGGGCTGAAGGGCAGGCTCCACAGAGCCCCCGCCTCATGCTTCTGGCTGCTCCGTTCACTCTGAAACCTACTGAGGGCAGCATCGGTGCCATGGTAGTCTTCTCATTCGCCCTTGCTTTGCAAACCTAGGGTCGACCTGGCAATCCCGGAGCACGCGGTGAGCCCGGGGCAGGAGTGGTAAGTTACTACTGCCCTGACTGACCCCCAAATAAAGCTCCTACCACTGGGAGGTTGGTGGGGCCGGGACGTTATTCCTGGGCTGGAGCCCCAGAACCCAGGTGGGACAAGCAGGCTGGCACCAGCTCCATTCCTAATGTCCCTGTATTGCAGAACATTGAACGTAGCCTGGAAACTCTTGGCATCAAGGTACGTAGCCAGTGGCCCTGGGCCCGCACTCGTGGGCTGGGGGCTGCTCCAGCCACTGGCCAAGGAGCACCTGGTCGCGGGGCTGGAGGTGCCGGATGACATTCCTGACCTGTGGCTCGTTCTCCCTTGCAGATTTCCTCCCTCAAGGAGCTCACGGGTGCCTACGACGGCAGCTCGGACTCGTTCCTGCCCGTGTCCGAGCGCCTGCGGGGCCAGAAGGGCAGCAGAGGGGAGCCGGGGGAGAGGGGGCCGCCGGGCAGAGAGGTGAGCGAGACCTTGAGCAGGGCACCCTGTACCCAATGTGCTGCAATGCCCCCTGCCCTGTGCCCGGGCTGGCTCAGAGACCCCTGCCAGCCACCCACCACCAGGGCTGCTGCTGCCCTGGTGCCGTCATCCCACCTTGGGATGCTTTGGGTGGCTGCCGGCCCCACGCTTTGGGGGTGTGTGCCCCGCAGCGCAGCGGCAGCAGAGCAATGCTGTGTTTTGCAGGGCTCCATGGGCTTCCCCGGCGAGCGGGGACCCAAAGGCGACAAGGGGGACCAGGGCGCGCCCGGCCCGCAGGGCCCCACGGGCCGTGCTGTGGGTGAGCGGGGCCCCGAGGGGCCGCCTGGGCAGCCGGGAGAGCCCGGCAAGCCGGGGATCCCTGGGGTGCCGGGCCGGGCCGGCGAGCTGGGGGAGGCCGGGAGGCCCGGCGAGAAGGTGAGTGGCGCGGGCGCGGGCCGGGGACCCTGCCTGCCCGTGCTGCCTGTGACGGGCGCTGCCTGTGTCCCCAGGGCGAGCGAGGCGACAAGGGCGACCGTGGCGAGCAGGTGAGCCGGGCACGGCTCCTGGAGACAGGCTCTCCATGGGGCACCCGCAGGTGAGCGAGGGGTGACCGGGCTCTGCTGCGCCCCTCTGATGCTTGTCCCATGTGTCTTGTTGCCAGGGCAGAGAGGGTTTGCCGGGCCCCCCCGGTCCCCCCGGGCCCAAGGTAGGTGCCGTGTGCTGCGGTGCGCGGGGTGGCAGGGTGCCGCGGGGCTGACCGCCGTGCCCGCAGGCGGACGTGGCTGAGGGCAGCGTCATGGGCCTCCCGGGCGAGCGCGGCACCGCCGGAGCCAAGGGAGCCAAGGTGACAGCCGCGACGAGGGGCCGGAGCCGGGACGGGAGCCGTGCATGCGGTGCCAGCCCCGTGCCCGGGCTGATGGGGCCGGTGCCGGCGGTGGCACCGGGGCCGCGTGGCCGACGGCGGCTGCCTCTCCCCGCAGGGCGAGCCGGGCGCCGAGGGCGAGCGCGGACCCAAAGGAGATAAGGTCTGCGTGTAGTAAGTCTCCGGAGCGTCCCGCGCTTCCCGCTGCGTCTCGGCGCGCGCTCGGCTCTCTGCGATGGAGCGGCGGCCGGTGCGGCGCGGCCGGGCTCCGCAGCGCGCGCCTCTCCCCGCAGGGCGAAGCCGGGCCGCGGGGCGCGCCGGGAGAGGCGGGCGACAAGGGCCGCGACGGCTCCCCGGTGAGTAGGGCACGCTGCCCGCGCCCTGTCCCCGCGGCCCGGCCCGCGCCCTGACACCCGCCCTGTCCCCCGGCTCTAGGGCCTCCCGGGCGAGAGGGGACTGGCGGGTCCCGACGGGAAGCCGGTGAGTGGGGCGGGCGCGCGGGGTGGGCATGGGACAGGTCGGGGGGAAGGTGCCCGCAGCCCTGCCCGCAGCGTTCCTGCGCCGCACTGCGTCCTCATCCCGCGCAGGGATGCGGGGCTTTAGGGGCTGCCCGCCCCGCCGTAAGTACCGCTCGCCTGCGGGTCTGGGTCCGGCTCTGTGTCCCTAACCCGCCACCTTTGCCGTGGTCCTTTCCAGGGCTTGCCAGGCTTCCCCGGCGTGCTGGGCCGCCCGGTAGGTGTTCGTGTCACCCACGTGTCCCTGTCCTGCTGCGTGCGCGTGTCTGGGACAGCACCCTTGTCCCCCAGCACCACGGTGGGCTCAGGCAGCGCCGGCCCCACGTGTCCTGCTGGGTTTGGCCCCGCTTCGCTCGTCCCTGCCGGCGCTGTCCGGCCTCCCCCTGCCAGGGAATGCGTCGCAGCGCTGGGAATCCCTCCTGGCGCTGACCGCTTCCCTCGTCCCCTCAGGGCAACCAGGGAGAGCCGGGCCCACCAGGACCTCCGGTAAGGACTTGCCCTGCGCGGCAGTGAGCTGGGGCGGCCAAGGGCCGGGACCGCGCGTGGTCCCGGGCGCCCTTGCCGTGCCGTGGGGCTGCAAGCGCAGGGCCAGGGCTCGGCCACCCCATAGACAACATGCCGCTGCTCTCCGCAGGGCGCCGCCGGCCCGCCGGGCGGCCAGGGCCCGCCTGGTGTGAAGGTACGTGGTGGCCCTGCTGGAGCTGGCAGCAGCTGGTGACACGCTGTGACGCGGCGGTGGCTCTGGGTCGGGGCGGGGGGCTGACCGGTGCTGTCCTTGCAGGGCGATCCAGGGGAACCCGGCTCCAGCATCCGGGTGAGTCCTGCGCCCTCCCGGCCCCCTCACCGGGCACCACCGGGCAGGCCGTGCCGAGGGCAGCACCGCGGCTCCCCTGACACCGCTCTCGGCCTTGCAGGGCTTGCCTGGTCCCCAGGGCAGCATAGGGCTGCCCGGACCCCCCGGACCCCCCGGCCTCGTGGTAGGTACCCGGGGCGCTCTGCGCTTGGGAGAGGCCCTTGCTGCGCTCCGCTGCCGCTTCACCTTGTGCTCACTCTCTATCGCAGGGCCCGCAGGGTGCCCCCGGGCTGCCAGGACAGGTGGTGAGTGCTCCTTCCCCACAGCATCCCTGAGTCTCGCCTGGTCCGGGTGGCAAATCCAGGCTGCCATGGGCAGCGGGGCTGGGGCTCCCTGGGGATGTGCCGTCCCCAGCCCTGCCCTGCAGCCCCAGCTCCCGCTTTGCCGCCCGCAGGGGGAGAGCGGGAAGCCGGGCGTGCCGGGCAGGGACGGCGTGCCAGGCAAGGACGGCGAGCCGGGGCTGCCCGGCAAGACGGTGCGTGCTGGGGATGGCCGCGGTGGCCAGGAGGCGGGGGCAGCTGCGCCCGCCGGGCCCTTGGCACCGGGCTGACGGCTGTGCCGTTTGTGCCAGGGGCTGCCGGGACCGTCGGGCCCTGCAGGTCCCAAAGGAGAGCCTGGGGACGCCGGAGCACCGGGCCAGGTGAGTGCCGAGTCCTGCAGGAGCGGTCAGCAACCGCCCCTGCCCGCCCCGGTGCAGGAGCCTCGGCCTGCCCTGCTAACCAGCCCCTTCTCCCCCACACCACAGGCTGTTGCTGGCCCTCCCGGAGCCAAAGGCGAGAAGGTGAGGAGCCGGGGGGCAGGGGGTGCTGTGCCCGGCCCGGGGCTGCGCCACGGCACCCGTCACTGCAAGGGGTGCACGCTGACCGCTGTGTGCTGCTGCAGGGCGAGCCGGCGCTGCTCGACGGCGTGCTGCTGCGGGAACACGTAAGCTGGTCCTCATCTCGCCGTCCCTCTGCCCCTCTCCATCCCTCTGCCTCCTGCTAACGCAGGAATAACGCTGCTCTCGCTCCCCGGCAGGGCTCCAAGGGCGAGCGGGGGCTGCCTGGCCCCAAGGGAGAGAAGGTGCGGAGCTGCCGCGGGCCGGCGGGCAGGGCGGTGGGCAGCCGCGTCCGCCCCCGTCCCCAGCCACCACCTCTGCCCTTTGCTTCTTTCCTGTGGCCAGGGGGAGCCTGGAGGTTTTGGAGAGCCCGGAGATCCTGGGGAAGATGTGAGTAGGAGCCAGTGGGGTGCCGGGCGGGTCGGTGCTGCCCGGGAGGGCTGGACCCGCTGCAGCTCCCAGCGCCGGGGCAGTGTCACCGCTGCTGGTTGGGAGCCCATCCGTGTGTCCTGCTGTGGAGCTGCTGGGAGCACGTGTGCCCAGCGTGGGCATCGCTGCCCCCTGCACCGCCCGTCCTCTGCTCACACCTCCTGGTGCCTCCGTGTCTCCACAGGGAGCCAAAGGATCCGCTGGAGCCAAGGGGGAAAAGGTAAGAGAGCCCCCTTGTCCCAGGCGGGCAGGGTGTCTCCCAGGCATGGGGGGCAGCTCGGGGGGGCCACAGTGCCCCCGAGACCCCCAGGACGCCTCTCCTGGGCCTGCCCCATGGGTGACTGTCTGCCACCCGTGCAGGGCTCTCCTGGCGTCGGTGTGCGGGGACCCCCGGGACAGGACGGACCTCCTGGCTTGAAGGTGGCTTGTGCCCTGCGTCACTCCAGCTCTGCTCGTGTGCCCAGCTGCCGGCTTGTGTCCAGCCTGCTGGGCTGCTGTGTCCCTGGGCTCTCCCTGGGGGCTGTCTCCCCATCTTTTCCCCTCAGTTTGCCCATCTTTCCCGCTCTGCTCCAGGGTGACACTGGCTTGCCAGGCCCACCGGGACCGCCCGGCTTGGCAGGAGTCGCCGGGAGCCCGGGCCAGCCGGGCTTGAGAGGAGAGAGCGGGCAGCCGGGCCCGCCGGGGCCCCCCGGAGAGAGGGTAAAGGACGGGGTCCCGCCTGCCCCCCGGTGCTCCCCGCCGCCCCGCGCGGCCTGCGCAGCGCCCCGCGCGCCGCTCACCGGCCCCTCTCTCCAAGGGGCCCCTGGGCATTCCCGGGCGAGACGGCACATCCGGACCGGCGGGACTGCCAGGGCCCCAGGGGCCAGCTGTGAGTGTGCGAGCCCAGTGCCCCCGGGTGCCTGTGCTGGGGGGCAGCGCGGGGGTGTCCCCGGGGCTGTGCTGGGGCTTGTGGCTGCTCGGGGCTCCGGAGAGCCCCGGGGCTCGGGGATCCGCAGAGCCCAGACGGAGGGAGGCGTCAGGGCATCCGGCACCACGTTCCTGTAGTGGGACAGGGCAGCCAGGACGTTTCATCCCTGGGACAGCCCCAAGGTTGCTCCCCAGTGCCGCTTGCAGCTGGAGCTGCTCTGCTCATCTGTCCCCTTCGTTCCAGGGCGCACGAGGGCTGTCCGGCCTGAAGGGTGACAAGGTAGGACCCGGCGCGCAGGGGGACGGTGACCGCGGCCAGGACCCTAACGCATCCTCGCTTCCCCGCCCGCGGCGCAGGGGGAGCCGGGGATCGGGCTGCCCGGAGCCAGAGGCGAGCGAGGAGACCCCGGCCCGCGGGTAGGCGCCGCTGCTGCCCTCGCAGGGTGCCCGTGCGGGGCAGAGCCCCCCGGCCGGGCGCTCGGGCTGCTGCCGGCCGCCGCGGCCGCCGCTGCGCTGGGGACACTCCTGCTCCCAGCCTGCCGTTCCGCTGCCTTTTCTCCTGCAGGGTGACGATGGGCGCCCGGGGCTGGAAGGGGACCGCGGACCGGCGGTAAATCCCACCCCCCCATATCCCTGCCTGCCTCTCTAGCCCCGTCCCTGCCTCACCATCCCTGTCCTCTCTCCTGCAGGGCCTGCCCGGGAACCGCGGGGAGCGCGGGGACAAGGTAGGCAGCGCTCGGGGCCACCACGCGGCTCCGGCGGGCCGGGGTCCCCATGCAGAGGGGTGCCCCCTCCCCACTGCCCACACAGCACCTCAACCCCAACCCTTCCTTGCAGGGAGACATCGGGGCCATGGGGCCCAAAGGAGACAAGGTGGGTGCCGGGGCTGGCGCCAGGACAGCGGGAGGGTGGTGGCACTGCCCGTGTCACCTACGCCTCTCTCCTGTCCCGTGCAGGGCGATACCGTCGTGGTGGAGGGGCCCGCTGGAGCGCGGGGCAGCAAGGGGGAGCCGGTAGGAGCCTGACCCCTTCCCGTCCTCCCTGTGCCCTACTCGTCCTCCCCGTCCCCCTCCCGTCCTCCCCGTCCCCCTTCCCGTCCTCCCCGTCCCCACAGGCAGCTCCTGCCTGGAGCTGCTCTTCCAGCCTGTCACCAGAGAGATCCCCTGCGGCCGCGTGGCAAAAGCGCTGGGGACGTCTCTCCTCCTCATCCCATCCTCATTCCCGTGCCCTCCCTCTGCTTCCCCCGCAGGGAGAGCGTGGCCTGAAGGGCACAGAAGGGGACAAAGGGGACAAGGGCGAGCAGGGCATCCCTGGAGAGAAGGTAGGGGCTGCAGGGAGGGCTGGGGGCCAGGGCACCGGAGCGTGCGCAGCCCGAGCCTGGCACGGCGCGCAGTGCCCAGCACGGTGCTCGGCACCCCAGCACAGAGGACCGCCGCGGCCGCTGCTGGGCACCGCTGTGCAGGGGCTCTAGACGCCTCGGTGGCCCTCACGGTCTGCACTTGCAGGGGGCACGGGGCGAGCAGGGGGAGAAGGGCTCCACGGGCTTCCCCGGGGCGCGCGGCCCCGGCGGGCAGAAGGTGAGGAGCCGGGCGGCCGCCGGGCACCCGGGGGCGCAGGGCCCGCGGTGTCCCCGGCCCTGAGCCCTGCCTTTGCCTGCGCCCTTTGCAGGGAGAAGTCGGTGCGTCGGGAGAGCCTGGTGAGCCGGTGAGGACCCGCTTCAGCGCCGCCGCCCTGCGGGCAGGAGCCCTGCGTCACTCCGTGCCAAGCAGTGTCACTCGGTGTCACGCGATACCACTCGGTGCCACGCTGTGTCACGCTGCGTTTGCCTCTCCCGCAGGGCCAGCAGGGCCGGGACGGCATCCCCGGCGCCCGGGGAGAGAAGGGCGACATGGGCCCGCTGGGCATGCGTGGCCCCAAGGTGCGTCGTCCCCGCGCGCCCGGCCAGGCCCGCGCAGGGCACCGCGGCTCCGCTCACCCCCTCTCCCCCGCAGGGCGATCGGGGCGTCAAAGGCGCCTGTGGCCTTGATGGTGACAAGGGCGAGAAGGTGGGTGGCGGTGCTGGGGCAGCCTGGCTGGTACCCACACCCTGTCACCCCGTGTCCCTTGAGCATCCGTGAGCAGGGAGGTGGCCGAGGGGGCACGTGAGCCCCGCGGCCGCCTCTCGCTGACCGCTGTCCATCTGTCCGTCTGTCCTGCCCATCGCAGGGAGAGCCGGGCATCCCGGGCCGCTCCGGGCTGCCAGGGAGGAAGGGCGACCCGGTAAGTGCCGCGCTGGGGTGTCCCCGTGGTGGGGGGACAAGGACACGCGGCCCACGGCTCCCCGGCATCTGCTTTGCCCCTAGGGAGAGCTGGGCCTGTCGGGAGCGCCGGGCATCCCCGGGAAGGAGGGACTCATGGGGCCCAAGGTAGGTGCAGGTGCCTCCCGGAGGCCTTGGCTCTGTCTCCCGTCACAGCTCTGGGAGGAGAAGCCGGGCTGGGATTTCGGGACATCCGCAGCCCCCCAGCACAGGGAACCGCAGGGCCGGTCCCGCTGCTGCGTCCGCCCTGCACAACCCGCCTTCCTTCCGCAGGGCGACCGCGGCTTCGACGGGCAGCAGGGCGCCAAGGGGGACCAGGGGGAGAAAGGAGAGCGGGTGAGCAAGGGGGAAGGCGCAGGACCCCGTCCCCGCGGCGCCGGGAGCGGGGCTGAAGCCCCTAAAGAGCCGCTCCAGCCCCGGGTGATGCTCTGGGGCCCGGCGCCGGCTGCGATAGCGGGAGCCCGGCCTGACCCCCTGCTCTCCCCTAGGGCGCTCCGGGCGTCATCGGTGCCCCTGGCCCACGGGGCAGCGACGGGGCGCCCGGCCCCCCCGGCCCGCCGGGCATCGTTGGTCCCCGCGGGCCCGAGGGGATGCAGGGCCAGAAGGTGAGTCCTGGGGGATGCGGAGCTGACCGGGCTCACTGCAATGAGTGCACACCCGCACGTGCGCACACGCAGGAGATGCTGAAGATGAAGGTACTTTTGAATTAGGAATTTTACGGCTTTTGGATGAGTCTTTCCATTCGTCCCTTGCAGGGCGAGCGAGGCCCGGCGGGTGAGGCGGTGACGGGCGCGCGCGGCGTGCCCGGCATCCCCGGCGAGAGAGGAGAGCAGGTTGGTGGGTGGGCGCCCGGCGCGCGCGGAGCTCTGCGGAGCCGTGGGACATGGTCCCAGCGCTGCCTCCGCTTGTCCCTAGGGCAGCCCGGGCCCCCAGGGGCTGCGCGGGGAGAAGGGCGAGCTGGGCATGACGGTAAGGGGGCACAGGGAGGGTGAGCGGCGCAGGGGGTCACTGGGGCGGGAGCGGGTGCCAGCTCTCAGCCTCGGGCTCAGTGCCGGGAGCTGTTTCCATGTTCGGCCAGCTGGCTGAGGGGACAGTTTTCCCTATGGCTAACAGCCCTTTCCCTCACTGCCACCCGCATCCGCTGCCTGTGCCCTTCGGCACGCTGCCTTCCTGCCAGGAGGAGGAGATCCGGGCCTTCGTGCGGCAGGAGATGAGCCAGCACTGCGGTGAGCGAGCCGCCCTCCCGCGCCCCGCGGCGCATGCCTGCCCGGGCACCGGCACCGCAGCCGCTCACGCCACCTCCCATTTCTCCCCGCAGCCTGCGGAGGGCAGTTCCCGCGCCTGGATCCACGGGAGCACTCAGGTTCCGCGTCCGTCCCTCCCCTCTCCCTGCAGCCCTGTGTGCAGCACGCGGCTCCCGTGCCGAGCGGGTCTGTGCGCCCGGTTCGACACTGCGCCGTCCATGCGCCCCATTCAGCACTGCGCCCATCCGTGCCCCCGTTCGGCAGTGCGCCCATCCGTGCCGAGCAGCTCTAAGCCCCACATGCTGCAGGTTTCCCTGGCGGTCGCCAGGGCCCTCTGGGAGCCGCCTTCCCTCCAGCCGGTGCCAGGGGTGCCCAGGCTGTGTCTGCACCGTGGGGCTGCCTGGAGCTCCGCGCTGGGGCTGCGCAGCCCCGGCAGGAGCGCGTGAGGAGGAGGAGGGTCGGGCTGCAGCAGCACTCGGAAGAGGAGGCTCTGGCAGGGCCTGCGTGCCCCAGGCTGCCGAGCCGAGGAGGGAGCGGGCGCCAAAGCCGCTGTGGGGCTGGGGAGCCCTGGCCAGCTGGGCACGGGCCAGGGGTGCAGGGGGCCGGCGGGAGCCCCCACGGGAGCGCGGGGGCTGCGGCGGGCGTGAGACGGGCGCTTTGTCTCCAAGGAGGCTGGGGGACTCATGCCAGGAACAGCTTTAACTTGGCCAGGGGAAGAGGAAGACGCGTCCGCCAGGAGAGGGAGCGCGGCCGAACAGGTGACGGAGAGCCCGGAGCGCCGCCCCGGCCGCGGTGCCGGCGGGACTGGGCGCCCACGGGCGCTCGTCCCACTAGGGCAGCCCGGCCCGGGTTCCCACACGTGTCCTTGAATGGGACGGTCACTGGTGGCTGTGTGCGTGTCCCTGCCACGCTGCAGCGTATCCAGGGGCACCGCCGGACCCCATTCCCGGGCCGCGTTTCCCGCAGGATCCTCTCCTCCAGGGTGTTCAGTGCCAGCTGCAATAGCGTGTTTTCCCTCCCAGGGACTGGAGGGACGTGCCCCGGGCTCCCTACACGTCCTCTTTGATGTTTGTGCCGTCTCCTTCCCCACTTCCCAGGTCTCCTCCCCAACTATCCATCCACCCAACCGTTCCCTGCCCATGTAGTCCCTGTGCTTAAGTTGTCACACGCGGAGGAAGAGGAGGGTGAGTGTCGTCCCTGTGCTTCCCGTCTCGTAGCTCCCCCTTTCCCCTGCTCTGCCTGTGTGTCCTGGCGTGTCCTGGCGTGTCCTGGCGTGTTCCTGCCCCTCGTGTGTGGGTTCCAAGGGATGCCCAGCTCCCTGTGGCAGTGCAAGCGGCTAGTGTGTGCATGCATGCATGTGCATGCACAAGTGTGTGCGTACATGCATGGGTGCGTGCATGCATGTGCAAGCAGGGGGCTGCATGGGCTGCAGGAGGGAGGTAAAGGAGGGCAAGTGGGCTCTCAGACCCCAGTCCTGCTTGCCCCTGTGCGACAAGGCTCTCACCAGGCGGCCTTGCCCCCAGGGCAGAACACGGGCGCTGTAGCTGACGCCAGCGACCTCGAGTACGAGCACATGTACCCGGAGGAGGACTACGAGGAGTCGGCGGAGGCGGCCGGCGCGGAGCAGACCCTCGCGCACGACAGTGAGTAGCGCCACGCGTGCGGGGCTGGTTCCTGCGGAGCCCCCGGCAGCCTGTGGAGGGTCCCCATAGAGGGCTGCTGTGCCACCACGTCCCCTGCCCACCCTCCTGGTGCAGAGACTGCCCAGGGCAGCGTCATTCCTGTGTCCCAGCCACCTGGAACCCTTCCCGCCCTTGCCCTTCCCACGGGAGCCGTGGGCTCCTAAACCGCCCTTGCTTTGGTGGCGGCAGAGGGGAGAGCCCAAGGCGGGCGGCGGGGATGGGACGGGCGCCCCGCTCTGCTCCGCAGCCGGTGCGGGCAGAGGGAGGACGGAGCCGCGGCCGCCGGGGCTCTTACGGTGCTCATGGTGCTCATGGCGCTCACGATGCTCGTGGCGCTTGTGGCACTCACAGCGCTCACGATGCCCGTGGCGCTCACGGCGCTCACAGTGCTCCTGGTGCTCACGGTGCTCATGGTGCTCGTGGCACTCACGGAGCTCGTGGTGCTCACGCTGCTCGTGGTGCTCACGGTGCTCATGATGCTCGTGGCGCTCACAGCGCTCACGGTGCTCGTGGCACTCACGGTGCTCATGCTGCTCGTGGTGCTCATGGCACTCACGATGCTCGAGGCACTCGTGGCGCTCACGGTGCTCACGGCGGTGCCCGGCCCGCAGCACGGCGCTGCGCGCAGCCGCTGGACGAGGGCGAGTGCCGCCGCTACACGCTGCGCTGGTACTACAACCAAAGAGCCGCCGAGTGCCGCCCCTTCGTCTACGGCGGCTGCCGCGGCGGCACCAACCGCTTCGAGAGCCGCGAGGACTGCGAGCGCCTGTGCGGGCGCCGGGCGTAGGCAGGTGGGACCCAGCGCCACGGCTGCCCGGGGGCATCGAGACCCCTCGGGGAGCAAGGGGGCCCCTTGGGGAGCATTAAGACCCCTCGGGGAGCAACAGGGCCCCTTGGGAAGCAAGGTTGCCCCTTGGGGAGCACATTGCAGACACCCTGGGAGCATGGCAGCCCCTCAGGGAGCAATGAGGTCCCTTGGGGGGAGCATTGCAGACACCCTGGGAGCAACGTGGCCCCTTGGGGAGCAATGCAGCCCCTTGGGGCGCACTGTGGCCCTTCGGGGAGCATTGCAGCCCCTTGGAGAGCATCTTGGCCACCCTGGGAGCATTGTGGCCCTTTGGGGAGCATCGTAGCCCTCCAGGGAGCATCGTGGCCACTCTGGGAGCACCGCGGCACCGGGCTGGGCACTGATGCCCCCCTCTTTCCCGCAGGTGCCCGTGCCGTGTCCAGCAGCGGCGCGGGGGCTCTGCCCCGGCGATACGGAGCTCGGCCGTGCCGGGGGCGCCGCGGCGGGGCCGTGGTGCGGCCGCGCTCGCCGCGGCCACCCCGCTGCTCCTCCCGCGGGAATCCCGCGGGAACCTGGTGCTATTTCCAATGTGTATTTTTCTTGCTCGCGTGTTTGGTTTTTGTTTTGTTCTGTTTTCATTCCACTTGGTTTTATTTTCCATTAAGGTGAAATTTCTGTCAAATGGGATACCCAGCTCCCCCCATCCTTTTAACCTCCTTTCCAAAGCGGAGTTTTCTCAGTTTGTTTGATTTTTAACTTATTTGCTGCTCTTGGCACAGCTCCCAGCTCCTTCTCCAGGGTCCCGGTGCTGCCAGAGCCGCAGAGGTTTCAGGCTGCTCTCATCTCCTCAACGCCCCAGAAACCCTGTGGGGGTCCCAGAGCGTCCCCCCCAGCCCCTTGGCCGTGCCCATGCGTGCTCCAAGCCCGGCGGCCCCCGAGAGCCGTCCTGCTCTCTGCAACCTGCTGCATTTGAATAAATTTCACCTTGATCCCAGCGGGTCCTGGGTGCCGTGTCGCGGGGTGCAGGGAGGCTGCGGCTGCCGGCAGCACCTCGGTGCCGTGCGGGGTGCCCGCCCTGGAGCTGGTGCCACATTCCGGGCGGATCCAGCCCTTGGACGCTCCGCTCGCTCCCGGGGGCTCTCTCGCTGCCCGCAGCCGTGTGGGGACCCCCGGGTGTGCCGGCCGCAGCGTGACGTGTTGGCACCGCGGGCTAAATCGGGCTGCTCCGGCAGCCCTGGGGGGCATCCTCAGCCTGCAGGAACAGAGCGGCCTTGTATCCCAGCATGGGTCATCCTGCGGCCACCGCGCCCGGACAGCGGCACCCCCCCGGGCTGAGCACCGGCCAACTCATCGCAGGAAGGGGCCGCATGGCCTGTGCACCCCTGCGGCACGGGGGGGATATAGAGGGTGCAAGGGGAGATATGGAGGGGTGCAAGGGGAGATAGAGAGGGGGGCAAGGGGGGATAGAGAGAGTGCAAGGAGGGATATGGAGGGGTGCAAGGAGGGATATGGAGGGGGGCAAGGGGGGATAGAGAGGTGTGTAAGGGGGGATATGGAGGGTGCAAGGAGGGATATGGAGGGTGCAAGGGGACCAGAGTGTCCCCTGGCAGGGCAGCAACAGCACAATGCTGGTCAGCCATGGTTGGCATGTGTGTTTTGCCCCTTCCTTCCATGATTAAGGCTGACAGGGGCCGGAAGCCTCAGCAAGAGGGAAAAACAGATCATCTCCATCATCAGGCGTGAGATATTGATGTTTGAGTCGCCGGAGTTCCCGGAACACGCTCCAAACGCAGCCTGTGGTGCTGCAAGGGGGCAAACGCCACCCGTGTCGTGTCCCGGGATGATTTCATCTGCTATTAGGCAGGCTGCATTAATAACAGCCCCCCGCGCGCCCCTGTCCCCCGGCGCAGCGGGAGGTGGGGCTGGGGGCAGGATAAGAGCCGGTGTTCGGCACGGGCAGCCCCGGAGCCGGGCGCAGGGCCGCGAGGACGCGGATCCCGCCGGGAATGGTGAGCTCGCCGCCCGCCAGCGGGGGCACAGGGGCACGGAGGGTCGGCTGCCCGTCCCTGCCCGCGGGGCTCGCGCTCCGGCCGCGCTGGGGAGAGCCGGGCAGGCTGCGGAGCCGGCCCGGAGCAGGACGGCATCATCCGGACGGAGGGGCACGCGCTGGGGCTGCGCTCGGCCCGCCTTACACGTGCCCTCGGCATCCCACAGCCACCTGCCCACCGCTATTTAAGGGATATTGCCCAACGTCCTGAGGGGCGGGCAGCGTTTTCCTTGGAAAGTCCCGGGTCCAAGTGAATCCCCGGCGGAACAGAGGGGTTGGCAGGATTCCCCACGGCTGCGGCAGCCGGGACGCTGTCCCCTCGCACCTGGGGACAAGGGGCGAGTGGGGAAGGAGACAGCGAGCATTGCAGCAGGCATGGGGGACTGGCCGGGGGCTATTCCCAACGAGGGAATATTCCCGCAGGTGCTCCCCGCCGGGCCCCTCGGCACGCTGCTGGTGGCCATCCTGGTTGTCACCCGGTCTCCGGTGGGAGCCCGGCCGGCACTGGGCAGGGAAAGCCCCGGGAGCAGCCGGATGCCGCCGGCCCCCGCGGGCCGCTCCGAAAGGCGAAGCCTGGAGCAGGGCTCCGGGCAAGGGGCTCAGCCAGACGAGCCAGAGCTGCTGCCCCAGGGAGCACCCGCCACAAGGACCCTTCCCCGGGCTGGCACCGGCACGACGAGGGGCGGCGTGACGAGGGTGTCCCTGTCCCTGGACGTCCCCGTGCACGTGCTGAGGGTGCTGCTGGAGCTGGCCCGGGACAGCGAGCTGCGGGCCAGGGCGGCGGCCAACACGGAGCTCATGGCCCGCGTGGGCCGCAGGAGATAAACCCTGTCTGCAGCCACGGCGGAGCCCAGGGCGCCGGGAGCAGCCGGCTCGCGGGGCCGGGAGCGCGCGGATACACAGGGAGCAGCGCGGCGGCCGCCCCGGTGAACGCTCCCCGGTTCCAGCCCGTCGCCCAAGTCTCCCCAATAAACCACCGTCGGCAGAGCCGTGTTGGCTGCGAGGGAGTGGGCGCGTGGCCGGCATTCCCAGCCTGTGCGGCTCTGCACCCGGCGCCGGTGACGCCTCGTCCGCCACGTCCCGCGAGGCGCCCAGATAAGAGGCGAGCGGCGCGGCGGTGCAAAGGGCAGGAGGCACGGGAAGGCGCGCGGCGCCGGCAGCACCATGTTCTTGGAGGAGTACGGGCTCTATGGTAGTAAGCGCCGCGCCGGGAGCACCCGCGCCGGGAGCACCCGCGCCGGGAACCCCTACACCGGGAGCGCCCGCGCCGGGAGCACCCGCACCGGGAACCCCTGCACCGGGAACCCCTACACCGGGAGCACCCGCACCGGGAACCCCTACACCGGGAGCACCCGCGGCTCCCGCTGCTCCGGTCCCGTGCGCAGCCGCCGGTGGTGCCTTCCCGGCTGCCATTCCGGGCAGCCGTGCCGGGAGCTGCCGCAGGTTTTGGGAGGGGGTGTCAGGACGGGTTGGGGCTCACGCAGCCTGAGGGCTCCCCTGTCCCTGGGTGTCCTTGCTGGCCCCGTGTGCCCCCTGCCCCATGGGTTCCCGGTCCCCTCCATCCCAGTGTCCCATCCCATGGCCTCCCTCCTAGCGGGTCCCCTTTTCCTGCCCCCTTTTCCTGGCCCCCACCCCACGTCCTTCATCCCAGCGTCCCCCCGATCCCCAGCCCGGGGGGACCCAAGTCCCAGTCCCTCCCCAAGCTCCGCCTCCTTCACAGTCCACCAATCAGGCCCCTCCTCTCCCCGTCAATCACCGCCGTCTCCATGGCCACAGCTTCGCCCCGCCCCAGGCCTGGAGCGCCCCGGCGGCCACCGGGAGCCACGTCAGGACGGGCGGGGCGTAACTGTGGCCATGGAGACCGCAGTGATTGACGAAGATAGACGGTTTCTGATTGGCGGACGGTGACGGAGGCGGAGCCGGGCGGGGCGGCGCCTGCGCAGTGCGGCGGCGGCAGTGACAGGCTGGCAGGAAGGGGCGGGCGCAGGCGGGGCCGGGGGCGGTACCGGCAGCGCAGCGGCACCGGGCGCGCGCCTCACCCCCGCCACCGTCAGCACCGCCAGCGCCGCCATGCTCAAGAAGTTCGATAAGAAGGATGAGGAGTCGGGTGAGGGGCGGCCGGGGGGACTGTGGCGGGAAGAAGGGGTGGCCCCGGTGGGGGACCGGCTCGGCTCGGCTCGGCTGCGGGGCGCTGGGAAGCGCCGGGCCCGCCCGGGCGGGTCCATGCGCCCATGGGTGCTCTGCGCCGCCGCCCGGGGCGGGGGGTGTCGGGGCAGCCCCGGGCAGCGCGGGGGAGGTGGCCGGGACACTCGGTGCGACAGGAGCCCCCGTGCCCGCCTGGTGCCCGGGCCCCTCGCGGCGGGCTTGCTGAGCCCTGTCCTGTGCCTTGTCCCCCGTCACGGGGGGTTTCTGCGCCCCGTCCCCTCGCAATGGGGTTGCTGAGCCCTGTCCTGTGCCCGGTCCCATCGCAGGGGGTTTGTGCGCCCCGTCCCCTCGCAATGGGGTTGCTGAGCCCTGTCCTGTGCCCTGTCCCATCGCAGGGGGTTTGTGCGCCCCGTCCCCTCGCAATGGGGTTGCTGCCTCTGCCCCCCTGGCACAGGTTGGCCTCCTTTCCCCGTCACCCCACACGTAGGGCTTTGTCCGTCCAGCTCTCCATTCCCGGTTGGCTTTGGGGAGCCCCGCGGGATCCCGCGGGCTGCGGCTCGGGTCTGTGTGGATGTGGAGCAGGGGGTGGCGCGGGGCAGGGGAGCCCACCCTGTGCTCCCCGCTCCGCTTGAGAGCACCCCAACAATGGAAACCGCCCCAAAGGGCGGCTTGGCTGGCCCCACGCTGGTGTGTTTAGGTTGTTTTCTAGGCTGATGTTGCGACAGGTAACGTCTGGCAAGGAAGGGCTGATGTCTCGTGTGGTGTGTGAATCACGCGGAGTCGCTGTTGGACGCGGCGGGGTTCAGCCTGTGCCTTTGCTTTTACGGGTGTTCCTCCCAAAGCCGCTTGATTCGCTGTAAATCTTAATGGCTGTTCCCTGCAGCTCTTAGTGTGCGTTAAATGCCTTGCTCTTCTTTCCAGCCTTATCCAAGCCTTCCTGCAACCTCTCCATGCGGCGGCTGTTGGATTCTGCTCCTTTGCTTTGCATGGATGGTCTAGGTAGCCTTGGATGAGCCACTTCCACTCTGAGCACAGAAACAGGCTTAAACGGGTCGTTTTGAGACCCTCACCCAGACGATTCTCTACGTTCACCCAGAGTGTTTCTCTACAGATCAGTGCAAATCGTTCCCAGTTAACGATCCCGCAGCAGGAGCCTTCTGCAGATGCTGCCTCTGCCTTTTCCGTGCCCCTTTTTCCCCTGTAGTCAGGGCAATGCTGTGATGCCGTTTGCAGTGAGCGGACAGGCTCTGCGTGCAGCGCTGCAGGGTGCTGTGAGCGGTGAAGGGCTGAGAGCCCTGGCTGGGAGCCGCAGCCCTGCTGGGCCATGGGCAATATTGCACTTATGGGGAGGCTTCCTCAACCTGCTTTTGGTGCTCTGATTTTACACCATTTTTGTTCTTCCCCCTTGTTTCCCTTTCTGCCCGGTCCCACACAGTGTCTGTTCTTTGTTCAGCCACCTGCTGAACAAACATTTATTATTTACACACCTGTCCTGAGAGGAGGGTGGTTTGCGACCCAAAGGGATCTAAGTGGGGATGTTTCTACCTCGAAGCACAAGACTTGCACAGACCCCTGGCACCAGCGTGCGCCGCTTCCAGCCCAGCTCAGAACGGAGCAGGGCCCTCCGGCACATCAGTGTTGTTGAATTAAACGTCGGGATAGCGCTGCCCATGGCTGTGCCTTGTGCCAGGGCCGGCCTGAACGTAGGTGCTAATTAAAACCCGCTTATCAATAACTGGCAGCCTTTGAAAAGCTGCAGCTCACAAATGCCTACAAGGAGGCAAGCTAATAGAGAGCATGCGGAGTGATAGTGCTCGTCCTCCTCCTTAATTGGTGAGATTTTTAATTATTAAATATAGTTTATTCTGTGAAGTGGAACAATGAAAGCGACTCAGTGTCCAGCCTCTCTAGTCCATTGTCTTGTCTGCTTAATTAGTGGTAGAGCCAATGCTTTGCTGGTGTGTTCCTGCTGGGTTTATAGCCGAGCTAGTCGGTCCTCTTTACTAGTGGCTCGTTAGTGCTGCAATGATGATGAACCAAGCAGTGTCCTGCCACTGTGGAGGGCTCCAGCTAATACTGCTTAAATGAGGGAGCTCTGCTTGGTGTCCATGGAAAAAGCCATCCCCAAACGCTCAGCCTGCGCCTAAGCTGCGGCTATGAGCTGGCTTTGCCCTAGCCCTAGCCCTAGGAAGACCTTTGCTCTTTGTTTTGTAGGTGGTGGCTCCAACCCGTTCCAGCACCTGGAGAAGAGTGCGGTCTTGCAAGAGGTAAAGCCTTAACGCCCCTCATGCTCCTTTCTCCTGAGCGGAGTCGCTCCTTCCCTTGGAGAGCTTTATTCGGAAAGTGGGGGTTCCTACGGTCATGCCAGGACTGCCAGCAATGGATGGAATTTCCATTAGTTCTTGTTGTGGGACAGAGGAAGGGAAGAGGTGGGAATGGCTTCTGTGATGCTGTAATGGCTATTCTGTGACCAGGAATAAAGGATTATTGGGAAAAGCTCTCCATGATATGGAGAAGGAAATGCATCTTGGACAGTCTGACTTTCTTGTAGATAGAAAGTCTTGTAGATACAAGAAAGGTAACTTGTAGATACCAAAGTTAGTGAGCAAGGCATGGGTGCTTATCAAATAGTCTCTCTTTGATTTTGCTTTTTAAAATTTGCATTTCTTATAATTTACATTTTTTAAAAAATCCTGTCAGTTTTCAACATCTCAATCCCTAGACCTTGCTATTAACGTGTTGCCTTGCAATCTGTGAACGGTGTTGGCTCCCGTTAGCCTTGTCGAGCCAGCTTAGATCTGGCAGAAGCATCGTGTTTTAGCTGGTATGTGATGCATCTCGGGTGGGTAAAGGTGTTATGAGGATTTGGCCTTTTAACTTGCTAGCACTTGGCTTTGCAATCCCGACAGGAGGCTCTAGAACCTGCTGTTTAATAGGGGGCCGTGTTTAATGGCAACTGAGGAAAATCTCTTTGGGAGTCATTAAGGATCGTGCCATACCTAGCCCCAAATTAGCTGCTTCTGTCAGCAGCCGAGACGAGACAAGACAGTGTTTGTTAAGGAGTGTCAGTGTCCTTGTCTGTGCTTTGTTTCCAGGCACGGGTGTTTAATGAGACTCCCATAAACCCACGGAAATGTGCTCACATCCTCACCAAGATTCTGTATCTCATAAACCAGGTAATGTTTACGAGCAGAGAACAAGCTGAGAGCGCTTTTGATTTTAAAAATCCATTTCTGTAATTAGATTTTGTCTTACGCATGGTTGTAATGCCTACATCCAGTGAAGTCTCTCAGTAACCAAAATTGCTGTGTCGCCAAGTTAACATTTGCTTCTTGGTGCCTAACAAGTTCAGCAAGATGGAGGAAGTAGAAGTGGGTACGTATGAAGAGATCATGATTTGTCATGTACATGGAACCTGTTGGCTCGCAGCTCCGTGGTGACAAAGGCTGGTGTCTAACAGGCGTAGCTCGCTCTGGTGGCCATGGCATTTGTAGGCAGTGCAGCATGAGCTGGAGGAAACCAGCCTCCCTCTCACCCTGAAGGAAGCCGACTTGCTTAGACTGTGATCATAGTGTTTCTTGCCACGGTGCTACATAAAGCACCCTGTTAACCCGAGCAGTTAAACCAGCCTCAGCCCTGCTTTGGGGGAGGCTTTCAGGTCAATCTGGAGGAGACCTGTGTGGCTTCCAGCCACCTCAGGTCTTCAGCAGGCACAAAAGCTGTTGTTAAATGGGGCTTCCTTCCTTCTCTCCCTTCCAGGGGGAGCACTTCGGCGTGATGGAAGCTACCGAATCCTTCTTTGCTATGACCAAGCTGTTTCAGTCGAATGATGTAAGTCTGTGGATGTGTTTTCTGGTGCATTTACCTGGGGGGGCATGAAGAGAGCAGCAGTGTCTGACTCAGTGTTGACCTGTGTCTGCTCAATATGGTCATCTTCACTGGATTCAAGTGGGAAGGGAAGGATGAAAATGTAGAAACAGACCAGCTTTGTAGCCCTTCCTGGACCTTGCTGGTAGTTCAGCTGGAGGATTCTCTGTCCTTAAGACAGATTCCTCTTCCTTATGATCACTGTTTAATTCTGCGATTGTGCTAGGCACTGATCAAGTATGTAGTCAGTTGTAGCATGATGCATTTTGTGCCTAGCTTTAAAAGACTGTGTTTTCTGTTGATCATCAATGACAGCATTTTTTTGGATACTTGATCTTCAAAATAAAATCATGGAAGCAGGGAAAACTGGGGCTTCTTCCTGTTCGGGATCCTCTCAGCTAATGTTTGTTTTTCCTCTTTCCTTGCCAGCCAACTCTTCGCAGGATGTGCTACCTGACTATTAAGGAGATGTCTTCTATTGCAGAAGATGTCATCATTGTAACTAGCAGGTCAGTTCTGATGAAGGCTTTCCTGTCTGAGTGTTTTGAGGCTTTTTGAAGGTTTTTAGATATACTAAGGCTTTCCACAGGTAGGAAAACGATTTCATGCTGCTGTAGCAGCTCTGGGTATGACTTCACCATGGAACAAAATTCCTTCTGTGAGTCTTCCCCGAGTTGCTGATCGTCCTCCCGAAAGGCTGCTGCCTTTATCAGGGGATTGGTGCATGAGGGGACAGGGCTTGTTGGGGCACGAGCCCCTGAAGCCAGGCCCCCAGGGTGGTGTGATCACCCTCGTCCCCTTGTAGACAACCTCACAGATCTGTAGGGAAAAGGCAGAAGTAGAAGTTCCGCAAGGAACCCAAATGCCTCATTGACAAGTGCCCAGAGGTGCGGCCTCGTGGGGTGATCAGTGCCTCCTGCAGCCTGCTGGTGGCTTTGTAGCTCTAGTGACCTTTCCTTGCACCTTTCCACCGTGTGGGACTTGCCCGGGAGCTGCTCTTGCTGCGGGCTGGGGCTGTGATGGTGGCTGCCCGCGCCGCACGGCACCACTGAGACCCTCCTGTTCCCACCCAGCCTAACCAAAGACATGACTGGGAAGGATGACAACTACCGCGGCCCCGCTGTGAGGGCACTCTGTCAAATCACGGATGTAAGTGCGGCTTTTGCCTCGTCAGGGCACCCCCAGACCCTTCGCCCTTCCCTTCCTCATCCTCCCTCCTGCCCCTTGCCCTTACCTGCTCCCGGCAGCCTCCCTGTGCCCGCTGTCCTCTCCCTCTCCCTGCAGAGCACCATGCTGCAGGCCATCGAACGCTACATGAAGCAGGCGATCGTTGACAAAGTGCCGAGTGTGTCCAGCTCTGCTCTGGTGTCCTCCTTGGTACGTATTCCCCGCGGGATGCGACTGTGGCACCGTTGAGCTGGGAAACAGCTGTCTGGGGTGGGCATCTTCAGAAACTGAAATTGGAGCTTTCCTTTATCAGAGGTGCATGTGAGAAAAAGCAAGGCAAAGGAGAGAGAAGAGTGGAGTTTTTTGTTTTTGTTTTATTTTGTTTTACAGTACAGTGTGATTTGGGACACAATTTGACATCAGTCACTTAACTCCCAAGTCTTGCAGTGCAGGTACTCCATGCACAAAACAGCCAGCCTCTCCCCTTGTGTGGATTGCTTGGATAACTCCGTGCAGAGGTGTCCTGGAAGCAAAGCCCACGTGGTGGTGATAAGACAGCCTTTCTCCTGGGCAGGTCTCTGCCCATTCCAGGCCGCATTTCACTTTTTTCTGCCTATTCACTGACTCAAATTATGCCTGTTCTTTGTTTTTATCTGGCTGGCGGTGCCTGTTAGGAGGCTGTTACAGCAGGATGCTGACACAGCGAGGCAGGATGAGGAGTGCTGAGGACAGGCTCTGCAGGAAGCAGCAAGCAGGGCTCTGCCCTCCGGACCTGCTCGCAGAGGGAGCTCGTCCAGGGGCCACTCACGCTGCACATGCAGAAGGTCACGTGGTGGTCACAGGCACCTTCCATTCTCTGCAGTTAATTAAGTGGAATCGAATCGTGCCTGGATGTGCCTGAGAGAATTAGTGACGGATGTTTGGGTGGAAATGTCTCTGGGATGCTCGTGTTTCCTGGGCATCGTGCTTTATGCCAACCTGTAGATTTCAGCAATTCACGCTTTAAATGGGATACAGATGGGAATCCAGATTCAAGTGCTGTTTCTGAGGTAGTAGCCTGCCTGAAGAGACTCCCTCTGATCAGTGCAAAGCTGTGGTACATGTGGTGTTTGTGTAGGTCCAAATACCAAATACTGCTGGTCGTAACATGTATATTCTTCCTGCTATTAATGAGGGAGTGGAGTATAGAATCATAGAATGCCGAAGGTTGGAAGGGACCTCAGAGGTCATCGAGTCCAACCCCCCTGCTCACGCAGGGTCACCTAGAGCACGTGGCACAGGGCTGCATCCAAGCGGCTTTTAAAGATCTCCAAAGAAGGAGACTCCACAACCTCTCTGGGCAGCCTGTTCCAGTGCTTTGTCACCCTCACAGTGAAGAAATGCTTCCTTAAGTTCCTGTGGAACTTCCGATGCTTCAGTTTGAAGCCATTTCCTCTAGTCCTATCAGTAGAGTAGATTAGAGTAGATTTTGTACAAGATGTTGGACCTCTTGTACAAGATGTTGGAGTAGATTTTGTACAAGATGTTGGACCTCTTGAGACCAAAGCTCTGCCCCCTGCTCCTCTCCTTGGTCTTGCCTCTCTGCTGCCTGTATGTGCTCTTCTGTAATCGCAGCCTCCAGCGCCCTCGTGGGGAAGTCTCCTTTCATCTCTATGTAATCTGTGATTCCTAAAGTTTCTTCCATCCTTCTGTCACGAGTTGCCTTTGCTTGTGTCCCCTCAGCACCTGCTGAAGACCAGTTACGATGTGGTAAAACGCTGGGTGAACGAGGCTCAGGAGGCAGCTTCCAGTGACAATATCATGGTGCAGGTAGGACACACGGGGCAGCATGGAGGGTGCATGGCTCTGGGTGAAACAGTGAGCTTGGCTGGGCGGCCCTGGGGTGCAGGAGGTCAGGGTATAGAGAGCAAACCGGGTTGGTGACGCTCTGCTTCCCTGTACAGTATCATGCCCTGGGCTTGCTCTACCACGTGCGGAAGAACGACCGCCTGGCAGTCAACAAGATGCTCAGCAAGTTCATGCGCCACGGCCTCAAGTCCCCCTTTGCCTACTGCATGATGATTCGAGTGGCCAGCAAGCTGCTGGAGGAAGAAGCTGGCAGGTGAGGGAGCTTCTCTGCCCTCTTCAAAGGGTTTGCTTGGCTCCTGCTTCCCTCTCTTCTTGCAGGCTTGCCTATCATCTCATTGGGGGTGTTTTTTTCTCATGCAGCCGGCAGCTTCTGCCTTTTGCTGTTGATTTTACAGGCAGCACAGAAGATTGAAGACACTCTTGTGTTGTTTTGGGAGAGCTTGTGAGATCTTGCCTCTGTGTGTGCTCACACATCAAACTAATTTCCTGCTTCTCTTCCCTTCCTTTTTTTTTTTTTTTGTAGCTGATCTTCAGATAATCTGCTTTATTTTCCATGTCTCTTATAACTGCTTGATTAGTGCGTTTACGCTGTGGCTCCCTGGCTGATGGGCTTTGTGGTGTGCATGACAAGCCCTCCCTATGAAGGGAAGTTCCCTTAAGCCTGTAAGGCTTTTACCTCTTTCCTTAGAGGGCAGTCCCTGTTCTGGCCTGAGTTTGAGTCTGCTGTTACCATTACATGGTAACATGTACAGCTCGCTGATGGACTCGTCATATCTTTTAGCACCTTTGTTGTCATTCATTCTCGTGATGTTTGTCCCTTAGCCGCGACAGCCCCCTGTTCGACTTCATTGAGAGCTGCCTAAGGAACAAGCACGAGATGGTGGTGTACGAAGCCGCTTCTGCCATCGTCAACCTCCCCACCTGCACCGCTAAAGAGCTGGCACCGGCTGTGTCGGGTAAACGTGGTGCTCGTGGCCGTGGTGAGGGAATCACGGGGCTGCCTGAGCAGAAAACATGGCAAGGCCATGGCACTGGCTTCCGAGAGAGGCGAGGGACAGCAGCAGCGTGGGAAAGGGGACGTGGATATGAGCGGGTTATCAGCGGGATGTGCCGTGAAGGGGCGCAGCAGGGAGGAAGGAAGCTGATAAATTCACAGTTACTTCTTAAACATGTTTCTAATTACCTTCTGCTTGCTGTCTTTATTAAGTCTCTTGTGTGACGTATGAAACACTCTGCAATAATAGATTCCTAAACGTCTACCTCTGGTTTTCCCCTCAGTTTTGCAGCTTTTCTGCAGCTCCCCAAAAGCGGCGCTCAGATACGCAGCGGTCCGTACCCTCAACAAGGTAGGAGTTGTCTCCTGGGGACAGCAGCAGTTTCTCAGGCTCCAGAAGAGAGGGAGCCAGATTGTGTGATGTTTTAGTGTGAATATCCTCCACCCTGCCCTGGGCTAAAGCCTTCACGTGTCATTGCTCTCTGAGTGGAGAAAATAAACTCTCTAAGAGCCGTTCAGGAAGGAAAATCCAGTCAGGTTCCCAGATCTCTGTAAGAGTGCGCTGCTGGTCTTACATGCTCATATTTTCCATTCTGAGCTTCCCGTGGTGAAGCAGCTCCTTGTAACACAGGGAGCAACCGTGATGCTGCTTCTTGGCCTGCTCCATGGTAGTCCTTCCTTGAACCTTCTCCTTGCCCTTGTCAGCTGTAAAATGAAAAGGGAAGAGTAATGCAGCTTGTACAGTAACGGCCACGCTCCCACCCACGGAGCTCTTCAGCAGCTGAGCCAGCTCGGCAGTTCATAGCTTTCTTTGCAGAATCTGAGCCTTAATATACAGAGGAGAATGGCAGAGGGGAAGAAAAAGGTCATTTATTACTGCTGCTTCTCTTCCAGCAGTGGATACGATTCGGCGGGAGGAAAGATCTAGTTACTTTAACCTTAGGTGATCTGTTTGCCTAAGATAACCCTGTGTACAGTCTACAGCCTTTATTTCAGTAGTAAGGCATGAGAGCCTGTAGAGGCTTAGCAGGTTTTGTCCCTGGGCCTTTTCCGTTTCCTTTTCACTGAGTTGCACCCCTGTCTAGGTGGCCATGAAGCACCCGTCCGCTGTGACCGCCTGTAATCTAGACCTGGAGAACCTGGTGACAGACTCGAACCGCAGCATAGCCACCCTGGCCATCACCACGCTGCTGAAGACCGGCAGCGAGAGCAGCATCGACCGCCTCATGAAGCAGATCTCCTCCTTCATGTCCGAAATCTCAGATGAGTTCAAAGTAAGAAAGCAGGGCATGCAAGTTCCTGAAGAAACCTCTTGGTTTTTTGTCTCTGTGTGTGTCCCATCTGAAGCTTGCACAGAGCTCCTTCCAGGGCCTGGGCTGTTGAGTATCTGCAGGGACAGGAAGATGAGGCTGTTGGCCTAAGTTGTGCCTCAGATGTACAGCTTCTGATTTCTGAGAGAGAAGCTCTTTTGGGAATAGAACTCTGGGAATTATTTTTTTTTTCCAGGGGGCAAAAGCTTTTGCTAGGGACTAACTAATGCACAGACATTAATCTGTTCTAAGTCCTAGGATTGTGCTTCCTGCAACAGTATTTGTTGGATTAGTGAAAGGAAAATGGTAGCTTCCAGGCTAGGGACCTGGGCACCAAATTGGCCCAATGCAACTAGTTTCCTTATGCTTAACAAGGCAGGGCCCTGGTCTTTACCTGTCCCCTTTTCCTCCAGGTTGTGGTGGTGCAGGCTATCAATGCCCTGTGTCAGAAGTACCCTCGCAAACACGCCGTGCTCATGAACTTCCTCTTCACTATGCTTCGCGAAGAGGTAGGTCTGCAGGGCAGTGCTTTGTGTTCCTGTTTGCATGCCTGTGCAACTGAAGTGGCAGAAATGGCCTGCTGTGCACGAGAGTTATGTGCATTTTGTCAACCACTTCACTCCCTGATTTATCAGGGGAGTCTACCTCTCAAATCAAATGCAGTCAACAGTGGATCTGTTGGCAGTTCATTTCTGTTTCCTATTTGAAACAATTTTATAGTTTGACAGCAAATTGTAGGCAAGACAAAACTTATTTATTTATTTATTTATTGATGATGTGGGACTGCTTTTGTTCTCTGTGCTGCGGTAGTCAAAGCATCACAAATGCCTCTGACTGTTCCCTGCATTCAGTCACAGGGAATTGCAGAAGGACAGTTTTACGTTTCTGAATGAGCTAACATGTCTGCAACACAGCTGGCACCACTGCCTTGCTCTGACATCACTTTCTGCCAATTACAGCCTTTTGGGAAGAGACCAAGGCCTCTCATTTCACTCTTCTGGAAAATGGACTGTTCCACTTTCCCAGATTTTCTGTGGGTGGATGATATCATTTTGAATGCAGTTTTGCAGTTCAAACCATTCTGTTTTACGGCCTTATTTTAATCCAAAGTAGTTCAAGAAAGACACCCCAAGTGCATGTAACTGGCAGAGGATAGTGTGCGATTTAGTCCCCCGATGAGCCGTAAGGACACCAGTAAATAATGTCTGAAGATAACAGAGTATTAACTGCGTGTCAGCTCGCAGGGTGTGCCTGGGGAAGTATTGATTGTCTGTCTCCACACACTAATAGGCCTATTTGCTGGCTCCTGCTGTGGCAGATATGATTCTGAATGTATTTCTCTCTTGATTCATCCTCAGTTGTCTGGCACTAAAGAGCAGAGGACTGGGATTTTTTTTTCTCTCCCTTTTCTTTTTCTTTTTCTTTTTCTCCCCCCTCATAAGGCCATTTTAATTAATTAATTCTAGCAGCACAGGGTGCAGAAGGAGATATAAACCCTTCAGGCTGATGGATTCTGTTACCTTCTCTAGCACTTATTATTTCTGGGCTGCAGCCCTTCTGCGGGATCTGGCAAGTGAGCTTCAATATTAATGGATCCTCTGGGAGTAGAGAGGGTCAGAAGCGAGGGCAGCACTGCTGCCCTGCTCGTTTCAAACAGAGATCAAAAGCACTGGGTGTGAGTGACCTTTTCCAAGGAAACCTTTTCCTGCCTGGCTAATTCAGAGTTTTTAACCTGCTCTGAGTTTTCTAGCTGAGCAATTCCCTATGCTCCCCAGGGTGGCTTTGAGTACAAACGAGCCATCGTGGACTGTATCATCAGCATCATTGAGGAAAACTCGGAGAGTAAAGAAACGGGACTGTCTCACCTGTGCGAGTTCATCGAGGACTGCGAGTTCACGGTGCTGGCTACCCGAATCCTTCACCTTTTGGGGCAGGAAGGGCCCAAGACCAATAATCCTTCCAAATACATCCGCTTCATCTACAACAGGGTTGTCTTGGAGCACGAAGAAGTCCGGGCAGGTAAGAGAGAGACCTTAAGCAGACCTTCAAGGAAAGGTAGTGCATGAACACCTCTGCTCTTGAGGTTGTGAGCAGATCTCTTTTGGTAGTAAAGACAGTAGTTTCAGTGGGAAAGGCGATTTGCAGCTGAAAAATGTGGGAGGAGATGTATTGGCTCCATGAAACGGGACAGTGAAGGTGTGCAGGCACCCTGCTATATTACAACTGCGTCCCTCTGGTCACAGTAGGGCTTTATACTAATGCTGGCATCTCTGACCTGACATTTGAACAAGGCCGGGAAAGAGTGGGAACTTCACATGCTTTCTTTGCTTCCTAATCCTCTTTTAATGCTTGGTGCTACAGGTGCTGTAAGTGCCCTGGCCAAGTTTGGAGCCCAGAATGAGGAGATGCTACCCAGTATCTTGGTATTGCTGAAAAGGTGAGTTGTACTGTTTGCCCTCAGCCTTTCTTGTCAAGTAACCTGGGTGAAAGCCTCTATTCACTTGAGAGCTTAGCAGCATCCCCAGGTGAGTCTGGAGAAGGTGGGCAGGTACCTGCATTCTGTGCTGGGATCCCCCCTACATTCAGTGCCACAAAGTAGAGGTGGGAGCCAAGTGTAGTGGGTGATTGCACCCCTACTAGAACAGCTGGTAGACAAGCAGTTGGTGTAAGCCACTTGGAAGGTGGCTCAGTCAGCTCGATTCAATCCTGTGGAGTCTGCTACCTTGTACTGAAATGATTTTTATATCTTCTCAGGTGTGTAATGGATGATGACAATGAAGTAAGAGACAGAGCCACCTTCTACTTGAATGTTCTGGAACAGAAACAGAAAGCCCTCAATGCTGGCTACATCCTGAAT
>NW_020456198.1:8485921-8493214 GCF_003342845.1 Nothoprocta perdicaria | reverse complement strand
TGATCTCGAAAAAAAAAAAAAAAAAAAAAAAAAAAAAAAAAAAAAGGTGCTGCTGATGCCTGTGGTCTCAGTGATGTGTTCTGTCTGTCTGTCCCAAGGTTTGGCAGTGTCCATCCCTGGTCTGGAGAGGGCTCTTCACCAGTATACCCTGGAGCCCTCCGAGAAACCCTTTGATCTGAAATCCGTTCCTTTGGCAACAGCTCCCATCATTGAGCAAAGAGCAGGTGAGGAATGATCTCCAAGTGCCCGTCAGAAGTGCCAGGCACCTCCCAGCGGCAGCTCCAGCCCTTGACAATGGTCTCTGTTGGGCCTGCTGATGACTGCTGAGCTCTATCCTATTTGAATTTTATGAGACTGTATCTTCTGTAAAGTCTAAGGCTGGCAAATCTCATTGCTGCCACATTAAGGTTTCGGTTTAGTCCAACTGCTAATAATGGCAACAGCTGGTAATCCTTATTGAAGCTATTGCAGTTGCAAATGTATTTGGGGTACTAAATATGGGCCTAGTCCATAGCAAGGATGAGAAAAAAAACTTCCTCTCTATCCTTATTCAAATCCTTTTTGATTTAGCCTATTCTTCACCTTAAAACCTTTTAATTTTTCCCCTCCTTCAGAAAATGTCCCCGTTGCTGTAGTGAAACAGCCAGAGAAGGTGGCAGCAACGCGGCAAGAAATATTCCAAGGTAAGCTGAGGCAAGGCCTCCCTGACACCTGCGGAGCAGAGCAGCATGTGTGAGCCAGCCTGGCCCTGCCGGCCTCTTCCCATCTCCACCAGGAGCTTCCAGCTTCCCCACCCACTCCTGGGAGGTGGGGATGCTCACAGTCCTGCTCAGGCTAGCTCAAGATAGGTGTGGGCAAATGGTGACTCTGGTTTTCATTTTAAAAGCCGCTACTGAACTCTTATGGATGTTTTAATGGGTAGCTTCTTGCTGAAGCAGCTTCTAGCAGCTTAGCTGAGGTCTGTGAGCCTCTGCTGCCACGTTCCTGCGGGCTGGGGAAGGCAATGGCTTCTGTGGCCTCTGTTTCAGAGCAACTGGGGGCAATCCCAGAGTTTCGAGGGTTGGGACCACTCTTCAAGTCCTCGCCGGAGCCTGTGGCCCTCACAGAGCTGGAGACGGAGTACGTGGTTCGCTGCACCAAGCACACGTTCGTCAGCCACGTGGTGTTCCAGGTGGGCAGCTACGGGGCACGCGCTGGGGTGCAGGAGGCTTGGAAAATAAGCTCCTTGCTAACTAAGCTTGCACAGAGAAGAATTAGCTCAGTGTTCAAGGAATGCTTGCTCTCGAGACGGCAAAGCCCCAGTGAGAATTAGTTGGGGCTTGTGTGTTTGGGGCTGTACAATGCACATGTGCAAGCAAGAGCCAGGCAAGCACTAGATGGGGCTGCTCTCATAGAGGAGCTGGCAAGGGGAGCTGTGCCCTTTCTTTAGGGCCCTCAAGCATGTGCTTTTGGTGTAAAAGAGTGAAGTTCCCCACATCCATGGGGGAAAATGGTTATCCAAGAGAAGCAGGTGATGAGGGAGTGTTCTTCATCCTCTGTGTTTCGGTTCAGCTGCTGTACTAGAAGTGCTTGTTTCTTCGTGCCTTGGCTTTGGGTGCATCACACTCCTGCTGCATGAGAGGAGCCAGGACCGGTGGACACAGTCTCCTTGCCCAGGCCCCAGGTTGTTCAGGGCACGGCCGGTCCTGCACTAGGCTGTGAGCAGCAGTGTGTGTCCTTGTCAGAGCTGGTCATCATCTCCCTTGTCATCCACCAGGGGCAAATGTGCAAGGTTAAATTGGCTTGTCACTGTAGTAGCCTAAGTCTAAAGAATTTAAGAGGTCAAAGTCTAAAGAGTGAGTTTAGACTTGCTGAAACTCACTCAAACTGCCTGGTTTGAGCCATTTGGGGACTATCTTCCCGTGTGCTATGGGAACTACATCCCTTAGCATCAGGGGAGAAGAGATGACAGCACAGCAATAACATGTCCTTAGGGCAGAGAATTAACCTGACATTATCCTCCCATGAGAAAGACTGCACGTGTTTGGTGGAAGGAGATTCCAATGAATTAGCCAAGTGAAACGGGCAGAAGTGGATTCAATTCTGCTGTTGCTGAATCTGTGCCTCTGCCTGGGTTGCAGAGGTCAGGCACCGGGTTGCTGTGCGCTTATTTCAAGTGCCATCTCCTAGAAAATGTGGGCAGGAGCACTGCAGTCCCCTGAAAGCTTCTACCTTCTCACCTAAAGCA
This sequence comes from Nothoprocta perdicaria, assembly GCF_003342845.1. Lineage (NCBI taxonomy): Eukaryota > Metazoa > Chordata > Aves > Tinamiformes > Tinamidae > Nothoprocta > Nothoprocta perdicaria. The sequence goes on along the minus strand of NW_020456198.1, from coordinate 8,490,987 downwards.
TTTAAATGCCAATTGCTGTGTGACTAAACTGAAATGCATGAGCCTGACTCGACTAGTCAGCTGATGGTGAGATCCACTGTTGAAACACGGAGCTGGGAGTTCACACGTTTATGCAGAGTTCCTAAAGTGTCTGCTAGATCCACTGCAAACAGCTCCGAGCTTTTGCTGCTCTCCCCTTCCCCTGCAGTTTGACTGCACGAACACCCTGAACGATCAGATCCTGGAGAACGTCACGGTGCAGATGGAGCCGACGGAGGGCTATGAGGTCATTGGCTACATACCTGCCAAGAGCCTGGGCTACAACCAGCCGGGGACCTGCTACACGCTGGTGGCTCTGTCCGAGGAGGATCCGACAGCCGGTAACCGCTCTGTGCTCTGCGTTTCCCTGCTGTCCCTCAAGCGCAGCACGTGCTGTTGCTCACACCCCCGCGGGCTCTGCAGTATTGTGTGTGGGAGCAGCCCCCGGTGATGCTGAGCGTGACTTCTCTGTGCTGTTTGGGGGCTGTTGTGCCCCTCTTCCCTCCCGTTCCCCTGTCCTGCAGCACGTGGGCCCAGCGGATCAGCGCTCGGCTCTGCCAAGCGCTCCCGTGCACCCTCGCAAGACCTTCGGCTTGTCTGTTCTTGGTGCAAATGCACGGGAGGCTCACACTTTTCTGCAGGGCACTGGAGTACCATGAGTGCCCAGATGCTGCAATTAGCAAAGCAATATTTCAGATAAATGGCAGAATAGCAGGGGAGCCTATGTGAACTGCAAGTCACTCATTTGTTATTGCCCTGATGTGAACCAGGCCTTCTCCATGCCTAAGTCTTCCCGTGTTTTGTTCTGGGCCTGCTCACCTGTGCACGTGCTGCTGTTCACCCTGCGATATCCATCTTGTCAGGGACGAGCTGTCACTTCCCCTCCCTGCAGCGTGGCGAGGGAGCTGCTGGCTTGTCGTGCCTGCGTGGCTTCCTTTCACAGAGACGTCACCTGGTCCCTAGATAGATACCTTGCCTTCTACATAAGATGCTGGTGGAACGTACTCATTTAGTGTTCCTACTGTAACTCGAGATTTGTCAAAAATAGTTTTTGGTTTGAGGACTGTGATGCTCTACAACCTTCATCAACTCAGCTTTATCATCATTAGTATCTTATTAAGATTCCCTGTGCTTAAATGAGAGACCCTGGGGAAGAGCCCTCCCAAGGTTTTCCTCACATTATCCCACACATTAACCCACATCCCATATGTTAAACTGGTGTCACTGGTAGCGAGGGGGAGATCCCAGATCCCTCGAGGTTCCCAGCGCCTGTTGTGCTGCAGAGCTGGGGGTGACGTGAGCTTTGCCTTTGCCTTCCCCTCCGTCCAGTGGCCTGCACCTTCAGCTGCATGATGAAATTCACCGTCAAGGATTGTGACCCGAACACGGGGGAGATGGACGACGAGGGTTACGAGGATGAGTACGTGGTAAGGAGCTAGGCTTGCATCTCATAACGGAAACTGCAGCTTCCATTTGTTTTTTTATTATTATTTTATTTGTTTATTTGACTCCTTTGTGCCCAATATCTTGCCTTGCAAGCAGTGCTGTGACCACTGACACTGCAGTGGACAGAACTGACTGGAGAGGGGTGTTTCCTACCGCCTCTATCATCTGTCCCAGTTCATTTTGTGTCATCTGGAGAACCCTCCCGCTGATGCTCTCCAGGCAGCTACCTGGCTGTGCAGGATATCCGTGTTCTGGGTGGCTGCAGCGTGTCCCCGCGCTGGGCTGGCAGTGCCTTAGCGGCTCCGGTGACGGCACAGTCCCTCCTGTGGAGGCAGAGGGCTTTTGGCCAGCCCTCCTTCTCCACTGGCTGCTCTGTGGTGGCACCGTTGCCTGCTGGCCCGGACGATGGAGGGAGTTCCCATCGCTGCTCTGGGGCAGGAGGAGCTGCTCCATGTGCTCCTCCAGAGCACTGATCCCAGGAAAGCGCCTCCCTTCCACGCTCTGCTGTTTCCAGGCAGGCTCATTTAGCATGGAGGAAGGAATTAAATTGTCGTTCAGAAAGGAAGACTGCCTCACAGAGGGTGGTGTTTACCCTCCAGAGAGGAAAAGGTGGTCTGACAACTCGAGCCGTGCCCTGTTAGCTCCAGGAGCTGTTTCTGCACATTGCCTGTCGCTGCTGGGAGCTTGGAGACACTGCTGTGCAGTGACTCCCCGAGGAGACGGCGTTTTCGCGGCAAGAGCAGGGAGGGTTTTTCCAAAGGACCCTGCAAGGTTAATCTCTTAATGTGCCTCCCGCCTCGCAGTCGCCAGGGCATTCAAGTGATGGTTAAACAAACTCTTCCATCTGTATCAACAAAATCAGGAGGAGATTCTTTCCTGCGGCGAGTGCTGAGATGATGATTGCAGGCTGGTGTCTGGTCAGCCCCGGCTCTCGCTGCTCTTAGATATGGGCACTGGAGGGACGAGGCCAGGTCTGCCTAGCACAGATGTCATCCTAGCAGCAGGTTGGCCAACACACAGCCTTACGAGGAGCAAATACCCACATAACCCATGACTAGCAGCCTGCAAAACCATGGGCCAGAAAGGCCAATAGGTACAAGCTTATGTGGGATCCAGGGGACATACAAATCTAAAGAGCTGCAGCTCTCCCTTAGGTTTTGGGTTGTCCTCTGCCTTGAACATTTGTCCCAAGCTTCGATCTTTTTCAGGCTAAAAAACTGCTCAGAATGGGACCCTGCTTTGTAAGTCCTGGAAATGAAAGAGCCAGTGGCTTTCCTAGGTCAAACGGTTGCTCCTCCACAAGTGGTGTTTGCTTGGGCAAGCTACAGCAGGGCAGGGCTTGCTTCGGCCTGTCCATGAGTGGAAATGGACTTCATCTACATCTGCCTGGCCGCAGGGAATGGAGTCTGAAGCTCCCTCTGGAGGGAGCAGGGTTGGGAACAGCCGTGTTTTACTTGAGCCTTTTCTCACCGTCAGCTCGAGGACCTGGAGGTAACTGTGGCTGATCACATCCAGAGAGTTCTGAAGCCAAACTTCGGAGCAGCCTGGGATGAAGTGGGGGATGAGTATGAAAAGGAAGAGACCTTCACTTTATCCTCCATTAAAACCCTGGAAGGTAAGGGGGGTTCTGGGCCCAGCAGAGCTCTCAACATTTCCACTAGGAGTCAAAGTACAGAGTTGGAGCTCGGATGTACTCGGGCTCAATGCAGATCTCTCACAGAAAGGCTAATGGAGCAAACCCCTTCACACTACAGCACTGAATGCAGAGCATCAGATTGCAAAATCCAAACTAGCTTTTTAAAAAAGTTTGAGTGTTTGGGGCCCTTTGGAGAGCTCCTGGTGGGAGGCAGGAGAACATTTTGCTTTCTCTTGCACTTGGGGGCAGGCACACCATAGCTCAGCTGTGAGCTCCCACTTCCTTTCTGTGCAAGGAGGAGATGCTGTGACCTTGGGATTCCAGATGAAGAATAAGCAAACGGCAAGAAAACATGAGCTTGGTGGGCAGGATCATCTTGTAAACCATCATCTTTGCCATCACATATCACAGATTCAGTTTGACCTTCCTGAGAAGCCTGTAAGAACTCAGCCCTGTGATGTGCGCAGACTTAAAAAGCTGTTCTTGTCCCGTAGCCTTCCTTGCACAGCACCTGGGGCTTGAAATACCTTTTCACCTTCTCCCCAAGGACCAGTCCCTCCTTCCTCGTGCCTCTGGCCCCGAATAACGGAGCTGTTTGTCCGGGCTGTGCAGGAAGTGCTGCTGTCTGAGTCATTCACCCTCCTGTTTCTGTTGCATGTTGCACCTGCAACTTTGCATCAGGTTCAGAATTGCCACATGTGAGGTTTCTTTTGATGTTGTTTTGGGTTTTTTTTTATGTTGCCTTTACATCCCTGGGGACCTCTGAAAACCCAATGCTGGGCAAGGGTGTCCGTGCCTCTCCGGACAAGGAACACGAACAAGGAAGCAGATCCTTAAATACTGTTGATATGTCCATGTCAAGGCAGCTCCAACTGACCCTGTGCTGTTTTTTTTTTTGAAAAACAGAGGCCGTCACCAATATCGTGAAGTTCCTGGGGATGCAGCCCTGTGAGCGATCAGATAAAGTGCCAGATAACAAGAACTCCCACACGCTGTACCTGGCAGGTGAGCTGTGGGGCGAGAGCTCTGCCCCACGCCCAGCTCCGTGGCAGGGTGCACAGAGCCGCTTGTCACACATCGGGGTAGAGGTTAGGGTTTAGCCCCCCTGAGCTCGGGGTGGGATTTAAAGCCTTGTCCCTGCCACGGGTTCTGTCCCTGCAGCTTCAGGGCAGCCGCTGTGGGGATGGGGGGACAGGGGGACATGTCTTCATGTTTGGTGCCACCCCGCTTTGGACTGAGCTCGTGGGGAAAGGGGCAGCAGCCTCGACAGGCTCAGTGTGTGACCTGCAGGTGAGTGGCTGGGTACTCAGCAACAGGAGGGCCTGGCTCTCAGCTGCAGCTTGTTTTAAATGTTGTCCCCTTGGGGTCTGCAGGAGCAAGAGTCCCAGCTCTGTCCCAACTTCTGACTGAGGAGCAAGGGCTGCAGAGGGGCCATAAAGCTCCTGCGGGAGCTCTGCACACCCTGCCCTTGCACAGCAGCCCTGCTCACGTTGCATGGGGGCTGCAGAGGGCCAGTAAAGCTCCTACCTCTGCCCCTGCCCTTGCAGAGCACCCCGCTCACGTGGCGCACCCCTCTCCGTCCCTCTGCCCTGCAGGTGTGTTCCGCGGAGGCCACGACCTGCTCGTCCGCGCCCGCCTCGTCCTCACCGACACCGTGACCATGCAGGTCACGGCGCGCAGCAGCCAGGAGCTCCCCGTGGACGTCATCATGGCCTGCGTGGGCTAGGAGCACCCCGGGGACCCGGGAGACCCCTGCTCGTGGTCTGCGTGGGCCAGGAGTTTCCCAGGGATCCTATTCGTGGGCTGGGTGGGCCCTGGGGCCCCTGGGGATTCTGCTCATGGGCCGCGTGGGCCAGGACTCCCCGGGGCTACCGCTCGTGGGCCGGGAGCTCCCCAGGGCTCCTGCTCGTGCCCTGCATGGGCCGGGTGCTCCCCGGGGACCCCGCTCGTGGGCCGGGAGCTCCCC
>NW_020456198.1:8477622-8484802 GCF_003342845.1 Nothoprocta perdicaria | reverse complement strand
TGCTTCAACCGCGGCCCGCGCAGCCGCGGCCCCGTGCTGCTCTCCGGGCGGCACCTGCGGCAGGTGAGCGGGACGGGGGGCCGCCTCCGGCCCGCGGCCTCGGGGGGTCCCGCCGCCTCGGCTCGGGTGGGGAGCGGGCCCCGGCGCGGCCGCGGCTCGCGTGCGAGGGTCTCCACAAGCGCGGAACGGAACCTTTACGGAATTGTTCCCCGAGGGTGTAAAACGCCTCCCCGGCTCTCTTTGCAAGCGCATAAAATTGCTCTGCGTGTTTGTTTTGTTTTATTCCGCATTCCCGAGAATCCTTCATTTCCTGACACTGCTGTGACCGTCTAGGCTGCTCTTTGAGGGAGTAGAAGGGGGAAATCTCCTCTTTGGAGCATTAAAAAATGCTGCCTTAAAGAATCGCCCCTGCGAGGGCCGTTATTGGCACTGATTGCAGCCTCCTTGGGTGACCGAGCAGGGCTCGGGGCACCGGGATGGGACAGGGCGTCGTGGGGGGCTCGAGGCACCGAGGGCTCTGCCGTGCCGGGGATCCGGCCTCCCCGGGGACCCTCGCGGGGACCCTGCGCTGCTGGGCGGGCAACGGGCACCGTTTCGCTGAGCTCGGTTTAGACCAGAGCATCTAGAAGGGCTTAGGAGACGTTTTGGGTACCGTTCATCCATAAAGCATCCGCGGTGCTGTGCTCCGGGGCCGGGCGCGGTGCCACATCCAAGGGCAGGAGGCCACAATGCTGGAGCACGGAGCGTGGCCCGGCCAGCCCGTGCGCCCGGTTCAGCACCTGGGACACGGCTTGGAGGCCCCCATACACGTACGTGTGTATGGATCTGCTGCTCTGCTTCCCGGGAGTTCCCTGGGATCCGGCGTCCCCCAGGACATTGCCCGGCCCATGGGGATGCGGCTCCGGAGGGCGGACAGCGGCTCGAAACCGAGAGCGGGCCGGGGGGGAAGCGAAACCCGCGGGGCCGTTTCCATTGTCCAAACGAGACGATATGCAAAGCACAGAGAGGGAAAGTGAGTCGGAGCCGCAGAAATCACGTTATTAAAATGAAGGTGAGATTTGGGCTATTTGCAGCAATCTCTTTAAATAGGAAAGTTTTACAGACTTGGATGATACCCCAAGAGGAGTATTCGTTAAGCAGAGAAAAGCCAGATCAAGCTGCAAAGCCCTTCTCCTTGAGGAGAAACCCTGTTCATTGCTTAGTGTTGCTACCACGCAGCTACTGTTGTAAATACCGTTGCATTTATTTATTCTGCAAAATATTTTCTGCTAAAGATCAATTCTTACAGCAAAGCTGTTAGGAATATTCAAAGGATTATAATTTAGTGGCTACTTTTGCATCGCTTGCAAGCCCTGCTGTGCCTCTGTGCTGCAAGGACTGGCTGAACATCCCTGCAGAGGAGAAGGGGCAGATTTGGCGGGGAATGCCAAAATATATATAGTTGTGATCAAATATAATATAGTCGTACACAGTATAGCTGTGAGCTGCAGTTTAGCTCTCTGCAGAAAGATGAGCTTGGTTTTTGCCCTTGCATTGGGAGCAGCAGCTGCTGGGGCACTCGTGGCCTCTGCTACACGAGGGAAAAGGTGAAGGGTGCTGTGATTAACGTTCTTGTCCGCCCTCTTCCAAGGATGCCGACTCCTCCGAGCAGGTCCTCACGACCATGCGCTGGGGCCTCATTCCCTCCTGGTTCAAAAAGGACGACCCCTCCAAGATGCCCTTCAATACCTCCAACTGCCGCAGCGACACCATGCTGACCAAGTCCTCCTACAAGGTGGGTTACCGCTCCCTTGTGTCCTGCGCTGCTCACCGGGAGGGTTTTCCCAGTGTTGTTGGTGCTGGAAGAGCCGAGACAAATCCGAAGCATTTCCCCAGTAAGGAGTGGCTGCAGTCTGGGGATCCACTGGGGATGAGTCCCCTTAAACGGCTCCTGTTACTCCAGAGCCAGCTGCATTCCTTAAAATGTGAGAATGCAGAAAGCGGTGGCTCTTCCCAAGCTTCGTTCATTCATTCCCAAGCACATGCTCTGTTCTGCGCTTCGAGCGCTGGCCCGGGAAGGGAAAGGGAAGCTGCATGGCTCTGTGGAAGGGGCTGGCAGCAAATCCGCGTGGCTGAAAGCTCAATGAAGGTAACAGCAGTTACCTGCTGCAGTTAACACCGTGCTGCGTAGGGAGCCCCGGCCAAGCCTCTGCTCCTGCAAAATGGGACTGCAGCCGTCCTGGCAGGATGGAGCACGGATCTGTAAGGAGGTCACCGGCTCGTGGATTAGGGCAGCAAATGCCCGGTGGATTATTTTGCCCTTCTCTTCTGCCAGAGCCCCTCACCATATGGTTTTGGGGTATTAGTCGCTGGGATTTGTTCGGGGTGTGAGCCGTGGCCGGCCGCCCCGCGTGCCGCTGCAGGGAGCGGAGCGGGGTGCACAGAGTCCCCCGGCAGCTCCGCGGCCGCAGGTGATGCATCGGAGCCCCAGGGCGGCCGCAGGGGGGTCCCCGCTGCTTAGCGAGGAGCCCGGGCTCAGCCCTGCAGCTCTTGGGTGCTGGCAACGCGCTGGGTGCTGCGCCGAGAGCAGTGCACGGGAGCGTGGGCAGCGACCGGAGCTCCGCGCTTCGGGTGTCCGGTGCCAGCGTCCGTCTCCGCGTCCCTCTGAGCCGTCGTGGGCTGCCCGGGGCTGTTCAGGAGATGAGGTGCTTGTGCTTTCTCCCCCGCAGGGTCCTCTCCTCCAGGGCAAGCGCTGCGTGGTCCTGGCCGACGGCTTCTACGAGTGGCAGCAGCAGGACGGCGGGAAGCAGCCCTATTTCATTTACTTCCCCCAGACGACAAACGAAACAGTACCGGGTGGCTCACAGTGTACAGAGGTTTGGCACACAGCGTCTGCCCCTTGTCCCTCTAAATAGCCTGGGAATGTTTAAGAGTCGCAGCAGATACCTGTAAGGGAAACTCTCACTCCCTACAACTGTGCTCGCCCTTGGGGATCATGCAGAGGACTTTGGAGGGGACAAAACTGGGGCTTGTGCAGGTGGGAAGTGCCTTTGGAGGTGGCTTTGCTGCTGGCCTCGCCAGCCCTGCTGTGCGGAGGCGCAAGCCTTGCTCTGCCTCGGGACGAGCGCCCTGACGTGACGCGCCGTGCAGCAGGTTTCCCGTTGCATTTCCGAGCAGGGCCCGGTCCCGTGCAGGGCCCGGTCCCGTGCAGGGCTCTGTGCCCAGGTTCTGAACCCCCAGGCTGTAGATGGGCCGGCGGTGTCACCAGCTGCCACGCTGGCTGCCACCCGCGCTCCCAGCATTTGCATGGGCGGCTGATGTGTCACCCAGGGGACTTGCCGGCCACTTTCCCTTCCTCCTTTCCTCTCTGTGAGTTGGCAGCTGCGATGTGCCGAGAGGAAGGAGGCGCCCAATAGCAGCCCTGCTCGGAGAGCCCAAGGATTAGTTCGGATCATGGATGGGATTCGAGTGCCCTGCCACATCTTCGGCGAGGGTGCGATGCCCGGCCTGCCCGTTAGGGAGCTTGGCATGGAAATGGTGACACAAACGGTCCATGGTCTGTCTTCCAGGCCGACGAGACGGAGGAGGAGGACGAGTGGAAGGGCTGGCGGCCGCTCACCATGGCTGGGATCTTTGACTGCTGGGAGCCACCGGGCGGCGGGGACGCGCTCTACACTTACACCATCATCACCGTGGACGCCTCCAAGGACGTGAGCTTCATTCACCACAGGCAAGGAGGGGCATGGGGAGCACGAGGCAGGAAAGCCGCCCTTGGAGAGAAACGCTGCACCATTGACAGCTTGTTTAGTGCTTGTTTAGCTTGTTTAGCTCCCGCCCTTCCCATAAATCACCATCGTTGTCCCCTGGCAGATGACAGGAGGAGCTGAATTACTCCCAGCCTGGCAGGATCTGGTAGTCGAGCCCTTGGCTCTTGCAGCAGAACAGTCCCTTGGCTCGCTGAGTCCGATACCAGCCTCACAGCAGAGCAGTCTTGTGCTTGTTCTTTCCCCTGTGGCTTCTGAGGTGCAGTTTGTGTCCAGCCAACTTCTCACTTGCTTACGATTCTTGCTTGTGACTCCTTCTCCTGTGCAGAGCTTGTGCTTGGGGGGCTTGCTGGCCGGGGGGCTCGCAGGTTCTGACCCCTCTCTGTGTGCCCAGGATGCCGGCCATCCTGGACGGGGAAGAAGCCGTCAGGAAGTGGTTGGACTTTGCTGAAGTGCCCACCCAGGAAGCCGTTAAGCTCATCCAGCCCACGGAGAACGTTGTTTTCCACCCAGTATCCACCATCGTGAACAGCGTGCGCAACGACAGCCCCGAGTGTCTCGCTCCCATTGAGCTGGGCGTGCGGAAGGTAGGAGCGCAGGGGGGGCTCGGCAGGCGCCTGCGGAGGAGCCGCCCGGGCAGGGTGACGTTTCTGAGCACAGGGGGCTGCTGTCACTGTCACACTCGGGAGAGGGGCTCGGGCGGCCGGTGTCCTCCTCGGTGCCTGCCTGTGTTCAACGCTGCTGTGCAAAGGCCCTGATAGATTCCCCTCCTGGTGCTTCCAGGAGTAAACTCTGTCTTCTTCTGCCAGGATTTCCTTGCCAAATGAAGCAAATTCCATGTCAAATGGAGCTTGGAATAGTGCTGCTCACAGCAGCCCTGGGAACCTCCTGCAAATGTGTCCAACTGCAGTCGAGGCTGTTGCTGCATCATCCACGTGCTGCACCCTGAGTCCAAAGCGACGTGTGCCCTGCTCTCCCTCCGCTTCTCACTTCTCCTCTGCTCTCCCTTGTCTCTCCAGCAGGTCAAAGCCACTGCAAGCAGCAAAGTGATGGCGAACTGGCTGAAAAGCTCCCCGGAGGCCTCTCCCAAGAAGCAAGAAAACGAGGTGCCCAGATGGACGAGTCAGTTCATCCCTAAGGCCTCGCCCAAGAAAACCAGCGCGGGGGTCCTGCAGCAGTGGCTGGGGAGGACGGGCGAGCCGGCCTCGAAGAGGCCCAAGGTGTAGGCGCTACGGGGGCTGCAGAACCAGGAACGTGTTGTAGGAGGCTTTGCAAACTGGCGCTGACGTTCTCCAAGCCTCTCAGGTATTGATCTGATGCCCTAGGTTGTCGTCTCTGTTGTTAGTGTTTAGTTAGAGGTTAATGTTTGTCTTTAAAGACGCTTGGCTTTGTCTTGCGCTGGTGGGAGCGGATACAACACGCTGGCTTCCCTCCCTGTCAGTCTGCTCGCTCCGGGGGAAGACAAAACCTTCAGCAGCATCTCAGCCTGCTGGACGGGAAGCATTTCTGGCCGTATTTCCCAGGGCACATCTCCATTTTCTGTTTTTATTATTTTTCATTTTCTTTCTATCAACCTGATATCTTTTTTTCCATTTAATTCCTTACTGATTCTGCATGATTGCCATCCTCTAGCCCCTAAAAGACTTGTGCAGTGTAAGGGAACATGCAGTAAATGCTAGAAACTCCCTCGCCATGTTCTGCCATGCCGCTTCATCCCAATATTTTGGCAAGCTCTCAGGTATCCCGAACGGGGAGATCTCAAGGCCGTGCTTGAGTTCTTGGGTCTTGCTTGGGTAGGGAGAGCTCTTTGCTGGCAAGAGCTCAGGGAGCTTCCTTGTTTCGAGGAGAGAGGGGCTGTGGTTGAGGCTGGAGGACGGAACAGCCTGTGCGGGTTCTGCTCTGAACTGCCCCTGTCCCAGCTCTTTCCCCATCTCCTTATGGATCTTCCCCATGGAGGTTATGCTCCATTCTCCCCCTTCTCCTCTCCTCCATCTCCTCAGCTCCGTGCTGCCACGCGGTGCCATCCAGGAGCTGGTGTTTAACCCTGCTCCAAGCACCCCACTGCAAGGCCTCTGTGTGTTTTCCCATGCCCGACCTGGGCAAATGGGTTAAAACCTGGAGTATTTGGGCCTTGCTGGGGTTTCCCTGTGGGCAGTGGCATGGGACAACTTGCCTTGGTCACATTGTTTGTGCAATCGTTTTGTTAATAGGATTTGGAGACTTAGAGAGGATTTTCTTGATCTGTGGAGGGATGCATCCTGCTCGGCTCAGAGAGGTCATTTGTTAAAGCCCAGATAACCAAAGTGCCATTAAAGAACAGGAGATGGGGGTCGGTTTGGGGCTCAGGATTCTCTAAACAGAACCAGATGCTGTGGACCAAAAGCCTTACACACAGGGACGTTTGCTGGAAAACAGAATGTAATTTGTCTTCAGAACAATAAAATGGGATTAGCAGGTGGATTGCGCGGTGTCCGTGTGTGCCCGTGTCCTCGTTTCCACCGCAGCCCCTGTCACTGGGGTTTCAGCAGCACAGTCGGTATTTGCTCTGCACCTGCTGCGAGGGAGAGCGGCGAGCAGACACCAAATGTCGGGAGCAGCAGCACCGGCCTTCCAAGGGCTTCCCGTTTGCCAGTGCAAACGGTTCCCTGGAGAGTCATTCCAGGATTCCCCTCGAAGGCCCCATCCCAGAGGAGCTGTGGGATGGCCAGAGCAGAGGCCCATGTGCAGGGAGGGAGCCCCAACCCGGTTCCTGTGTTTCCGAGGGCATAATCCATGCTGGTGTGAGGCTGCGGGGTGCTTGGTAGCTTCCTGCAGGCGCTGGGTGTCGTGGCTGCAAAGGGATGCTTAGGGTTTCCCCACCGGCCGTGGGTGCTGAACCCCCACCTTTAAGTGCCACTTGTGCTCCTCGTGGGAAGCGGAATGGCCACAGCGACCTGACGAGTCCCGCTGGAGGCTGGTGCCGCTTTCAGCTTCCTGAGAATTCTGCTGGCACCGGGGCTGCTCAGCTGCAGCCTGGGCTCGTCTCCATGTCAGGGCTTTTCTGGGGACAGATGAGATGCTCCAGAGGGGTGAAACCCTGAAACACAGGCAAAGGCCAAGGCTGGTTATGGGTTTGGGAATCCAGATGGGCGGCCTGCAGTGACTCATAGCAGCTCCGTGCCAGGGCCCAGGCAGGGCACTCTCCTCCAGGGCAGCCCGAGGTGCTCAGGGAGACCGCGGTGCCCCTCGGGGCCGACAAACAGCACCCAGGGCTCTGGCGCCCTGGTGCGAGGGGCACCCAGCCCACCCATCCTGCGCTGTCCTGGGCCTCTGCAGCCTCTGTGTCTGTGCCGCACGGTGGGACGGGCAGAGGGAGGCGACCGGCGGCTGCAGCCTGGCAGCCCCGAGCGCGCCGGGGCTGCGGGGGAGCGGGACCCCCGGGACCCCCGCGCCGGGCC
>NW_020456198.1:8471046-8477357 GCF_003342845.1 Nothoprocta perdicaria | reverse complement strand
CGGGAGGGCGCCCGGCCCGCAGCGGGTGACGCGCCCGTGTCTCCCGCAGGCGCCGGGAGCGGCTGTGCTGGGCGCTCGTGGGCGGCGGCGAGTGCCCGCTGCCCGCCGGCCATGTCGGGCCGCGGCAAGTCCGGCGGCAAGGCGCGCGCCAAGGCCAAGTCGCGCTCGTCGCGGGCCGGGCTGCAGTTCCCCGTGGGCCGCGTGCACCGGCTGCTGCGCAAGGGCAACTACGCGGAGCGCGTGGGCGCCGGCGCGCCCGTCTACCTGGCGGCCGTGCTCGAGTACCTGTCGGCCGAGATCCTGGAGCTGGCGGGCAACGCGGCGCGCGACAACAAGAAGACGCGCATCATCCCGCGGCACCTGCAGCTCGCCATCCGCAACGACGAGGAGCTCAACAAGCTGCTGGGCGGCGTGACCATCGCGCAGGGCGGCGTGCTGCCCAACATCCAGGCCGTGCTGCTGCCCAAGAAGACGCAGAGCTCCAAGAAGTGAGCGCGGCGCTGGGGTCCCCCGGCCCGGCCCCGAGGCGCGGCGGGCGGCGCGGCCCCTCGGGGACCCCCAGGGACCCCCTGGCGCCGCCTTCGGACTCGCTGCCCCCGAGCAGCCCGGCGAGGCCGCGGGCAGCGGGGTTGGAATCATGCGACACGGAGAAGTTCCTCGGGCAGCACCAAGTGACTGTGGGTCCCAGCTATTTATTTATTTTCTTTGCGGTGAAGCGAGCGCATCCCCTGCCGTAGGGGAGCTGCAAGCGCCTGTTCCGAGGCGTCTCCTCCTTGGGGGCCTCCCTGCAAGGTCACTGGGCTGCGCGGGCGCCGCTGGGCGCGGGTGGGCGCCGGGAGCAGCGCCCGCTCCCCGGAGCCGCAAGGTCGGGCGCCCGCGGGAGCCGCCGTGTCCTCCCATCGCCGAGCGGCTCCCGAATGCGGAGCCCTCGATGTCGTAGAGGCTGCTGTTCCCTAGTCGCACGTGCAGAAATGACCTGCAATGTTGTCCGTTTTTTTTTTTTCCCTTTTGTTGTCTTTTTTTTTTTTTTTTTTCCCCTTGTTCAACACTATTCCTGGTTCTGAGAAAATAAAGTGCTGCTGATATCTGTTAACTGTAACCCTTTCTGGATTAATACTTCCTTTGGAGAGCCCCGGCGCTGGTGTTGCGGGCAGGTGTCCGGGTAGGCCGGTGTTTACGGAAGGCTCCCGCTGCCGGAGCCGGCCCTAGTCGTGTGCATGCAGCCGTGTCCCGGCCATCGGCCGCTAGACCTCCACCGTGCTTCTCTTTTTTTAAAAAAAATAGTAAAATGAGCCATTGTTTATGTGCTGTAAGTAGCATGTGTTCAGCCTATGGAATAAGCTGTTAATCTTGTGGATGAAGTGACTTGCTCTGGTTCTGACTTTGTTGTTACCTAGTGTAGGTGAGTCCGGCTCGGGATGCCCGCGGGGTTCCCCGCTCGTGGCAGGACGCGGGAGCAGCGTGTGCGGTAGCTCACAGGGGTGGACGCGGTGCCCGGGGTCCCTGCGTGACCCACGCGCCGTGGGGCAGGACGGGCCGTGTCCTGTGCGCGCGGGTCGCCCCCGGCTGCTCCCGTGTCTGTACCCAGCGTCTCGTTCTCGTCCCTCGTCTCTCTCCTCGAGGACCGCCGTTCTGTACCGCTTGGAGAGTGCTGTGTGTTTCTTAGAAAATGCAGAACCTGTGATACCGAGAGAACCCAATTCCCCATTAAACTGGTTGCGTGTTGAACGCTGTGGAGCTTGCTGTGTCTCGTCGCCTCCGCGCTCACCTGCCCGTGGGGGGGGACGCGGCCGCTCGGCGGCACCGGGGCTCGGAGCGGGAGCGAGGCCGGAGGCCGCGGCCTCCGCGGGCCCTGCCGCTGCCTCTCGCCCCCGCGGCCGCCCGAGGAGCTGCTGGGCGGCCCTGCGGACAAGTGGGCAGCGGGGCTGGGCAGGGCCTTGGGAAGGCGCCTGGTGAGGGCCAAGGGAGACGCCCGGCTGCAGGGTCCGGCGCCCTCGCCCCTTGCTGCACCCGTCAGACCGCTGTCCTGGTGGGTGCTCTGCAAGCTCCAGGTTTGTTCAGCCAGAGCTGGGGACCCTGGTGCAGCCGGGGTGATGCGGGAGGGCAGCGGGGCAGGGGGCTGGATCCCACAGGGTCTGGGCATGCTGCCCTGCAGCGCCTGTGCCCATGCAGCTCCGTAGCCCCGTCCCGTGTCCCCCGGCCCCGCTGGGGCGCAGGGGGAGCCCTGAGCGCTAACGAGGAGGTGGCTCCGAGTGCTCTGCCCGTGGGCGCTGCCCAAGAGCCTCCTTGGGCGCCGCGAGCGGCCGGCGGGAAGCGCCGCCGTCGCGGGGCCGGGGAGGGAAGTCTGGCCTGTCCGACCAGCATCGCCCAAGGGCTCGGCCCTCGCGTCGCCCTCTCGGCGTCTGCGCAGCGCTGTGACCACAGGACGGGAGGCGTCTGCAGCTTGGGAACGGAAAATCTGGGCTCTGCTCTTGATCTGCAGTTCAAAGTACAAAGACAAAAAAGGAGGGAGGGGGGCCTGGCTCTGGAAGGGACGTTGTCACCTTCAGGGGAGCTGGTGGCTCCCCCGGGAGCTCTGCCGCAGCCCTGCAGCTGAACGAGGGCCCGGCTGGGGAGGCCTCCCGCGGAGGCCAGCGGGGAGGCAGGGTCGGCGTCCGCCCTCCGTGGAGCGAGGAGCGGCCCTGGGCACTTCGTGCCTGTGCTTGGCAGCTCCCCGTGGCAGCCAAACCGCAGGATGCGCCGCGGCCCCGCGCCGAGGCCGGCGGCCCCGCGGCGCTGCTGTCTGTGTCTGTGCACTGGAGCCTGGTCCGTGTGCGCTGCAGCTCCAGGGCCTGCTCCGCTTCCCTGCGGGATGAGCGCGGGGCACTCTGTGCAGCTCAAGCTCCCTGTCCGGTGCGCGGCGCTGGTGCCGGCGGCGCCCTGGGAGCTCCGGGCGGGATGGAGCCCGCGGCCTCTCCGAAGGCGTTGCGGGGTCTCTGGCTGCAGCAAGTCCTGCCCCACGGTGCTGCTCATTCAGCCGCCTTCCCTGCGGCCGCTGGACACCCGGGCTGGACGTCCCCACGCCGATGCCTCGTGCTCTGAGGTGAGTGCTCCGTCCCCGCGGGAACCCTCGCTCTGTAGCAGCCTGCCTGGGCTGTGCTGGGCTGCACCCTGCCCTTGCCGCGCGGCTCCGCCGGCTCCCACGGGAATGGGAGGCTGCACGCACCTCATGCCACTTCCCAGGTGAGGCCAAGCGGCCCCCGCGGCAGCAGCGGCCCTGCCAGCCCCGAAACCTGCAGTGTCACCTCGCGAGGAGGACACGGCCCCGTCCGTGCGCGAACGCGGCAGCTCTCGGGGCGCCCGGTGTCATCGGCAGATGGTGAGAGCGGCGCAGCGTGCGCGGGCAGAGGCACCGCGGCCGGCCTGGCCCTGCAGCTGCTCGGCCTAAATATAGACGCCGAGGGAGGCTGCCTTTGCAGAGCGCGCCTGGGCCCTGCCAGGGCAGACGAGCACAGCTGGCTTCTCCTGCCCAATTTAGCTCATGGATGTTTCCTGAGGGAGAAAAGCTGCGTCTCGTGCTTGTACCAAGGAGGCGCGAGCAGCCGGGCTGGCGTTGCGGGCAGCGCTGTCCTGGGGCAGCTGGAGGTGCCAGCCCTGTGCTGGGAGCGCAGCTGGACCCCCGGCTGCTGTGTCTGGGGTGCCCTGGGTCACCCTGAGCCGTGTCCAGGTGTCCGTGTGGCACCTGCTGCCCTGCTGCCCTGCTTCCCCCAGCTGCAGCGCACGGGGCGGTTACGGCGCAGGGCGGCACAGCCTGCGTGGGCATCGTCACTTACAACAGTGCGCGCAGAAGCCAGGGGCCCTTACGGGGCTGTGCTGGCTCAAGCTGCCGCGGGAGCTGCTCCTTCTGCTTCCTCTGGCCTTGCGTCCCGGCCTGGCGCTGCCTGCGGGCTGGGCAGGAGGGAACGCCGCATTTTCCACCAGGTACCCGGGCTTGGCTCCAATGTGGGCAGTGCCGCGGGGGGCAGTGCCACCAGGGTGGCTTCCAGGAGCTGTCCTCAGCGCAGCGCTGTGCACCGGGACAGGCTCCAGCAGCAGCAGCCCGTGCAGCCGGGCACCTCGCTGCCCTCCCAGCTGCCGCGCTTCCCCGGGACGAGGCGCCAGCACCTCAGCTCGTGCTCCGGCCTGATCCCCACAGAGCCCGGCCCTGCCCGGCTTTGGGGTGCTCGGCTGTGCTGGTTCCACCACCCACGGCTTCGGCTGCTGCCGCTTCCCCGGTCTGCTCCTCACCGGCTGCAGCCCCGCTCCTTGGAGCATCCCTCTCTCCAGGTACGTACCCGGCCCCTTCTCCCTACATGTCACCCCGTTGCAGGGGGGTGCTGTGCTTTGTTAAGGGGCTCTGTCCCACCAGGCTGCCAGGGCGCATGCAAACATGCGGAAGGCGGAACAAAATGGCCTAGATCCCTGGCAGCCTTTATGCAATCTCACCCGCGTGAGCTATAAATAGGCACGGGAGCTGGGAGGACGAGGGGGGGCCCTGCCAGCGTTTCGCGGTGCCTCTGTGCTCGGCGTGGCGCCACTCGCAGCCGCAGGGTGCCCGGGGCAGCCCCAGACGCTGCCCCCCGGGGCTGGGGGTTGTGTGGGGCCGCATGAGCCCCCTGCTCTGCAGGGCAGGGTGGCTCCGTGCCTGGCATCCCAGCCCCTCTGGGCAGGCACCGCCGCTGCTCCCGCACCTCCTGTGCCAGCCCCCGGCCCGCGCGGGGAGCAGCACGGCCACCCTCCCCCCGCGGCAAACCACAGCTCAAGGTTTTATCAGTTTATTTGAAACGACGACGACCAAAAAAAAAAAAAAAGAAAAAACCCTCACAAAAAAAAATCCCCAAAATGACCAAAAAAAAAGAAAGGCCATTGAAGAGGCGGCCTGGCGGCGGCCGCAGGGCAGCGCGCTCCGCCGCGGCCGCCCCTGGTCCCGCGCGGGCGGCCGCCCCCTCGCGGCGGCCCCGCGCAGCCCATTGGCGCCCGCCGCGCCGTTGCCATGGCGGCGGCGGCCGCGAGCCAATAGGGGGCGCCGTCACATTCCGCAGACGCTTCGGCGCAGGCAACGGCAGAGGGGGGCGGCGGAGGGAGCGCGGCCCGCGCGCGGGCGGCGGCGCCCACGTGGCGCGGGGGCGCGTAACAAAATGGCTGCCATGGCGACAAGGCGGGAAAAAAACAACACGAGCCGCGTAAAATGCCGGGCGGGGGGGGAGGGGGCAGGGGGGCGATAAAAACCGGCTACAACGAGGGAGGGGCGCGGGCGAAAACAAAGGGGAGCGATGGCGAGCGGGGGGGAGCGCGCGGGGACGGCGGCAGCCGCGGCGCCGCTCGGGGGGCGCGCGGCGGCACAAGGACAAAGCGGGCGGCGCGCGCCGCGCTCAGCAGTCCGTGCGGCGGCTCTCAGTCCTGCGCGGGGGCGCCGCGCCCCGCTCTCATGCCTTCCTGCTCTTGAGCGCCTTGGGCTTTGCCGACTTCTTCACCTTCTTGCCGCCCGGCGGGGCGGCCGCCTTCTTGGCGGCCTTCTGGGCCTTGCCCTTGTCCTTCCTGGCCGCCGCGCTGCCGGCGCCCTTCTTGTGCGCCGCCTTCTCGGCCTGCTTGCTCTTGGCCGCCGGCTTCTTCTCCGCCCGCCGCGACGCCGAGCCCGCCGCCTTCTTGTGGGGCTTGTGCGCGCCGCCGCCCGCGGCGCCCTCGCCGCCGCCCTCCAGCTTCTTCTTGTTGAGCTTGAAGGAGCCGTTGGCGCCGGTGCCCTTGACCTGCAGCAGCGTGTCGTTCTGCACGAGCGCCTTGATGGAGTACTTCAGGTAGGTCCTGCCGTTCTGCTGGTCGAACCAGGCCACCTTCTTGGCCTCGTTGTAGATCTTGGCCAGCGAGGAGCCATTGCGCTCGCCCAGCTTGCGGATCGTCTCCACCACCAGCTGGCTGTATTTGCCCGGCTGGTTCTTCTTCTTGTTGTTCTTCTTCTTCTTGGAGGGCGACAGCGAGGAGCCGCCGCCCCCTTTCGCCTTCTTGGAGGCTGCTTTCTTCTCGGGCGCCAGCGGCGCCTCCTCCGCCTCGGCGAGGGGCAGCTCGGCTTCTTCCAGCTCCACCGACATGGTGCTGCGGCGCGGCGGGCGCCGGGGCTCGGCGGGGACGGGCGCGCGGCGGCTGCCCCGGCGCTGCTGCTCCTTCCGCTGCGCGCCGCGCTCTGGCGGGGCGGGCGCCGCCGCCGCCCCTTATATGGGCGCGGTGCGGACCGCGTTGAGAACAACAACAGCCTGGTCCGCCGCCAGCTCCAGCTTGTGCTTCTTGGGGCCCCTTCG
>NW_020456198.1:8445875-8470563 GCF_003342845.1 Nothoprocta perdicaria | reverse complement strand
GCCCCCCTGCACCGCTCCATTCCTGCTGCACCGCGCCGAAGCGGGCAGCGCGGTGCTGGGCGCGCGAGCGGGCTGAGGCGACCCCCAGTGCGGGGGGGCGGGGGGCACCGCTGCCCCTCCGCCGGCCTCCCAGGACCCCGTCGGCGGGGGACGGGCAGCCCCACGGGCCCCGCACGTCTCCGGGCCGCGTTCTGCAGGGGAGGGGGCGCTAATGGGGCTAAGAGACCCCCCCCAAAATCCCACCGGGGGGGAGGGGGGCGGAGTGGTCCCCCCAGTGGCGCCCTGCTGCAGAGGGGCCCTGGTGGGAGGAAGGAGCTGGTGGGGGAAAGCAGCGGGGGGGGGGGGGGGGGGGGGGGGGGGGGGGGGGGTGTCTGTGTCCGTGTGTCCCCCCGTGGGCTGGGGCGGGGGTGTCGGGGGCAGCGCCGCAGGACGCGGGCACACGGCGGCCGGGGACGTGGGCAGCCGCGCACGTGCGCGGGCCCCAGCGCACATGGACACGTGGGATGCAGCCCACGCGTGAGCAGCCGCACGCGTGTGCAACTACACGCGTGTGCGACCGCGCGCGTGCCCATGCACACACCCCCTCCCGCAGCGCCTCCGTGGCCGCGCGCGCACCGTGCCCTGCCTCCTCCCCTCCTCCTCCTCCTCCTCTTCTTGCCCTGTCCTCTTCCTCCTCCCCTTCCTCCTCCCCCCCTCCTGCTCCCCCGGGCTCCGCTGCTCCGCCATTTCCCTCGCGCAGCCCCCCGCAGCCCTTGTGCGCGGGATGGGATGGGGCGGGATGGGAAGGCGCCCCGGCAGCGGGACGCACAGTGGGAACCCACTGGAGCAGTTCAGGGCAGCTGCCCCCCAGCCCCATGCGGGAGCCCTTGGGGCTCCCTCTGGCCTCATCCCCCCGGGCTCCCCACAGGGGGCTGGGGCATCTGTGTGAGGAGCTGCCTCGGGCCTCAGCCACATCCGCAGCTGCACCTCCGCCTACACGTCAGCAAAGCGGCTCCCTGCAACATACACACATGTATATGTACACACGTATATGCCCACTGTGCGTGTGTGCACATACACTCACATCCGTCTCTTTGCTCTTTCTCTGAGAGATACCACATCCAGACGCACACGATATATATTTGTGTATATATACTTGCAGACAGACATATATATGCACATATACGTGTATGTCCCTGTCTTTGTGAGGGACACTGTTCTGACACTCCTGGGCTGGAAGTGGCACACAGCACTGTGCATGGAGCTGCAGCGCTGCAAGCTGAAACACCTATAGCTAAAGCAAATGTTATATCGGAGGAGGGAGCTGCACGGGGCTTTGGAGCATGTCCAAGGAAGGGCAGCGATGCTGGAGCGGGGCTGGAGCACAGAGCTTGTGGCGGCACCGTCCCTGGCTCAAGAAACGTGTAAAGGGGCAGCTGGGGACACGGTTTAGCAGGCAGGGTGCTGAGGGGCTTGCGGATGGACTCGACGACCCTGAGGGTCTTTCCCAACCATAACGGTTCTGTAACAGGATGTTCTATATGATAGCCACGCAGCTTTAGGCGCCTGAATCCACACATCCCCTAGGCTGCCTTTGCAAACACAGAGCCGCCTGTTGCAACGATCCCTCCGTGGGCCAGGGACACCTGCAGAGGAAGAGGATGGCCCAGACCGCAACCACGGAGCCGCGTGAGCGCCCCGCGCGCGGCCGCAGAGCGGCGACGAAAGGAGAGCGCCGCGTAAATGTTTACGGCGTGTATGGAGCCTGCGTGCGTGCATGCCATCGCCTCTCAAAATGTAAATATATAGACAGCGACAAATGACAAAAAAATAGACGCACTTATACACAAAAGTATGTTAAATACATTTATATTATTTGCTTTTTATATTATTTATATTATTTATGCAAATAAAACAATAAATATAGAAATTAAGTAAATTAAATAGCATTCTCTGTATGTGTTTGTGAGACAGACTTCTCACAAACATTTATAACTATATGAATAAAGTGTATGTGGGTGTGAGTGTATGCAGGTGAGTGTATGCATAGTCACTAGCTCAAACACATATAGCCCATCGTCCCTCAAGAGATACCATTCAGAAACATAGAAAATATAAATACACACACAGAGCATCCCCCCGACACACACACCCTGTCAAGAGATACTGATCTCACACACACACAGGCTATATATATTTAACAAACATACACAAACATGCGCACAATTATTTATTCTTCTATGTGAGCTACTATTCCTAGACATTAAAAAAAAAGAAGATGGGAAGTGTCCGGATAAGGCTGTAAGTCTCATCAGGGTAATCACGAGGGTAAAACCGGTCCTTAAATACACACAGAGGAGAAAATGTGTGTAGCTATATACACACATATATGATTCCTTTGTATGTGCAGCTACATATATAATATATATGAGCAATGCCAAACACAGATATGTACATACATATATATATATATATATATATATATATATACATATATATATATACATATATACACGAGATATGATTCAGATACAAATGACATATGTTCATACATACACAAATGCACACATTGAGTGTTATAAGTGAGCTATACAAAGAGATGACTGATGAAATAAGCCCTACAGGAGCGTGCTCTCCCTAGGGTTCTCTGTCACTCTCCCTGTATGTTTTTTAATATATTTGTGTTTTAATATATATATAATTAAATTTAATATATAGTGTGTTGGGGGAGAAGGAAAAGTAAATACCCCCCCGACATGCTCTTAGAACTTGTTAATAAAAGGTATGGGAGACGTGATGGGATTGCTGTCGTCCTCACACACCAGTGCAAACACGGGCGGTGCTCCCTGCATGTGCAGCTGTGCCTGTGCTGGACTTTATATGGAGAGCCTGATAAGAAAGGCACACGTTAAGGATATAAAAAAAAATACACAAAAGATATGTGGGCTGCATGAAAATGTGATTAGCTATAAATATCTCTAGCTCTTTCTTATGCACTCACATACACATGCCATATAACCATGGGGATAGAAGGCGTATATTTGTGTATGGATCCTTTCTCTGAGTCTGTGTGTGCATACAGTGATGAGATCTCTCTCTCTCTCACACACACGCGTGCGCGCGGATACCAAGACATATTAATGTGTGTTTATATAGAAACATCTCAGAAGGAGAGAGGGAAAAATAATAGAAAAAAATCCACATACGCAATGCATACATACATACATATATATATATATATATGTATGTATCTATATATGTGTGTGTGTGTGTGTGTGTGTGTGTATATATATATGTTTTTTTCTTCATGTGCTACAGATACCTACAGCGAGTGAAGATGATGGGAAATGTATAACACACACAAATATATATGTATACATATACATAATGAGGGAATGCTCTATGTGTGGGTACACACATAAAATTATATAAAGAGAGCAAAAGAATGATAGTAAATGTACACATATAGGTATATAAAACTACAATTATGTGTAAATAGGTCATGCATACCCATATGTATGCATATAGATATACATTTGTTTATATATACACATACACACATGCATGTGCTTATCTCTACATAGACGTTTGTGCATGTACACACACACACACACACACACACACAATAACCATGGGGATAGCAGCGTGTGTCTATCTGTGTTGTGTATATGTGGATGTGGATGTGTGTGTGTGTGTGTATATATATATATATATATATATATGTGTGTGTGTGTGTGTGTGTGTGTGTGTATGTATATGTACTCTCTGTATGTATACAGAGAACAAAGAGAGTTCTCACTCCTGCACGCTCACACACAATTTCCTCATAATTTTAATTTATTTATTTATATCTGTGCATATGTGTGCAAATGTTTGTTCTATGAACATTTCAGAGATAGGAAAAAATATTATAAAATACACACTACACTATAAATAGTTAAATAAAACTGTATATGAGTGGCTATCTGTATGATTTCTGTATTATGTATTCAGACAGAGAGAAAATGATGGAACTGAACATTCGCATACACATCTGTATTCGCATTCATCTATGTTTGTATCTATAAAATAGCTCTGTGTGTGCATGCACTATTGTGGTCTATATACAGTACACAGAAGTAAATCTGACAGTAAATATTAAAATATATCTGGGAGTATCTGTGTATGATAATTATATATCTGTAGGCACGTAAATATATACACTCCACACATAAATATAATAGTATATTAAAATATAACTGTGAGGTTGGCTGTGTATAGTCCCTTCCTCTTTATTTAAAACACACCCACAAGGATAAATAGGATAAATAAATGTGGGCATGCCTGTGTGTACGAGCATTCTCTCTAAATATGCATATACACGTAAGGGAGCAGGTGATAAAATCCACACAGATGTAAGTCATTATAATTATGCAAATAAATTGTATGTGGAGCGTGTGATGGCTCTATGTATGTGTTTATATATATGTATACACAGGGAGAGAGGATAGTGGAGGCTAAGGGAGCCAATGTGGGTGCCGTTGTGCTTCCCGCCTCGTGTGGGGTGTGTGTCTTTGCATGCACCTATGCGCAGGGCGCAGGTTGTGACCCCCGCGTTGTGTCCCCCATCCGCGCTCGGGGACGAGTCCTTCCAAGGGAACTCGTTCCACAAGCAGCTTCCGCAGATCGCGGCCGCCCGGCCCCGCGCACCCCAGGGCAGCAGTTACCGCTGCAGGTTTCTCTGGGGCGGGAGAGGCAGCTCCTCCCAAGGGCTCCCTGGGCACCGGGAAGGCAGGGGAGGCTTCCCTGCTGGATGCGCCCCCTTCTCCTCCACTCCGCTACCCTTGCTGCGGAAGGTGAACGGGAGGGCACAGGGGATTGGAAGAGCGGAAAGAAAGAAACCATTTTCCTTCAGCAGTTTGAATGAAAATCAAATTCATTTGAAAGCAAATTTAAAATAAACCCGGTCTCGCCACAAGCACCCCGTCGTGGCCGGGCCCGCGCCGCTCGCCCTGCCCTCCCGCGCGGCCGCCTCGCTCCTCGGCCTCCCGCTGCAGTCCAGCCAGGACCTGGGCAATCCACCAGTCCTCTGCCTCCCTCGCGCCGGCTCCAGACGTCCCGGCCTCTCCCAGGGCCCCGTCCTCCTCTGCGGGTTGTCCAGCAACAACAAGTGAGCACCGCGCACGTCTTCGCGTCTGGGACTCACCGGGCAAAGCGGTGGGCGCAGGGTGGGAGCCGCGAGGCGCTCGGGGTGCTTGCAGCGGACGGGGGGTGCCCCTCGCACACTGTGCCCTGCAGGGACGCGGGGTCCGGCCAGCAGCTCCAGTCCAGGCTTGCTCCAACCACGCGGGGACACCGGCCCGGCTCGCGCAGAGCGGCCAGGACAGCGCGCGAGGCAACCCCGCCGCCTGCAACGTGCACTGCCGCGCTCCCAACGTGCTTGTAAGAGCACACACCACCTCCAGCGTGCCCTCGGGTGCATATTCCCACCTCCACAACCTTGGTGGGTTTATTTTTTGTAGGTGGTACAATTGCAATCCCCCCCCACCCCTTTAGCATGGGCAGCATCCTGCAGCGAGGAGCCCTGCAGCTCGAGCGCGGGCATCGCTGCCCTCTCGCTTTGCGGAGCTGCCGGCCTCCTTTGACGCCCGTGGCTCGTGTGCTGGGCAAGGCGTGCAGCCTCCAGGCCCTGCCCGCTCCTCCGTGCTCCTGCCTGCGTCTCAGCTCCAGGAACTGAGGCTCAGGCAGCAGAAGGTACCTGCAGCTTTATCACTTCCCCAATACACCCCTTTGTATCTGTCACTCCCCTTTCCCCTTGGCTTTCTCCCATCTACACTCTCAGCCATGGAAATTAAGTTCAGACCCACGCTTTCAACGGAGACAAGCAGCTCTGAGCCTTTCGGAAGGATGCAGACGGGAAACCACCAGTCCCACCAGGTCATGTTGCTATCGCAGGGCAGTTGTTCGAAATGGATTTGAACAGGAAAAACCAAGGGGGGTAGGTGACAGGATGATGCTGCACGAGAGCACACAGAGCACACAGGCGCGTGAGAACCGCTTCAAAGAACCAGCCTCGTTCCTCCAAGCCTTGCCTTGCAGAGCAAGCAGAGGTGACAGAGCAAAGAGCGATAGGCAGCATGTAGGAATTAAAGATTTGAGTAGACTGTGCTAAGGAAGGTCTTAACGCGCTAGAAGGTGCCGTAATGAAAGAGTCAAGCTCACCCAAAACTGCTAGAAAAGGTGTCGCGTGGTTTTAGTGCAGCAAAGCGTTGCTCAGAGCTCAGAGCTGCGTGCCCAGCTCCCGGCTGCCGCCCTCGCAGGTGCCGCTCACCACAGGTCCAGGTGCCGCGGAGCAGGGCAGGGCAGGCGGCACCGCAGCTCCCCAGCACGGCCCGGGCTGGCCGTAGGGCTGCTCCAAGGACTGCTCCATGCACCACAGGGCTGCTCCGAGCCCAGCACCACGGCACCCTCGGGCAGGCGCCCGCCCTGCTCCGGCACAGCCCAACAACAGCAGCAGGGGCCAGCGGCACCGCGGCCACCTCCACCCTGGCCCTGAGGCTCCAGCACGGCGGGCACGGAGCCGCGGGAGGCGGCGAGCGCGGGCAGAGCCAGCACCACTCCTGCCGCTGCAAGCAGCGCCGAGAGGAGCAGCACTAGGGGCCCCGCTCCTGCCTCACCCTTCTCCAGCCAGCTGCTGAAAAGAGACGTGGAGCACGGAGCCTTTGCAGCAAGAAGGGAGCACATGCAGCCTTGGAGGGACAGGCACGGGCTTGCTAAAACAGTGAGCGCACAGGGGAAAGGAAGCAAGGTGTTAGTGAAGAAGAGAGGCAGAAATGGGAGTAAACAGGAAGGTTTGTTCTTGTTAAGTTTATTGGCATCATGTTCGTCTCTTTACATAAGAGCTCAGCCTACGTACTAGAATGTAGACCTCTGGAAAACAGGTAGAAGGGCTCCATTTAAGCAAGCTACAAACGCAAGAACAAATACCAGGAAGAAAGGAGGAGAGGAAAGGGGAAAGACTGCCAAGTTTCTCCATACCAAAAAGATCCAGATTAGCAGTCAGTAAGAAGAAAGGGAAGATTCATAGTCCAGGTCATCCATTGAGAAACAGCTACCACAGCCCAGGTGGGAAAGGAGCTCCTTCCACAGCACAGAGCCACTGGAACCCCTCAGATCTGACTCCTTCTCACATTTGCTCCAGAATGTTAGGAGTTAAGCAGTGGGGGAGGTGAACAAATGAGGTCATTTCATAGCTGTATTTAATTTTTTTTTTCTTTTAACCCATTAATCCAGTGTGCATATCACTGCTGTTATGCAAATCTGAATTTAGATACAAGGAAGCTGGACAGATTTCTCCAGAAGATGAAGCCTTTTGGCTTCAAAACAAGGCTTAACACAGTTCATCTCTACTGTACAAAACACTGCCTCTCTCTGGACTTTGTGTCGCTAGCACACTGCAGTTCACAAGTGTCCTCCTCACCTTCTAGACAATCTGTGTTTCAGTACTTGAACATGTAATTCAGGAATTTTACACTAATTTATACATTTTTAATTGGTTGCATATATTAACATGTACTATAAGATTTCTCCTAAAGAAGCATTACATAATACATGGATACTGTAAAAAGATCTGATTAGTTAAAAGTAACAAGCATTAACAGAGATACATACAAAACTCAACCTAGTTGGACTGAGTGCTGAGCTTGCAATGAACTATAGGTAATCAGCCTTTCCAGTTGCAGCCTTCACAGGGGAAAAAAAAAACACAAGACAGTTAAAAATGTAATTTGTTACACAGATTACCTGTAAACAGTTTCTCTCCATTGGACACCTGGAATTAGATTCAGTTCCAAACATACATAAGAGTTTCCATTTTAAACTAAGAGAAAGGTCTGTTACCATGAAGTGTGATGTGGATGGTGCAGGGACGTGAGCTCTGAAGTGCTGGACTCACAGATGCTCATGGGAGATGGGTGGATTTTGGCAGCTGGAGATGGAAATTTTTAAATTTTTTAAACACAGAAGAGGGGCTGTGTGTTTGAAGGCCTAAGTGTGATATTTGTTTGTGAAGGACTGTGCTCAACCCCTCCCTCTCCCCTCAGCAGCTGCAGCTCTCTGCAGAAGCCTTCACTCGGTCATTCTTGTCTAGTTTGATGGGTTCGGGGAATTCATTGTAAAGCTCCACTTCGGTTTCCTAGCAGGAGAGAAGGGAAGTGTTAGCGCTCTCGCCAAAACGCACCCAGCACGCACGGCCCGCACCAGGAGGGCGCTCCTGGCCTTCCCAGGCTGTGCTGCCAAGCCCAGCAGCAGGACTGGCACCAGCAGAGGGCACCCGCTGGCCCCCCATCACCTACCTGTTTAAGTGCATTTCGTGCAATCGTCTGGAAAGCCTGTTCCACGTTAATGGCCTCCTTGGCACTGGTTTCAAAGTAGGGGATGTTGTTTTTACTGTAGCACCAGGCTTGCGCCCGTTTTGTGGTGACCTGAGCAAAGAGAGAGCAACTCAGCAGCTGCAGCAAGGGGGAAAGGCCTCACGTCCAGCCTGCTCTGACACCACCAAAGCTGCAGCCTCTACAGAGCTGCTGCTCCTCCTCTTCCCGGGAACCATGGCTCATTTTGAGGCTTGCAGGCTCGAGTTGTGATGCAGGAGGCAAAAAAGAGGCTCCCTTCCCAGAGGGCCAGCCCCTGCTAGAGCACAGAGGGGTTGCTACCATGCAGCAAGTAACTAAGCCCAGAGCAAGAAGGACCATGTGCTAGGGAGATGAGTGCTGCTCAGGCATCCGCAGAGCAAGGACTCGCTCCCACAGGAATTACTCAGCACTTCTGAAGGAGGAGACTCACTTCCTTTCCTCGATTCTACTCGAGAGCTGCTGCAATCCCTCCCTGCAGAGAGGAGTGTTGTTCTCAGGGGCCTGATCCCCTTCAGGAGGACGAGAATAGCCTGGAGAGACTAGTCAGTGCCATGCAGCAGCTGAGCCACCCTTTGACACCTCCCACTCCCATTCCTCAGAAAACCCTCACATGTCCCTACAAGGTTTCCCACTCCAATCATTACTTAAGAGCAGGCTAACAAGTCTCAGTACTCACTTGTCTGTTTTCTAGGTCAATCTTGTTTCCCAGCACAACAAAAGGAAAGTTCTCAGGATCCCTTGGACTGGCCTGAATGAGGAATTCGTCCCTCCAGCTGTCTAGGGTTTTGAATGTGTTGGGGGCTGTAACATCAAACACCAGCACACAGCAGTCTGCTCCCCTGTAGAAGGCAACTCCCAGAGACTGAAATCGTTCTTGTCCTGCTGTATCCCATATCTGCAACAATGCAAAGCAGACAGTTAAAGCACCTCTGCTCGAGCACGGTCAGACCACAGTTAGAGCATTCATTTTAAAACTCCTCACCACAGGCATCTAGAGGACCTAGCCAGGGGACAGCCAGCCTGAGGGAAGGAGTCCCTGGCAGCTTAGACATTCCTGTAGACACTAAATAGGCAGAAAAGTCCTCCTAAAGGCAGCACTAACCATTTGTGTTTTCAGCCTCAACAAGGGACGTATCCTTGTTTTGAGCAAGCAGGATTTGGGGGGTAGGGTCAGAAGGCAACCTGGTACACTGGAGCACCAGCACAGTCCACTCAGCAAGTTACAGCAGGACTTTCCTTTTGCCTTGTAGTCAATCTCATCACAGAGAGATGAAAGCTTTAGGTACTCAAGACACGTACAAATTGGTAGGCTAATGCTACACTCCCACTAGTCAGAGCAGCATGAAGAGTTGACCTATGGTGTCCCTTCTCAGTCACCAAAGAGGAATGTACATCTTTCAGCCGAGATCTAGTGAGAGTACCAAACACTGGCTTTGAAACTGGGCACAGCAAAGCTGCTCTTAGCTGAGAGCAGCCAAGTTGAACTTTGCTGTCCCTCAGTTCTGCTCACACACAGATATGGCGAGCTGTGGCCAAAACCAGTTTGGTGCAAGCAGATACTTCCACATGGTCCAGGTCTGGGCAGCCACACAACTTATCTCAGCAGAGAGCAAAGTTACTCCTTACCTGCATTGTCACTAGCCTGTCATCCACCATGACCTCTTTTGTCAGGAAGTCTGCGCCTATCGTAGCCTTGTATTGGTTACTGAATTTCTTGTTCACATACTGGTTCATGAGTGATGTCTTTCCCACCCTGCACAGAAAGACAAACAGGACTAAGTAGGCTGCTTCTCCAACGGGGTTTGAATTAGCCCTCAATAGGAACATCTCACCATTCACCTTCCACCAGAACTTCTTGACATTTCCATTAAGAGACAGGCACCCAACTCAAAGGGCTTCACTTCAACAGAAAGGAAGGATTTCTTTCAATGGATTTCACTTCAATAGTGGCTGGGGCAACAACATGAGTAAGAGCTTTAGCTGTGCAAGGGTACAAGGATTAAGCTCTTGAGAAACCCTGTTTCTCCATCAGTAATCTGAGCCTTTGTAAGGGGTGTGCAATGAAGGCAATCTTAGAAGGTAAGAACCGCAAAGAACCTAGGAGAAAGGGCTTCTTCAGCCTCTGCAGCACAAAGGGAGCTGGAGATACAGCCTCAGGCTGGCAGCAGGCCCAGGCCTGAGCTCTGCCAGGTGCCCAGAGGTAGAGATGCCCCTCAGAGCACCAGCTAGAGGGGTCGCACGTTCTCCAGAGTCAGGGAACACTCCCGGAGCAGCAGCCCGCCGGGCGCTGCAGTATAAACAGCCCCATGTCCTGGGAGTCAGGCTACGTGTGCAGGGCAGCCCAGATCAGTAGGCGCCCCTTGGAGACAGGGACACAAAGGCCTCACTCCAGCGGGGAGGCTCCAGCCACAGCCCACAGAAACTAAACACACATCTCAGTCTAACCAATGCCTCTGAAGGGCAGAGTCTTAAATGACCCAAGATAGCTCATGGTGATGGTGCCCCCATTTTTTTTTTTAATTAAATGCTTATTTCAATACTACCCTCTACCTGCAAAGGGTCTGTCCAGTTCTGCTACCAGAGGCGCATCAGCAGACTGCCCTGTTTTGTTTGCCTTGTTTAATATCGTGGCAGTATTTAAAGACAAAGTTGAGGGGACACATTCAGGGCAGATGGCAGTGAAGTGCCATTAAAACTATAAGGCAACTCAGCTCTCCGAGGCTCTAAAACATCTCCCAACACTGCTGGTTTCTTATGGTGCATGCAGATTGCCACCAGTCAGAGCACTTCTCCAGCCAGCCTGGTGCAGCTGGACAGCCCAAAGGCTCCTCCACTTACCCAGAGTCTCCAAGGATGATCACCTTCAGCAACACTTTCTTCCTAGAAGTCATCTTTTAAACTGAAAAGGAAGAACATCACTGTCAGATACCGCTAACACACGATGCCTCAAGAAGGCAGAGGCAGGAGACCCTCCATCAGGGAGTGGCTGAGCCCGACGTGCCTGGAAATGGACTCTGAATTCCAGGCTGTGTTCAGCCACCTTGCTCATTCTGCAGGCAAGGTCATGTCAGACCACAGCAGACCATTATTATCCAGATAATGACCAAGACAGAACCAAGCACTAGTCCTATACAGTACCAAGTCATTTTGGACCTCATTTTCAGTCTCCTTTATGGGCACGCTAGCCTAGGCCATCTGCTTTAGCCTTGCTGGAGGCCATGCAATAGAGCAGCTCAGCTCCCAATACGGGCAAGTGCCACTAAATGTCACTAAGCAGAGCTGCATGGTAACACATTCAGACTCTGTCCTTCAGTTGTTTCCTAATGAGCATCACCCTTCTACACCTTCCAGGGTCAGCTCAGAAAGCCCCAGCCCCTCTAGCAGCTCTGGGAGAGCACCGGCCCCTGGAATATGCCGCAGTTGATGCAGTTCTTGCACAGCTGCACAGGTCAGGGGCACTGCTCAGCTGCAAGGCCACCTGCTACCAGACCCTGCTGCTTGCAGGAAGCAGTTCAAGCCAACCACTGCCATGCCCACCTTGGTGGAAGGAGAAGCAAGCGGACAGGGCAAACCTCAGAGTATTTGGCCTATTGCTCTCATTAGGAGTTGGCTCACAGGTCCATCCTACCTTTAAATGACCCATCAGCAAGAGGGAGCGTTCAGCTCCAAGAGCCCACACTGTTGTTCACTCCCAAATCTGCTCCAGCCTTCTTCTAAGTAAGTGGAAATAGCTGGGGCCTGCTGGAGTTGATGGACTTTAATGTGCTTCTGGGTGTGCTTTATCATAGCCAGAACAAGCAGGAAGCCCTGCTACCAGCAGCTGAGCACGAGCGCAGCTCAGTGCACCTTCTTGTTCACAAGGCCCTTTCCCACTCCTTCTAGGGATAGGCAGGACCAGCCACTACCTCTTAGGTGCTGGGGCTGGACTAGATGACAACATTCTCTGGTTTGGTACTGACCTGGTCTGCAACGAAGGCTCTCAAGGCAGCCCACCTCAAGGTTCCAGCTGTCAGCCCAGCTATAGTAGCCCAGGTATTTCCAGAAAAAAAGCTTGCCAGCAACCCCACTGTTTAGCCCTGCTTCTATTCTTGCCAAGATCCTTGCACTCCAGCTTGCCCTGGAGGAGAACAGCCTGTGAAGGCTCCCTCAGACAGACGGCACCTCCTGTGTTTCCAGAGCTCGTAGCACAAGCGACGCGCGTGCTAGCCAAGCCCGAGACTCGTGTAGCAGTCACCCAGATGGGGCAAGACGCCAGCGAGCAGAGCTCTGAAACAACTCCATGGCACTGCAGCCCACACAGCAATCTCAGTAACCTCTGTGCACGTTCAGTCCAAGGTGAGAATCACCACTTTTCCTCGACACTTAAGGTAAGCACTTCATCCTTACCTGCCTGTACAAGAACCCCACGCAGGCAGCTTCTCTTTTCCCCCTGGGTGTTTATAACATCTCCTGCCAACAGCTGCTGCAGTTTCCTGCTTCCTAGGATTCAGAGCAGCTTTGGACAAGCTGGCATTAGTTCCCATGCTCAGGAGGAGAATTTGCAGAGCTCTCATTACAGCGCTAAGTCATCACGGTTGCTCAGCACCCAAGTTCAATATGGCCTGGAGTCCCAGAACGAAGGCAGGGGGAATTCTCTTGCATCAGGTCTTACTATATTGGAAGTGGCTCCACTTGGAGTCATAGGAAGGAAGTCTGAGTCAGACCTGCCACTACCTTGTCACAGGTTTTGGGCTGCCCCATTGTACACGGGGCTATTACTGCCTCTTGAACGCTGGTGAGGTGAGACGGAGCTTCCATCCTACGGGATGCAGAGGAGATGAGCCACAGCACAGCAGAAACCAGCTCAGCTCTGGAGTTTTGCTGTGGCTGTCGGTTTCATGAACTCTAGTTGCTGGGGCCCAGACGCCACCCCAGCCCAGGTTTCCCCTCCCTATTTTGCTTAGCTGGGTAGAAACAAACCCACCCTTCAGGGTTATCCATTGCCATTGCTTCTTAGGAGAGGGATCTGGAGAAAGCACCAGCATTCGACTGATGCTGCTGCTGCCTCAAACATATGCATGCTGCAGCCTTTATAAGAGAGATTTAGGTTATAGCAGAGCTGGCAACAGATATGCTTGAGAAGGAAGCCTCTGTAGCGTAAGCAGCATCAAGTTGCTCCCCAGAGCGCTGCTCCTGCTATTTACGGGATCCTTATCAGGTTCTGCGTGGCTGAGCTGCTCTCCAGCTCCTGTTAAAGCAGCTGCCTGTGCTAACCAGAGGTTTGACTGGTTGTCATGAGAGCTTAGATCTACCTAGATTGGAGATCCCTCCACTCTTTCCTGCTTCACTGTGTCACATAAACACAGTTCAGGTAAGCTCAGAAATAACCACAATCAATCCCAGTTACAGCAAACCATTTGCCGTGTCAGCAGAACAAGGTACAAACAACTCCAGGCCAGGTTCAATATTCAAAGATTTGCCTGCCTTGAGTCAGAGGCAATTTGTGACTACTCATTTGTTAACAGGCTGTTTCTCACATTACGCAGTGTTGTGTAAGCAGGTTCATTGTCATCTCATGTCCCCCAAATGGAATCCCAGACACGCCTCGAGCTGCATAAAGGGAAGCTACTACATAGGTCTCACCATTAGCAAGTCTCACGAGCGTAAAATTGACTAAAGGAGACTAAGAATAGTAGAGTTGAGGCCCACGGCCCAGGCAGGCTTAATACGGGCAGGTACCTTGAGCATTTGGCGTTCTTCTGATCACACCAGCAAAACAAACCTCCCCACAAAATTACTGAGTCAAGTTGAGATGTTAAGTTGTGCAGGGTTTCCCCTGTGCTGTTCCAGAGGGAGCTTGCTCAGCTTTAGAGTTTTAACACAATTTTATCTCAACCAGGTCAGCAGTATGTGAGTCTAAGATTACTTTGCACTATATATGCAGCTTCTTTTGTTTTATTGTGTCCAAGTTTTGCAGAGCAGCCTCCTATGACAGTCACACAGGCTCTGAAGATGGCAGCATGTTCACTCCGAGCTCACCGAGGGCTCGCATCCAGCCCCAGGAGGGTTTCCAAACAAATACTTCCTCTTTTAGAGGAGTATTGAAGAAAAACCTGTCCGTTAAGCTCTGAGAGGAGATGTCAGCTCAGTTTTGCACCACGCGAAGCCTCCTGGGGAGAGGTGAGCTGCGTGACTGCTCAGGGCACAGCTGCCCAGCAGGGCCCTGCCAGCCCGTCCTGGGAGCTGTCAGAGGCTCCTGCCAGGAGCGCAGCCCGCAGTGCTGCTCCTCCCGGCCTGCCTGGCACCCCTGATACAAGAGGGTGCCCTTGCACTCATTCCTAGTGCCCACTGCTCCACGAGGAGGAACTATCCGTACGCAGCCCCTCCGGACACAAAGCACAGCACAGCACCCTCATTACTGTCGGGCTGCCCTTCCAGGCCAGCACGGAGAACCAACAGCTCTCACCGAGCACTGGCGGAGCTGGTCTGAAGAGAAGGGGCAAACGCTGTCCTGCAAAGCTCCGTAGAACTATGGTTGTTCAGACAAAGAGGCCGAGAAAACCCACATCAGTCTAATTACCCTTCCCTTGTTGCCTCAGAGCACGTTACAATTCCGCCCTTTCCTATGCTGTCTTGAAGCAGCTGGTTCAAGTTAAAGAAGAAATGGATGGTTAAGGATTCCTTGCAGATTGTCGCATGTCAAGTGACAATGCAAGCATTTTAACGTTAATTAGGCTGATGGAAGGAAAGAATAGCAGGAGTTTGCAGCAGTGGCCCGCCCATCTTTTAGTTTCCTTATCTTGCAATAGAAACAGGCCTTGTAAGAGCAACACCCTAGTAAGCCGTTCACGGACAGTTTAATACAAAGGTGGCCTAAGGGGTGCAAAGAGAACTTGCCTGTGTGGCAGAGGGCAGCTCCTAACACTCGTTTTGAATCTGCTAATGAGGAGGAGGACTTTCCTGTTAGCACAGCTATTGGAACAGTCCTTACTGCAGTAGCTTTGCTGTTAAAAGGTTCAAATCCTAATCCTAACCAAGAACCAAAGTATCCCCAATGAGAGACTAGAAAGAGGTATTTGACCAAGAGTTCTCCAGCTTGCACCAGCAGAACAGCTCTGATCTTATTTGTAGGGGATCTGGGGCTGCCATCACCATGAAGCACTTGAAGATGCCTTCCCTTCTGCTCCTGCATCTCCAAGCTTGTCCACCTGTGTCCGCAGCTGCTGCAGCCCCACATCCCTGCATCCTCTGCCAGGAATGTGAAGCCCTCCGTGCTGGGAGCTGCACAAAGCAGTAGGGGAGCAAGTACTGGGCAGAGCCCAACTCACAGCAACACTTACGAACAGCTAATTCCCTTCCTCTGGCTCAGCAGGTAGTGCAGGAGCAAAGACGTGGTCTGCAAAGGTCGATCAGTTTGAAGCACCATAAATCTGTTTCGGGTGCTGTGTCTGATAAGTGGAACATTTGCTTCTGCAGGGTATTGCAGGGTCTTCAGCAAAGAAAAAACAGCCAAGAGGGCAGCCCTGTCTATAGCAATATTCCATTAAGGCGCCCCGTGCACTGGAGCAGGCTTGCCAGTGAGCAGGCCTTCAGAACCGCGACACCTCAGAGCTTTCTGTAAAACTCTGTCCTGAAACACAGCTAAGTGCATTTCACACAAACACTACCTTTGCTCACCGTTATCTCCAGCATGGGGAGGCTGTAATGCATCAAGTCTCTGTACTACACTGAGGAGCTATTTTTATTCCCCCTCCCAGAAGTGCTGCATGTCTTCAAGGAGGCTGAAGCTGGAAGAATGATTCGAGACCATCTCAACCAGCCTGACCTAGTTCCTTCCCAGAAGCAGCAAGTCCCCCGGCATGTTTGGCATCAACAGAGGTGACATCTCCTTAGACCACTAGCCACTAAAACAAGAGGCTCACTGGATCCCATTCCCATTCCTATTCCTATGAGGAAAGCACAGCGTCAAACACAGTCACATACCATCGCTCTGTGCTCATGCTGGCCCCTGCAGTGATTTACAGAGCCAAGCTCAGCTGAGGCCACGTGCAGACACAGGCACTTGAACAAGTTCAGCTGCACTGACAGGTGAGGCTGTATCCTGAGGACAGGCCTTGAACAGGGTTAGTTGGCCAGCATCAGTTTGTGGAGACCAAGCGTGATCTGTAATCAAGTTCTTAGCAATC
Source organism: Nothoprocta perdicaria (assembly GCF_003342845.1). Taxonomy (NCBI): domain Eukaryota; kingdom Metazoa; phylum Chordata; class Aves; order Tinamiformes; family Tinamidae; genus Nothoprocta; species Nothoprocta perdicaria. The sequence goes on along the minus strand of NW_020456198.1, from coordinate 8,454,029 downwards.
TCCACTTGCAACAGTGGCTCAAGAGGGAGCTGAACTAAGTTTTCTAGCCAGAACCTACTCAGAGGACAAGCTACCGTAGCCTTTGTAGGAACATGGCTTAAAGGCAACTTTGCACCTTTTAGTTGAGGAACAGAAGCCAACAGATTTGCATTTGATTTCTGTGGCTGTTACAGAGCCCGGGTATCTTCCATATCACATTTGAATCCTCCAAGAGCAGAGCAAGTGTCTGACCTCAGACTGAAGGCTCCTGTAGAAGCACCCGAGCATTTCAACAGCAGTTTCTGCCTCATATCAGCAGGCTGCACAAGTAGGATAGGACCCCTCCCTATCCCCATCTACTGGCAGTTTAACTTTTCTAGCTAGCCACAGAATCCCATCTAGAGAAACCTTACACTTAAGCACCAAGTCAGGACTTGTCTCCACTGTGAAGCCGTTAGAAGCCCCTGCTGTTCAGGGAGACGACTTGCAGGACTGCTCTTGCATAGGGGCTGCTTGTTATGGTAAAAGGCTCCTACCAACCAGGATCAGAAAGTTACTGTGGTCCATACTGTTGATGAACTTCAAAAGTCCTTCGAGGCCTCCTTGACCCACCACAAAAGAGCCGGTTGAAGTGAAGCCCACACCAAAAAGCAGCTGGCAAGATAATCCCGTGACAGCTTCACAGAAGGGTACACTGTAGCTGCTGCTTTATCAGTAGCATCTCAAAACTGCTTCCCACCTCCTTCCTCCCCACACATTTGCGCAGCAGTTCTAACCAAGATATTCCCTCCCACTGGGACCCAGCCAAGAGCCCCAGCACAGCTCCGGGCTCCTTCCTCAGGAGGAACAGCCACTTACTGCAGTTTCACCAAGAGCAGAGCCCTTCCCAGTCCTGGGAGCTGGCATTACCTCTGTTCAGGAAGCTGCAAGCCTGGCTTCATCTCCCAATTAATTTCTGATACCTCGTGCAAATTGCTCTATTTTGAGCTGCCAGGTGCAGGTACACTGCCCACTGTCTCCCACCCGCAGCTGGGAGCCAGAAACCAAACGCTTCTCTCCTCTGAAGAGCAGCCTAGAGCTTTAGATGCTTGTTAGCACACTGACACGGCTCAGATCAAAACAGCATCTCAGAACATGTTTAAGAATCCTAGAGGAATTGCCTTTTTAGACTACAGCTGTCTGCAGTAAATCTCGACCTCATTTTGAAGGTAGAGTTGCCGCCTCCAGTGCGGGAGCAGCTCCTCTGGTACCGAATAAAGCTCAAGAATCGGCAAGCAGCAGCCACAGCCCAGATACATGGGCTTGCTGCAAACACCAAAACAGGGCAACACGGTGCGAGCAGCCCCCGACCTGCTCTGTGAGCTGCTGGACAAACGTCAGGCCTGTGCACGCATGCCGCCCTTGTTCCTGGCTAACAGGCTCTCAAGACAGACCAACAATCTCACCTCCCAAGAGGGGACACAATCTCTGTACTAAAGAAAGAGGCAATGTGCAGTCGAGGGAAACAGGGCTGGATGGCAAGAGCCCTGGATCAGCTGCGGGCAGAACAGGCTCACGGTACCACCCGGCAAGCACCAGCCCAGGGCTGCCAGGACTGCCCTTTCCGGGGCAGTAAGGCCGCAGTTTGCTCAGTGCCACCCTCCCTCCCCAGCTCCTGCCGGAGGCTGCACACTCACCAACTGCGGACAAGGGATCAAAGAGGTGCCAGCGGGGCCTGGCAGGAGCAGCGACCGCAGCCGGATCACATGAGAGGGGGTCTGCCCTCCGCGAGGGCCCGTCCTGCCACAGCCCTGCTACAGTGGCGAGGATCCGGATCTGGGAAGCTCGGCATTCCTGAGAGGTACCAATGCACATGATTAGTCAGGCTCAAAGTCCCTTCTAAATGCCAACTTCTGCAGCCCAAACCTCCCTGATTCACGGCCCTCTTACACCTCCTGGCACTTCTCCAGACCAGGGTTGTTTTTCTTGCATGATGCTCAAGCACTAGAGGGGGAGGTGAAGAAGTTTCTTGCTGCAAAGCTGCCACCAGGAATTGTAACTCTATCCTAGAAGGGTTCAGAGTAAGTTGAGCTAAACCCTCCACAACCAAGACTACATCTTAGAAGCTGCTCATTAACGGTGTATGGCTGCAGCCACCTCCCCAAGAGCAGAGCTCATTTTGATCTCATTAGATGGTCTGAACTTCCTTGTTTGTTTTGATCACACTTTTTTTCTGCTTGCAATAGCAAGGAGATGTCTCTGTATGTGCAGTCAGATCGGGAATGTGTTTAAGAGCACTGGGAAAGGTTTGAAGGTCACATTTTGGTATGTACACGAATACTACTTTGCCTAGACTGCTGCTTAGCCCAGGATGACAGCAGCATGTGTCGGCTCTTCTAGGCAATACGCAGCACCTTGGGCCAAAGCAAGCGAGTGCTGAGAGTTTCCAGCAACAGATGCCACTATGCTGGGCAGCCATTCTTAGTCTGCAGGGATGTTTGTTCCTTTGCTCACCATCCATGATCCACAGCTGGTATCTGGAGACCACATGATGCGGAGAAACAAGTCCAGGAGACCCAGATAGGAGGAGAAGGAAAAAAAAAAAAAAAAAAAAAAAAAGGCTGCTGAAGTCCTGGGCTTCACAGTACATGAAGACATGCCTGTAAAACAGGCGTACTCCAAAGCTTCACTGGAAGCATCTGCCTCATTTTGAGTTTGCCCGGGAGGTGCAGGTCCCTTGTGTCACCGGGTATGTTTCTCCCAGTAAGAGCCAGCTGGAGCCCCAGGATGCCCATAGGAGCCTCTGCAGATCTTCAGCCACCCTCAGGAAGCCACACTGTCATTTAAAAATCAGCAGTGCTCTGCACCTGCACACTAGCAAGAAGCCGTCCCTCTGCAAAGCCTCGTGGACTCCAGGCAGGACCCGGTCCACCCTGATTTTCCCCAAGCACGGAGGCAGCGCGAGAGCCAGCGTGTGTGCCTGAATATCCCTCCCTCTGATCTGAGCAGGCCTTAACGTCCCCTGCTCTGCCCTGGGGGAGACAATCTGAGGATGTGGGAGGAGGTCTGAGCACACTGCTGGCTGCTGGGAGGCAGCAGGCCCTGCGTCTCGACTAAAGGCCTTGCCTACGCCAAGCAGTTCAGCTCTACCAGGACAGCTTCCATGTTGCCATGTATCTACCAGAACAGCCTCCTGGAGGGACAAATGCCAAAGCAAGAAAGACAAAGCTACTATTAACCAAAACAGAGCTATAGTGCCCATGCAGCCTCGTTTATACAGCTGTATGCCAGCCTCTTTTGGCACATGGCCACCTAGCTAGCATGGCCAAACTGCAATTTGAGCAACTTCCATATGAATAAAGATAGTCCAGAAAGGTCCTTGCATCGGGTCAGCCCACTGAATACGATTCCCTCGCTTCTTTCCATAAAGAAAACACAGTGCAAGCAGCAGCTGGGTTTTAATCTTTCTGTCCAGAAGATAAGGCTGGCCAATTCAAAACATCGAGCTAGTCAGGCCATTAAGAAACAGTAAAGTTCTGAGATCTTTAACAATATTTTTCCAAGCACTTGGATTAATTTCTAGTTTTGTCTTCAGCCTTCTAAGGTTTCAGACATTCCTGTCATGCTTTCAGTTTTAGAAACACAAACAGGAGGTGTTAGATAACCTCCCCAATGGTAAGCACAAGCAGAGATCCCAGGCCTTGTCAGTGGTAAACAAGTCTTTATTTAATCTGCTCCTGGCTACTAGTTTCCCCCAGTTCCTAGAGCCAGAGAGAAAAGCAGAGTGACTTTGTGTGACAGAGTGACAGAGTGACTGAAGGGAGCTGCCAGCAGAGGCCGGGGCCTTCAGGTCACAAGTTAACAGCACTCAGAAGGTCCCCCTGAGCCTGGAACCTGCTGTTAAGATGCAAGACTGGGCATCAAAGGATATGTTTACAGGCCAGGGGATCACTCCAGCCTATCCACTCCCACTATCAGCATTAGTATCATAAGCAGCTGGGCTCAAAGTCCATATAAGCAGCTATTACAGACAAGGCGGGGAACATCCACATTCCGGTTGCTTGGTATTTCGTCTCTCCTTCAGCACAAGCAGAGTAGTAGAAGAGATGGGAGCCCGAGGCAGACAGCAACAGAAATGCTAGGTCCTGACAGTGAGGATGAAGGTCTCCCCTCGAGGCATCCATCCCCAGGAGGTCTTGTTTTCAGGAACCATCCCTCCTCCTGGAAGGGAGCCTTCCTCTTGGGACACACTGCAATCTAAGAATTCACCCCTCACCTGGGAGCAGAGCTGATGATCCTACACAAACCTGCTATCTGTTACTATGCTAATGGAGTCTGCTAAGCAGGAAGGACAAGTATTTCAGCACCCACGTCCTAGGATGGCACAGATAGCTCACAGTGACGGCCAAATCAGTGCTCAACAAGGAATTCCTATTGCAGACCTGTTTCCAGATCCACACTTCATGTCCCAGTGCCTCCTGCATCAACAATTTACCAGCTTGGTTCTCTTCTTCAGGAAGCTCCACAGAAGACTTTAAAAAAGCCTCAATGAAGTCACTTTTGCAGCATGAGCCAGGAGACAGTGCTGGCACCCTGTATTTTGTGAGAGGGGATATCAGATATAACAGATACCATAACTACAACTCTGCCCATGCTTAAACCAATGTTATCACTGTGCCAGTTGTGGAAGTCTTGTACCACAGTCAGTGTCTGCAAGCAGAAGGGACACGGAGGCCTATGAAGGTGAGTGACTCAATCCACTTTGGACATAAGCACCAAGCAAGTCACTGTTCAGAGGATGCTGTTCCCCAGGAGAACAGAGATCAAAGGTTCAGCACAGACTCATCAAATACAAGCGGTAGCTCCAGCAACCAAGGGCCAGGCACTCGAGAGCCAAGCAGCCTCTGGTTAAAGCTCCCTGCCTTCACTTTCATTCACTATTTAACTATTTCACTGCATATTCACTGCAGAGTGGATCAAAATGGGAGTACATAGTGAGCAACTGCAGGGGAAAAGAAATAAAAAACCCAACAACAACAAAAAAAAAAACCCACTACTGGTCTGTAGTGATAAAGCTGAGCAGAGCTCCTGCAAGTGCAGTTAGATGTGATTAGTCACCTTAAAACGGCATTTTCAATCATTACAGACAGGCAAAGATAATCACTCAGTATATCAAGTGTCTTTAAGTTGTATAAACAGAAATCTGTGCCACAAGTCTGCATTTCAATCTCATTCCCAAAGCCGTGCGCCCTTCCTGAAGCTCTGCTGCTCTGAAAACAGCCGCTGCCTCCCAGGCAGGTTCAGTAGCAAGAATGTCAAGGCTATTTGAGCCCCTGCTGTAAATCAACACGTTTCTGTGGCCTTGACGGGCTCGCTGTCCTGGCCGGCAGCGCGTTGCCTCGGCTCCGCTCCCGCATGGAGCGGCGGCAGCGATGACATCACCGGCGGAGCGAGCCGGGAAGCGCGGCAGCGCATGGAGCCCGCGCGCTGCATCCCGCAAAAGCAGCAACGCGACAGGCGCCGGGAGGAGCCACGGAGAGGGGCTCCTGCAGGGGACACTAACCCACGCTCATTGGGAAGTCTTAGTTAAGCTGTGCTTAAAGAGAATTTTTTTTTTAATAAAGAAGCTAACTGCAGGATATTTAAATATTTAAATATTTATTGTCCCCTAATTTGTTCTCCGTAACTAAGTCAGTTCTGAGCTGCGCAGCCCATGACTGGACTGCACTGCAGAAAGGGACCCTTTTATCCTCACCGTCCCGGGGCCACAACTTAGCTGTTACACAGCAGCTAGAGGAGCTTGTTTAAGAGGGCTGCAGGGAGGCAAACTCCAGCTCAGCAAACAATTAAATAGCAATTATCACAACAACGCTGTGCAGAACACAACATTTCAGTGTCTAAAAGAACCAGGACATTTTTTAGGCGAGCAGCACATGAGCCACAAGCGTGACAGTGCACAGTTCGGCACTAAAGCCAAATTCAGCATTTGGGGAAGTACTTATCTTGACCCCTTTCCACAAAGACAAAAAGCTTTAAACTCCCCACTGCAGGGGATCTTAGCACCAGCTGCTCCCTAGAAATCAGGGTTTAAGAGCAGCTCGCGTGACAGTTGGAGAAGCCCAGACCATGTCTTTGGGGACCACTGGCAGCAAGACAGGCAAGAGGGCTCTGCGCTTGCCTAGCAAACGCCCCGTCCACTTCAGTTACTGCAGAAACTGCTCTGTTATAACACCAGGGAAGACAAACAGCACCATTTGCGAGCCCACAGAGCCAGCACCATGGTTAGTGAATGCACCATCCAACTGTCCTATGTCACAGCCTTTACTCCTGGCCAGGGCTTTCCAGGCACCAATCTCAAGATGCAGCACTGGAGGAAAAATACATCCTAATCAAGCATAAGCAATGTTATTTACAGCCAAATGCTAAGTTCTGCATAAACTAGTCTCATTTTCACAGACAAGTCAGAATAAAATCCAATACATGTTAGAGGCACTGCTATTTTTAGTTTTGCACAGATGGTTTGATTGCAATTGTCATGCTTCCTCAAGGACAAGCTTTGCCAGAAATTTGCTCTGGCAGGTAGTTCACGTGACCTTCCAACATAAGAGTTTTAGAACAGCTTTAAGAAAATGCTGCACAAACTGCACCTCTGCTAGCCCTCCCGTCCCTACATATCCAGTTCGGCTAGCAAACCAAGCGGAGTGGCACCCGCCCTAGGTGGGTTTCTAAGAGAGCCTGCAGCAGAGCCACGTTTTTACGCTCAGCTAATAATCCATCCGTGATGTAGCATGTTCATGTCCCATCGCACAGAGCGAGAGCCGGTGGCTTTGGGGAAGCAGGGACAGGGCGGCCTGCAGTGTGGCCACTGTGACACAGCTACTGAAGCCCTGAAACTTGGTGTCTTTGCATTTTAAAGTACAATTCCTGGTGGGCCACACTGAACTATTAGTCAAGCACCTGAGGATATAGACTGCCAAATGCCACCACGTGCAAAATGCAAGTTTTATTAAACTACTACTTTGCACCTATCCCATTATACTTTATCTTGTTGGTTAAGAGAACAAGGGACGGCCACGGCATTTTAAAGCAGTTTTCCTCATTGAGAAGGCAGATTAGCCCCATCTTACAGCTTTTCTACACCAGAAGTAGAGTATTAGCAAAGCAGTACACAGAAGATAAAGGGTAGCGCGCTTGGAAGCAACCGCATTAGAGCTACTTTGTGCGCTAAGGCCTCACGCCAGGCACGGTGGGTCTACTCATTAGTTCGCGCAGCGCAAGTCATGTGTTTAGTCAGCTGTCGGGAGTCACAAGGGGAGGGAGACAAGTCTACTCGTTCTTCCTGAAGAAGTACAGCAGCAAGGCCCTGGTTATTTAAGCAGGGAATATTCAAATGACTCCACCCACTCTAACCTCAAGTAGAGCTACTAGGAGAACGGGGAACGTTCGCTCCAGTGGCTGGGCCCAGCTGCAGCCTTGGCTTGGAAATATAAAATAGCTGCAAGTGAGAGCCGACCAAATGCTGTAGCACAACCGGTTTTGTACCATTCTCCCTAGAAAGAGAGCTCTTCGCTCCCCAAGCCCAGCTTCTACTCGGCACAAAGACACAGAGAACGAAGCAGAGAACAGCGCTGGCTGTCCAGCGACAAGCACGAGAAGCTTTAAAGCCTTAAACTCAGTAATTCTCAAATTCGATCAGCTTGCTTACAGTTGGGAGAACTTTGAACTGCCATGTGTTCTCCGTTTACATATAAGAAAACTCTGCAAACACATCAGAGCAAGCCTACTTGTCAACCGATGTTTTTATTTGTGATGAAGGCAGCACCGACGAGTCTAGATTTAAGTCAGAAGATTTGGAGGTACTGCGTAAGGCTTCCTCACTTGGATGCTGAGGTTACATCTCTAAAGATTAAGGGGGCCTTTCTAGAGGTATTCTAGTACTCGGAAGAATTCCTCTCCTTATAGAGGAGACAACGCAATTGTCCTAAGCACAATTATTCGATATTTCCATATTTATTAGTCTCTACGACCGGGACATTAGTAATCTCCCATTTGCTTTATTGCAGACGCTCGCGGCCAAAAGCGCTCCTGCGACCTGGCTCGGGCGGCGCACGCACGGGCAGCCCCTTTCGCAACAACCGCCGGCTCCGTCACGTTAACCGCTCCAAGCGCGACCTGCCCGCGCGAAACGCGCTCCCC
>NW_020456198.1:8392694-8445615 GCF_003342845.1 Nothoprocta perdicaria | reverse complement strand
CCCACACTCGCTGCCTCCCTCCGCTCGCCTCAGCTCGGCTTTAATGGGACCCAACCGCCTCCCCGCTTTCGCTTCCGCCTCCCCCCCGACAACTTCCGGTCACGCGGCGCGCCCGGCGCCGCGTGACGTCAGCGCGCCGCCGCGCAGCCAGCGCGAAGGGCGGCAGCGGCGGCGGGGAGGGAGCGCGTCACGTGACGGCGGCCTCACGGCCGGGCGCCATGTTGGGCCGCCGAGGCCGCCGCCGTCGCCAGGCAAATGGCGCCACCAAAGCGGCGGCAGGGCCGAGGGGAGGCGGCTCCGGCCGCCCTGCGCACGGGGACGAGGCCCCGGGCCGTGTGGAGCTTAGCGGGCACAGGCCCGAGCTCAGACGTCCTCGTGCAGGACTGCCCCAGGGGCTCCAAAGCTGGAGGTGGTCAAACGCCAAAGGGCTGTGGTCCAGGGCGGCCCATTCCAGGTGACCCTGCTCGAGCAGGGGAGGAGCATTGGACACACTGAGTGGAAAAACACACAAAAAATACCCCCCCCACACACACACACAAAATTAAATTCCTCCAATTAAGATACTTTCAGGTTGATTAATCAGGCAATAACCCATGCCCAGATCAGCAATGAAAGCAAACGCACTGCGAGTACATAAACCAACCCCCTAGTGCTTCACTGTCCCAGAGAAGAAGCGTCCCGGAGGTACAAGGCCCCTCCGTATTTCCTGCCCTGCCTATTGGCAGTGTTTTATTATTTGTCTTATTATTCAGCACTTACTTGAATACTCCGCTGCATTCATCCAAAGCACATGAATATTATTGTAGCTTTAGATAGCCCATGAACTCAGGAACACGAGCAACCAAGGGAAAAAAAAGTATTTTTAGAGCTAATTAAAGAGGGAAAAGTAATAGAGACACAGCTTCATTAAAGAAGGAAATCGCTTCTGAATGGTATTCACCAGACAGCACTTTGAGCTCTGTGCACGAGCTCGTGCTCTTTACTCCATCCCGAGACAATCTGGCACATAACGTGAGGCAAACCGCTTGCCGTCTCGGCTCTGGTAACACAGTTTCCCCACCTGTAACCTGGAAACAGCACCGTTTACCCCAGAAAGATGCTGCGAGGTTTGATTCATTAGCACCTGCAAAGCGCTTTGAGACCAATAGAATTACGATGGCACAGCAAATGTGCTATTAAAAGCCGTATAATGCGTTGGGCCTGGGTTGAATCCCATCACTGTGTGCCGCAGTGAACACAGAGCACGTTATTTACAGTGTCCCTCTTCCAAGAGGACCAAGGTGCAGGGATGGAGCCCGCTCCAGAATCCCCGTTAGTGGGGGAAGCCTCCACCCCGACTCCAAGTTGACCTGCCAAGTTCAGAACCGATTTTGTACCCTAATTTCTATATCTGCAGGACTCCCTTCAAAAGACAGCAGAGCCCATGACATCTAGTTGATCAATTCCTCTAAGGTGCTCCATGAGATGCACAGAGCTGAAGAACTGTAATCAGTTAAAACATGGACTTAAAGGAGGAAAAGCTCTGCCTGGTGAAGCGATGGAGAAAACCCTCGCGTGACTTCCTGGGTGTTGCTCTGTCCTGGGCAGGCTGACGGGCTAGCAGCAGTTGGGGCAGAGCAATTGGGTGCCCCAGTCTGCTCATTCCCCTAGCAGGAGGCCCCTGGATGCTGGGCTGCCCTGAGCAGACACTAGTATGGTGAGCTGCTGTTCCTCTCTTGCCTAAAAGCCACTCCTTTTCTTTTCTTTTCACATGATATGAAAGCCAATCAAAAACCATGGCTGAAATCTCCTCTCCCACAGCGATTCTGACACCAGTGCAAAACCTCCAGCTCTAACGTATTTTTATTATCCTGAGAATAACCTTGCGCCAAGCTCCCGTGCCACTTGCTAACGTGACCAAAGCTGCGTCAGGGAATAATTGCTCATGACGAGTTCTGATCTTCGCCAGATTGCTGCATTTCCTCAGACCGACGAGGCAGGATCCTGCCTCCCTATAGCACATGGAATCGCGGCGCTCGGGAGGATCCGTGCCAGCAGACAGGTCCTTGCTATCCATACAGGTCTCCCACCTTCTGGCACAGACCCGTTGCATTCTCAGGGGCAAAATGAAGGGGAGGAGACGCTTGTGGAGGCAGAGCAGAGGAACTGCGTGGTGGCTGCTGTGGCGCTGCCCGCTCACGCTGCTGCCACGCACATCTTCCCACCAGAATGGACGAGAAGGCAGCGCAGAGCAGAGAGCAGCCCAGCCTGGTAGCAGCCTGCAAAGAAACCAGTGTCCCCTCTGACCCCTTGCTTCATGGCCAGACCCACTGAAACTCTGAAAATAGATCAGTTTGAAACCCAAGGCCAAGTGCTCCCATCACTAACTTCCTCTGAAGAAATGAGTCTCTCCCTTTGAGGGACACAAGCGAGCGGGTCTGTGATTTTATACCAACCAGCCTTCAGACATTGACCAGTGTAGAAACCCCATCACACTTTGCATACCCATCTCTAATGCAGGAAGAAAATCTCCAGCTTTCATCTTGTTCCCTTTGTGATATAATATGACGTTTATTTACAAACCTGCTCGATCCAATTAGAGAAATTAAAACCTGAGCTGCCCTACACCATCTCTTTCCATGCCCTTTGGCCAAAATGGACCTTCCCTTTCTACTCTGTAGGAAAAGGAGAACAGAAAGACCATGAACAGAAATAGCACAGACACAAAAACACCTGCTGATCTCTCATGGAGGGGCCTGCAGAGACACCCTGCACAGAAGCTCAGTAGCTGCAGACCCCGCATTAACTGTGGGCACCCGATGTTCCCGGAGCACCCACCACCTTCCCGGGCACGCACACACAGCCGCCTCACCTCTGCCCATCTGTGACATTAACATCCAGAGGGAACCTTGATACTTATCCTGCAAATTCCAGCTCCCCAGAGGCCTGCGGTGCCTCCCCTCCTCGCAGGGCGCAGCCCCAGGGTCTTTTCTTGTCTGCAGGGCCTGGAAATCGAGCCCACGAGGACAGTAACTGCTCAGTGAAAACCCTCTGTCCCTGCTCTCCTCTCACAACCAGCTTTGCAATCCTTTCTTCTACCACCTCTGGCTTTCCAGGCCAGCTTCCTCAAATTATTATAGTCATCTAATTTCCAAGAAAAAAAATAAAAAAGAGGAACTAAGATACAGCAAACATACAGTATCTTGTTTTTGTACTTCAAACTTTGTCACACTTTGATTTACTGTTGTCTAAAGCAGATTCACTTCACCTCTGCTGGCATTTTCTTCCTTAAAAACCATTTGCTGTTACATGACCACTTATGCATTTCCACTAGCAACAGTAAAACTGTAGTATTTTGCTTGCCCTCTTCTCTAATCCCTGCTTGCAGTACAAATACCATTCCATTAATCTCCTCATGCTTTCACCTTTGCAATCCTCCGCCGATTTCCAAGTGTTACAGTAGCTGCAATACTGGAAGATAAAAAGCTGGCTCTGGACAAGATGATCACCAGATACCAGCCACCAGAAGCAACTGCAATCCATTTATTTCATGGCAGGTCTCTGATCCACGATTCTGCTGATGGACAGAGAACATGGCAGAGATTTTAAGAGATGACTTCTCTGTGTTCACTGACAAACTACAGCTGCCGGAGGTTCAACATCTTCAAAGCAAACCAAGCTTATGTACCATGGAGTATATAAGTACAGACATTAAAGCTTGAGAGCCATACGGTGACTGGGGGCCTACCCACAGTGTTACAAAGCCTGAATCAAATACATCCCATCGTTCCAGTCACAGGAGACACGGAGACCCAAAGGGAATGGTCTGGAGAGTCAAAAAGTTTCAGGGCTTCCCTCTATTCTGTAACAAGAGTCAGAAAAACACCGCAGTTTTGATCCCTTTGTAACGAGGAGATAGCAGCACCTCCCCTCAGATGGGCAGTTCATGTCCCGAACACGAGGGTCCGAGTCCCCTTCCCTGCTCTGCCTTTGAACCACAAGCTCCTGCGTGCCGGGATTCTGCTTGCGGGACACGGTGCAGAGCAGAGGTGCTTCCCCTCACACAAAGGCTGGTGGGGCAGCCCACAGAAACCACGGCATCTCGCTGGGACACGGTCTGCAGCGGCCACCACGTGGTTCCGCACTTCTCCATTTGCCATTACCATCATTACCTGGGAACCGCGTCAGCGAGAGCCAAAGCACCTAGAAAATCCAGGTGTCAGGAGTTGAGAGGGGCTGCAATGGTCAGGAGTTTGGACTGGGAGCAGAGAGGTGCCTGTATCCTGGCTCTGACTCCAAAAGGTTGTCGCACAAAAGCGTGGCCACCACAACCGAGCGTCCTGCAGGACTCCTGCCTGCTCCCCCAGCACCAGAGGTTCTCTGGCAACAGCAGCAACTTCCCACTTTTACAGTCACTGCTAAATAGAAGCTAATTATTTTTTACAACTGTGTTGGAGGTATGCCGGGTGATTTCATATGACTGTTCTCAGCACACAAGTGCAGGAGACGATCCAGGGGCTGCAGTAACTTCCCTGAGGTCACACTGAGTCAGCTGCTTCATTACATCTAGGTCTCTTTAAATACGGACATTTCTGAAAGGTTTTTAACCATAGTAATTCTACAAGAAGAGACGCAGACAGGAATGTACACAGGCCTTTGGCAGAACTGGGCCTTATTCTGGAACCAAGTTTTTGTTAAAGCAACGTGTTACCAAAACAATGGATTCTGCCCCCTTTCTTAATAAATAAATAAATAAATAATCTTACCAGGCTCTGAAGCCTTAACAGTGGATGGCTGATGCCTGAGACCTCCCAGTTCACGACACTAGTGGGTTCAAAGTCATGGGGCCAGGGCCAGGCTGATGTCCAGCGGTGCCTGGAACAGTCTGCAGGACACGTGGGTGACGTCTTGCCCATTGGGGAGGCTCGGCCACGTGAGCAGGGCGAACACACGGTGCTGTGGGGCAAGCAGACATGCCACGCTGCTGTTGGCGTCACGGGGCAGGAGGCTGGCGCCACGTAACCGCTGCCAGGGGGGTGCAGGTGACTCGCACGTTGCTTCTTTCTCAGCAGTGAGTCAGTGCCAGAAGGTGCCTCAAAAGCAGGTTGGAGAGGGGTAGCTCTGCATGAAGAGAACAAAAACATGCTCTGCATGAAGAGAACATGCTCTGCATGAAGAGAACAAAAACATGCTCTGCATGAAGAGAACAAAAACGACCTATCCAGGGGCCAGGACTGTGTGCCAAGAGACCATTTCTGGGCCCCTCTCTGGAAAGGACACGGACACATTAAGTGTGCAGCAGATGGGAGCTGCACTGTGGCCATGGGGCACTACATATTGGCTATACATCTCTCTGCCTCAGCTTTTCCACGTCATGGATTTTCACAATCTCCTCTTCTCCGCTCTAAGAGGAGAAGTAAATTCTGTATCAATGGCAACCATGAGAAGCCTGTATAATTTTGCGTGAGTGTTTTTGAAGAGGGTGGCAAAGATACTCAGCCTTGAAGGATAAGAGCGTGTGGGCAGCGAGGTTTGCTTTGCTTTATCTTGGACAACACTGTTCCAGTGCCTGCTGTCTCAGCAGCTGCATTTTTGATCCCAGGGAGTTATGACTCAGTGTTTGCAAATCCCTGAGCCACCTGTTTGAAGGTATGTCCTGCAAAGCACGATTGCCTAAAACTGAAACGGTTATAAGTGAGTGTGAAAGGTTCAAGCACTCTGTTCTAGCACTCAGAACACGGCCCTTCTTTTCCAACCTGCTTTCCAGGTGATCTGTGCAGGGTTACCTGCTCCGCTGCTGGATCTGTTAGGCTGGATCCACTCACTAAGTGATACCGGTGTCTCGGCAAGAAGCAACGCAAGCAAGTAGAAGAGCTGCACATGAAGAGCCTGTTACCTGACAGGAATGAAAGAGGGAAATTCTCTCTTACCTCCTTTTTTTTTTTCCTCCCCTGACCATTAGTGCTTTCCTTATCAGGAGTGACTGCATTTGCTGGTACAACCTGCTGCTGCTCACATGGGGTTAATGCTCCCCGGTTTGGGTCACGCAAGCAGCCCGGTGGCCCCCAGGGAACCGGCACGGACCATCTGGCGGGGCACAACCAGCTCGTCTGGGGTGCGGGGCCACCATACACTGACGTGTGCACTCACAGCCCTGAGTCCACCTACAGCTCAAGGCTTAGGCCAGTGGCTTTAATTCACCCTGGCAAGAGCACAGGCTTTTGCTAGAGAAACAGGCCACTTTGCAGAGCACTGTCCAGTGAAACCCTCATCTGGAGAGTCAAAAATTGACCAAAATTGTTTAATAAACCAGCAAGAAAAATGCAAGCACCATAGAATCCTTCCATAGAATCCACACAATTGCTTCACAGCAAGTACCATAGAATCCTAAGACCCCTGAAGAAAACACAAGATGGACCAGGAGCTGCCAATCTGCAAATAACTCCATTATTAGCAGAATCCTCAACAGATCCTGCAGAACTGGGTCCGTAAAGCTCAGGTTCAGCACATGCACAACGACCTCCCGGGGAAAACACATCAAGAAGCGCTTTTCTTTCCCAGAATAAGCCAGGAAGGAGGGAGTTTTCCATGCACAGGTGGGGAACGAGAGGAGGAGCATCCCGCGGCGGTTCGGAACGAGGCCCTGCCGACACCGAGCTGCTCCGCAGAGGAGCGGCAGCCCGCGGCGGTCCCGGTCCGGGCGGCCCGGCCGCGCCTTGCGCCAACGGCGCAGCCAGCGCCATTCACGAAGGGGCCGCGCAGCGCACGCGCGCAGCGCCAGGCGGGAGCGCGCCGCGGCGCCCCCTGGCGGCGGCGGGGGGACACCGCAGCGCTGAGGGGGGACACGGCGACATGGGGACACGGCGACACCGTTCGCCACCCCAGCGGAGCTAGGGGGTCTCTCTGTTGCCCACCCCGCGCCAGGCCGGACCAGCAGCCCGGCACAAAGGGCTCCTGGCCGCCCACAGGAGCCAGGCAGACCCCGCAGTCCTGCCTTGCGGCACACGGGCTGCCCCTGCCTGCTCTGTCACTGCAGGTGTCCCAGCCTTCTTGTCCCAGTGCTTTCTCCAGGAGTTTTCCCAAGTCTCATGTCCTAACGTGGAAATAAAACAAAAACAAAGAAAAAAGCACATAGGAAGAAATGATTTTAAAGAAAGGTGAGCCCTGTAAGTGATGCTATTGCAGATTCCTAAAGCAACTCAAGGAAAAGCCAGGGGAGCAGTGCAGCCCTTCAGCACTGCAGGACACGCTGCCAAGGCTGACAAGCAAAGTTCAGCAGTTGAGCCCTAAGCAGACCCCCCAGGCCCACCCACTCCCATTGCAATCACAGGTGGGCTCAAAGCAGGAATCATGGTGTGTTTTGCTTGGCAGAGGCTCAGCTCAAGTTGCGCTGAGTAGCTGAAAAATGAGGTTGTAAAAATAAAGAAACTAGAAGACTACTAAAAAAAAAATAACCAAAAAAAAAAGTAGACCCTCCTGACCAAGTAAACTCTGGCTCTGTCAGTCACCCACTCTCATGGCTCAGGATTTCAAAGCCTTGAGGGTGATGATGGGAAGAGGCCTCTGCCTCCCACTGGCAGCTCCAGAAAGCTGCCTTGGCTTTGCACGCATAACATTAAACAGCAAAACAACAATTAAACCCAAAAGCACTTTTTTTTTCCCCCCTCACCCTCCCCCCGTCGTTGACAGCCACATCTCTGATATCTTGAGGACAGATTTCTGTTAAAACTACACCTGCAAGTGGGATGAGTTGCACCGCCTGAATCCATACACAGACATACTCAGCATCTCCTGCTCCCAAACCGAGCTCCTCAGAAAGCTAAACTGCACAGTCTCTGTTCTTGGTGTAACCTGCCTGCTGGTATGAGGCTCACACCGAGATCAATCCTGTTCCCTGCTGCTACACACTTCAGTGTGCTCCTACGGCCACAGCCACCCTGGAAGACAACTTGCCTTCTTCAAGACAAATCGCTCTTAATGATTATGCAGCTCCCATTTTGACATCAGTCTTCTAAAAGCGGAAAAACACTGTGTTTCTCCTCGGGTACAGTTCTGCCTGTGGACCATCCGGCTGGAGGCGTTTATGGAGCTGCTCCCATCCCTCGGCCCTGGCAGATGGCTGGGCGAGCACAGCTCCATGTGGTCGGCTGCGCTCCCAAGCACACAGCGTGTCCCCGTAGGTGATGGTCTCTGGGCAACCTGCTCTCCAGGTGACACGGAGCACTGCTTGCAAAGGAAGAATTTGGGGAAAATTTCAAGCAGTTTGGGAAAAAACAGCGTCCGGGCAATTCTAGGGAGGCAGAGGATACTAGAGCTGCTCACACGCCACAGCCTGCAGCAATTACATCCCAGCAGCTGGCAAAGGCCTCACGTTACTTCTCACAATTAAAATCAGCCTCTCCCTCCCTGCGTGAGGGCAGCATGAGCTGCTCACAGATGTAACCAGCAAACCCAACCAGGGGCCTGTTTTTTATGGTACTTTCTGTGAGCACGCTAACCAAACACATGCAAAGAGTGGCAGTGGCCCGACAGCATTTTATATCTGCTCTGTGGAAGCGTAAGTACCTCTATAACATGGAAATCTGCAGTAAGATGGGCCTGCCAAACCAAATCCATCCTTAAAGCAAGAATCCTAAGGCCAACAGCCTTGTAACCTACGGGTAAATTTAGACTATGTGGTAGGATTGAAATCTCAGAGGAGATGTTACACAGACACCGAACAACTCAGTTATTGCGGTCAGGAAGGGAGCTGAACATGGGGTTAGTGCTGGCTGGAGCCTGCAACAGCTCAGATGCTGGAGCCTTGCATTGCCCAGCAAGCTCAGGTCCAGGTTTGGCTGAACTCGTCAGCCACCTTTAACAGTGGATCACGCAGCACAGACACGAGCAGCCACTTATGTCGCGGGGCTCCCGGGTGGGGGGGGCATCATGACCCATCACACAGCCCCAGGCCCTCAGCCACTGCCTTTCCACTCAGGCACTCGCGCGGCCGCCTAGTCGACAGGGGGGCCTCAGCCGCTGCTGGGCGCCGCCATGTTGCGCCACCTCCCCTGTTGGACGCCGCCATCTTGTGCCCTCCCCGCTCAGCGCGGGCGCCGCCATCTTGTGCCCTCCCCGCTCAGCGCGGCGTCGGCCATGGCGGGGCTGCTGTGGCGCCTGCTCGTGTGCGTGGCGGCCGCGCGGGCCACCGCCGCCGAGCTGCTGGCCGAGGAGGTGCGGCGCACCGTGGACCTCAGCACGCACCTGGCCAAGGTCTCGGCCGAGATCGGGCTGGCCAACGCGGCGGGGGGCAGCGCCGCCAGCGCCTTCCTGCTGGCGCTGGAGCCCGGCCTGGAGCCGCATCTCGCCTACCTGGGCGTGCAGGTGAGCGCGGCGGAGCGGGGCGGCCCCGGCGCCCGAGGCCCACGCGTCGGCTCCGCGCGGCGGGGCCCGCAGCGAGGGACACGTCGGCACCGACGGGGCGGCCCCGCGGCCGCTCCCCAACGGCGCTTGAACGCGGGGGGGCTCTCGTCCCATCGGGGTGTCACCTCTGCCCCCCGGGTCCCCAGCTCAGCGCCCCCGTCACTGTAGAGAAATCAGTAAGTCTGGCCGGCTTTGCACTCATACAGGTGGCAGGGGCTCTGCTGGACTGGGAACCAGGCCTAGGGAGTCTCCAGAGGGTTGTCAGCAGCCCCTTTAGCACCAGCTCTTGCACATTAATGCAAGGAGCCATTTCATCAATGAAAAAAGAATGATTAAAGAGTTGTATTTAAAAATAAAGCAGTTCTCCATTAGGTAGTACTTAGTGTGGGTGCATCCCCATATAAAGATGTTAGGGGGTATTTTGCCCCATTCATGTTAGTGCTTTCAAACTGCAGCATACTGACCTGGCTGTTGTTTTGGACCAGGTGAAGGGTGAGGAAGAGGAGGAGAACACCTTGGAAGTGAGAGAGACCAAAGTGAAAGGGAAGAGGTGAGTGTCTGTACCCGGAGCTTGCACATCCACACTGCAGCATCTCCCCTAGAATTGCACAGAAACGTAACCATGGGCTGACATACCTGGAGGCATCCCGGGTTCTCTGGTCTGGAAAGGGGCCAAGCTGTACTCGGACTGCCCTGGGTTGCTGCAGGATTAAGGAACACCATTCACATGGATAATTTAGTCCAGTTCCTGCAGCCCAGGAGGTCAGACTGAAGTCACGGCATTTCCTTAGATGCTCATTCCATAGGACATCATCCACATGGCCGTACGTTTCTGTGTCTTCTCACATCCTTCCAGGGCTGCAGCACAGTGAGAGTCTGGCTAGAGACAGAGCCTCTTAAATGCTGCCTCCAAGAGATTCAGCTGCACTGAATCTCCCTTAAGGAAAGGGCTGACTCCCTCCCCCAGGGAGGCCTTAAATACTGCCCTCTTCCTCATTAAAAGGCCTCAGGTGAGATGCCCATTACAGCTATAGTTGTGCCATTCTCTATTGCTCCCTTTAGGGGGCCCTCAAACAGGCTGCCCTGGTATTTACAGAGATCATAAATGCCCTCTGGACACGTTCCCAGAGCAGGGCTCTCATGTCTAACGTGGGCAATGTTGCTGCATCAGATGTTGGCGCTCTGCATGGGTTGCTGCAGAGAGAGGGTGCTGTCCTTCACCTGATGCTTTGCAGGCAGCGCTGGAGTGTTGTGCACTTGTCTAAATGTGGAACAGGCAGGTGCTTTTGGAGCTGCCTTCAGTAATGCAGTGCAAAACCATACTGGTTTTCTGGCCATACCTTAGTTTTGGATCCTGCTTGTGCACAAGTGATGCTGAGCAGTGAGGGAACAAACTCCCTGGGAGCAGGGAGTGCTTAAGGTGTCTGTGATTTGCCTTCTGGGCATTTGCACATACTTCTCCCATCCAGATCATTATTTTTGTCTAGAAAGCAATGGAAAGACCATGTCAAAGCATACCTTATAGAAACAGAACCGGAGAGGGGAATGTGTCACCATTTCCCTTCCAGAATGGGACCGGATGGCATTGCGAACCAAGGGTCATAATTGTCCCTGAACACTTTTCACCCGTTGTTGCCCCTGTCCTGCTTATCCCAGTCTAGATCAAGCACGTCCTGTAGGACAAGACATGAGCCCCATCACACACCCATAAGTGATACAGAGTCCCCGAAGGGCTCCCATCCACAGGGATTGTCACAGAGGGTGCATTTGACTGCTGTCTCAAGGGAGATGTGGCATTTATGGCTTACCTGCTTTTCTCCCTTCCAGTGGAAAATTCTTCTCCGTGAAGCTGCCATCCCCTTTGGCACCAGGAGCCAAGGTCCGTGTGTCTGTGGAAATGGTTTTCACGCACGTCCTGCAGCCGTATCCCACCCACATAACCCAGAGCGAGAAGCAGTTTGTGGTCTTTGAAGGAAATCACTACTTCTACTCACCATACTTAACCAAGAGCCAAACAACCCGGCTCAAATTGGCCTCCAGGAACGTGGAGAGCTACACCAAGCTGGGCAACCCTTCTCGCACGGAAGACATGATTGAATATGGCCCCTTCAAGGATATCCCTCCTTATAGCCAGGTAAATATCCTTACAAAGAGGCTGCTGTTTGTTGCTTTGCCACAAACATCTTGTAAACATGGGACCTGCATGTCAAGAGACCAGAAAGTGGGAAGTGGAGGCAGACCATGCATGGTTTGGGCAGGGCTATATTTGCAGTGGGGGATTCTGCTGGTGCATCCCCAGTAGCAACGACCCACTGATGATCTCTGTGTGACCTGGGCTGGGTGATTCTTTCTTATCAACCAACACTCTGCAGCAAAGCCTTCTCTGCAGACTTCACCCTTCTAGAGAATCTATCACAGAAGGTCCTCTGTGGAACGCGGAAATAACTAATTGGGAAGAAGTTTGTGGCTAATCAATTATCCTCTCTCCTTGTTAGGACACCCTGAAGGTGCACTATGAAAATAACAGTCCATTCCTGACCATCACCAGTATGACCCGAGTCATCGAGGTGTCTCACTGGGGGAACATTGCGGTTGAAGAGACGGTTGATTTAAAGCACACGGGAGCGGTGCTGAAAGGGCCCTTCTCCAGATACGACTACCAGAGACAGCCAGACAGCGGGATCTCTTCGGTCAAGTCCTTTAAGGTTGACATTTTGTATCTGTAGCTTCCTGCTCTTGTATCCTCAGATGAAAATCCACTTACCCGTCTCTTTTCCCTTTGGTGACTGTACCCAAGTCATGAGGGAACATTAAAGATCTAAAATATTTGCAGAGAAGGCCCATAGGGGATGGGTATAGCTAATGGAGGTACAGGAGGAAGTACAGGTGCTAGGAGGTTACATCTGCTGACCAAACACACTACACTGACCAGGTGGGGTAGTGTCTCTCCACACTCCCACAATCTAGGGGAGTCACCAAAACTCTTATTCCCCTGTGCTGACAGCTCTGCTTCCCTGTACAAGGACCCTTTTTTGTCCTCGCTGTCTTATTTTCCCTGTTGCCCTCTGTTATAATCTCATCATGTTGAATATTAATTAGAAACTCACCTGTTCATTCCTTATTGTGAAGCACTTGGAGTGTTAAAGCTGTAGCTCTGCTAGCCGGATGGGAAAGGTATTTTGTGTGTTAATCTCAGCTGAAACCTTTCTCGCTCCTCGAAGCCTCCAGGACCGCATATTGTAGCTCGCTGAAGCAGCACAGCCAAATAGAAATCTTGTTTTGCTGAGTGCAAAACAGCGAGTTCAAGAAATTAGGAGCAGTGGGCTGGAAGGAAAAAGGAATTGCTGTCCTGACGGGTGTGACGAGATCCCTGCTGTGTGGGGTACTTGCAGCTGGGCTGGGGAAAGTGCTGGATTCCCCCAATCACTTAAAGGCCGAGTAACCTGAGCGCTGGCACTCACTTTTGTTGTTGATTGTTTGTAACAGCACAGTTCTACTTTACACAGCTACAGACAGTGTAACTGCCTGGCCATTTTGTGGTCTGTCCCATGGGAATGACGTTCCTGATGCTTAGCAGCTGTTACTGGTTTTGCCAGCTCTCCTGGAAAGGAGCTGGAGAGCTGATGGACTGTGTGTTGCTTCTCCCCCTGCAGACTATTCTCCCTGCTGCTGCTCAGGACGTGTATTACCGCGATGAAATTGGAAACATCTCCACCAGCCACCTCCTTGTCCTGGATGACTCCGTGGAGATGGAGATCCGGCCCCGCTTCCCGCTCTTTGGGGGATGGAAGACTCACTACATCATCGGCTACAACCTGCCAAGCTATGAGTATCTCTACAACCTTGGTGGGTGGCACAGCAGAAGGGAATAAGAAACTCTCTTTTCTGTGTTGTAGGGTGGTTGTAGTACAGTGAAGGACTTGACCGTTTGACTCACACCTTAACAACAACAGTGGTTACGTATTGTTTTTAGAATATGCAAACCCATCCCTCTGTTCTGTGTTTACTTCAGGATTTTGTAGACTTCTGGTTAAAACATACTTGAGTCAGCTAGTACCCTGTGCTGTATGATACATCCATCCTTCATTCTGCTCATCCATGATAATACATCCATGTTTCATTCTGTTAAGAACAGTATCTCAGTGTTGCCCCACGTTCTTCCGGGAAGTGTAACCTCTCCCTGGTTTGTGCTCTTAGGTGATCAGTATGCCCTGAAGATGAGATTTGTAGACCACGTTTTTGATGAGCAAGTTACAGACTCTCTGACTGTCAAGATCATCTTGCCAGAAGGTGCCAAGTAAGTGTCATTACTGCTGGCTCATTACTGCCAAATAGAGGATGTTAGTGCCAATCCTTTTGTGTACTTAATGCCCCGAGGACAGTGAAACAAAACCACTGGCTGTGAATACAGAGGAAACCTTGGAGCACTACCTTGTTTCCTTTTAAAGGGATGTTTAAACTGCATAATTGGCTCCATGCTAGAGGCCACAGTTGACCAGCCAAGTTTTGAATTGCTTCATCTCAAATAGCATAAGAGTCATGTCAGACTGGCTTTATCCATAGGAATATCCATGTGGACAGCCCCTATGAGATCAATCGTGCTTCTGATGAGCTCCACTACACGTACCTGGACACTTTTGGACGCCCCGTTATTGTGGCCCACAAGAGCAACCTGGTGGAGCAGCACATTCAGGACATTGTGGTAAGTCATCGTGGTGAGCCTCTCTTTGTCTGGTTTGCCTGACAAGCTGGGCCTCCTGTTTCCATCAGCACCTCTCATGCTTCGTGGCCAGTTCCACTGGGAGAGGTTCTCTGCCATAGTGACATGGGTCATTTCTCAATGTCTCAATCTTCTCTTCTAGGTTCATTACACCTTCAACAAAATCCTGATGCTGCAGGAGCCTTTGCTGGTGGTTGGAGCCTTTTATATCTTGTTCTTCACTGTGATTGTCTACGTGCGGCTGGATTTCTCCATCACTAAGGTGCTGTATGATGAAAAGCCCTTTGGGAACATTAATAGTTCACTCATGCAGTAGCTGGAGATTTTTTTAACCAGTAGTTTTTCCCTCTGAATATTGATGGTGAGTAGGTATCCATCTGGATGCTTGAAGGGAGCCCTTTTTTCTACCATGCCTGAGCACTGATATTCCTCTGCAGGGTTTCAGTTGATGTTTTAAGGCTAATCTGAGTTTTGTCTTCTAGATAAAGCCCATCCCTGAGAAGCAGAGCCTCTAGAGCTGCTTGCTAGGTTAGCTTAAGTGCAGCGCTTGCCCTAGTTGGTCCTTGAACAAGACACGTGTATCATTTATTGATTGCAGTCAGTTGAGCTAATTGCAAAGGGAGCCATTTCCCTAATAGCCCCGTGCCAAACTGTAAACATGGCTTGAAGTAGATCAAGGAGGTGATTGTGCTGATCTTCCATTCTCTCCTCTTGCAGGATCCAGCTGCTGAAGCTAGGATGAAGGTTGCCTGTATCACAGAGCAAGTTCTAACTCTGGTAAACAAGAGGCTTGGGCTCTATCGTCACTTTGATGAAGCGGTGAATAAGTACAAGCAGTCACGGGACATCTCCACCCTGAACAGCGGCAAAAAGTCTTTGGAGACAGAGCACAAGGCCCTGACAAGTGAAATAGCCTCTCTGCAGTCTAAACTGAAGACAGAAGGCTCTGATTTATGTGATAAGGTAAGAAATGTATTTTTAAAGGTCTGCTTTTCTTGGCTCTATTAAGTATTCTAAGTCAGTTTTAATTTGTGGTTTAGTTTCTTCAGTCCGTATCTTTTTTTTTAGGCCTCAGATTACATTTTTTCCCTGGAAGGTGTAAAATTCCATTTATTCTGTTGTTTCCCCCCCCACCACCATTTGCCGTAATCTTGGCTACGTAGCCCTCTGGGTGTTGTTAGAAACAGCACAAGCAGCTGTTCACTAAAACATCAGTTAAGCAGCGGTGTGGGTACACATCTGTAATGGTCCTAAAGCTTGTCATTGAACTCATGGCAGTGGCATTTAGGTAAGAATAGAAGCCATCGACACTATCTCTTCTGACTCTGCTAATCAAACTCACCACACCAAAGTCTTCTCCCTAATCCCATAGTTTCTTGCACACGTGAATTTGATGCTGGCAGCTCCAGTAACGTGCTGCTTCCCAGGGGATTTTGCTGTACTGTGTGGAAAGCTGTGGCATGAGGGTGCTCACTCTGCTCTTCGCTTTACACTATCTATTTTAAGACGTACCTGGAACAGACAGCTAACTGCAAGCGGGGACATGCCAATCTCCAAGGTCCATTCAAGGCACAGCCTCCTTGCTCACTCTGTTACTGGCTAGAGGAGTAGATCTGTCGCTGTGGACAGCAGCCCTTGTTCTCACACACCATTACCTTCACTGCAAGAAGGACACAGCTTCGTGGTAGCTGTGATGTAGCTGAAAGCCTTTCAAAACCCACTGGTAACACCAATCAACAGCCATTGCACCTCTCTCCTGCTCATGTAGCTCCTGGTGTCTCAGACCCCTGCTTAGTTACCCACTTGCAAGTTGTTCCTCACAACACAATGACAGAGAGGTGGCAGCTCAGGAGGCCATAGGCAGACAGGAGATGTTCCTCTTACCATTGATGTTCCTCTTAACACTGATGGCTCAGTGTTACTGTCCCAGCTTCACTGTAGGGATGATTTTTGAGTCATCACATTCCGTTTGTTTCTCACTCCTCTCAGGTGAGTGAGATCCAGAAGCTCGACAGCCAAGTCAAGGAGCTTGTTCTAAAGTCCTCTGTTGAGGCGGAGCGGCTGGTGGCAGGCAAGCTCAAGAAGGACACGTACATCGAGAACGAGAAGACGCATTCCAACAAGCGCCAGGAGCTCGTCACCAAGATCGACAACATTCTTGACGCTTTGTAACGCGGTGGGTTAGTAACTGGGAGAAGGGAGGGATGCAAACAGAGCTCAGAGGCCTGGGAGTGGACACACTTTGAGCCAAAACTAGTAATACTCCTTCCCAGCAAAATGGGAAAATAATTCATGTGAAAAAAGGTCTGCAAGTAAATTTTGTTTTTAGATTCTTTCAAAGAGCCTCAGCAATATATGCTGTGCAAGGGACCATGATGTCTTGCTTTTGGGTGGATAACGGGGCTTCTGGAGGCGAGACACAGCGAGGTTATAAAATATTCTGCTTTTGTTTGTCCCTGTGCAGCTGTGCTCTTACACACGGCCGGACAGAGCACAGACGTGCTCATGGCAAACCCCAATGTCACGTCCAGAAGGAATAAAGATGATTTTGTTTTAAAGGCTTTGGAATAAAACAGCGGCCGCCCCTTGTATTTGAGCTAAGTGGTGGGTGGGCAGGGTCCACAGCAGCAGGGCCGGGGGGAACCAGCCTGGAATGGGATCCCGGCCCGGCCTGCAGTGGCAGCACTGGTACCGGGGTGGGGAGCGGGGTCTTGGCAGTCCCCGGAACCAATGTGTGCTGGTGCTGTTCCCGGGGGAGCAGAGTTCAGCATAGGACTGGTCCCCCACTGTCGCGTTTCCCCCTTGGCTTTGCCTCTTGGTACGGGCCAAACCCGGGCCCGGGTCTAAGGGAGGCCGGTCCGGGTTGTGCGGGGGGACCGGATCGGAGCGGGCCGGGCGCGGGGAGCGGGCCGGGCGCGGTGCCGCCCGCTGCGGCCGCGGTTTCCCGCCCGCGGGCCGGGCCGGGCCGCTGAGGCGCCGCCTGGGGGCGCCATCGTGGTGCGCGCGGCGCATGCGCGGAAGGAGGGGACGCGGGGCGGGGGAACGGGGCGCGGGTTCGAGTCCCGCTCCCGGCACCTCGGGGGGTCCGGGGTGTCCTGCGGTTCGTGCCCCGCACGGAGCCGGGGCAGCCCTGGGCAGCGCGGGGGAGGAGGAATTTTAAAATGAGGCAGCAATTCAATATCTTGAATTTTAAAATGTGGCAGCAAATACAGGAGACCGGAAGCAGTTGGGGTAATTAGGTTATAGCCTCTTTCTGTTCCCTGATGTGATTCTGCTTTTCACCTGCCTTGAAGAGCAGGAGACAGATCTGTTTGTGAATTTGGTGAGGGCAGCATGCTCACCAAAGGAATTGGAGGTCACCTGCAAACCAAGCCAGGCACCTGTAACTGCAGAGAGATCCAAGCCACTTCCACACTAGGATTATCACTAGATCCAGTCTCAGCTCTCCCCAAAGGGTGGCTGTTGTGCAGGACCCTTGTGCTGGTGCCTGAGGAGGTATTTGCCCCCAGGAGCATTTAAGGTGTCATTTGAACAGCACAGACCTGCTGCCACAACTAAAAGGCCATGCGAGGAAGGAGAGCCCCATGGCTTCACCAGCCACATGGTGGCAGAGCCCCATCCCATTTTGAAGTCCTGCTTTCATGTCCCTAATTACTCAGAGTCTCATCCCATACCGTGCAGTATGCCCAGCCTGGCATTGCCCTTCTCTGGCCCAAGCGAGGTGCTGAGTGACAGGGGCACAGGGAGAACATTCGGCCAAGGGTTTCTCAATCTGCCCGACGTGACCTTGGCATCACTGGGGGCCCGGCAGCCCTGAGGCTGCAGCTCATCCCCTGAGCAAACTGGTGCTCATGGCAGGGCTGGTGGGCAGGGGGTTGTTCGCACCGCCACCCTCAGCCCTCTTGGCCCCTGCCCAAAGGGGTGACTCTCACAGCAGGGTTTGTCCCCAGGTCTGGGTGGCCTCTGTCATCCCTAGGCATATAAGTTTTGGTCCAGGGGGTGATAGAGCCCCCAGGTGCCAACGGGGATCGTGCCCAGACAGGGCAGGGAAGCAGGGGGAAGGCCTGATCACACGGATAGCCAAGGCCAGCCCATCATGGTCCAGACAGGGAGATAAAAGAGGCCCCCCTGTTCCAGGTGTGGCTGGGTGCAGAGTGTCCGGGCAAGCAGCACAGTGTCTCAGACTGGATCCGGTGCCTTAGGAACTGCAGGAGATCTGTCCAACACAACAACAACCCCCCAGTGCTGCTGTCTCAAGGAAGAGCAAAGTCTTCCCAGGCTCTTTCGGGAGGCTTTTCTGTTTTACAGAGAACACAGACAGCATGAAACTCCCCTGGCCACGCAGACTCCGAAGTGGTTTTGTTGGGCACATTTTGATGACAGGCATCTGACCACGTTGTCTTGCAAGAACCAGCTCCTTCCCATCACCAAAAGCTCCCCCTTGCAATGGGGTGGGTGAATGGGCACCGTGCCCAGACCCATGCGTGTCCCCGGCCTCTCTGATCCCTGCTGAGATGCTGTTGGGAGCCCTGATACAATGAGCCCTGCCTGAACAGGGTGTGGACAAAAACAAACCAACAAACTGCTAGAAATCAAACAAACTTCCATGAATCCCTGGAACAAAACACACACGGGACACGGGGTGGCCCTGGGGGCATCTGAGGGCAGCTAGGACTTTCCTGTTGCATTTGGTGTGATGCAAGAATGTCCAGGAGAGGAGAAGGCATCAAACTGCTGCTCTCAGAGACACCCTTAATTTCCAGACTGGAAATTAAGTCTTTTTTTCCACTTTTGCTGGGGAAAGGCAGCGTCACCCTCCCTTCCACAGGCCCCTGGTGTGCAGCTTCCCTGGCAGCCCTGCAGAGCTGATTCCAGCTGCACACGGGTGCCCCAGGCACCCACCACACAAAGCCCATGGCAGGGACAGAGCCTTGTTGTGTCACAACAGCACATTTTTCAACGGGATTACAAAGTAGGCTGGAAATGCACATTCTGTGACACCCCCAGGGTGAGCTTTGTCCCCAGCAGGGTCCCCAAGCCTCATGCCTGCTCCCTTTTTAACCTTGGGCAGCAGCCTGCAGCAACAGATGCATCAGGGAACCCCTGCAAACAGCCACAGCAGAGCAGCCTGGAGAGCAGCACACCTCTAGGAGTCCTGCAGCTTTGCTCCTGAGAATAAACTAGAAAGGTAAAAAAAGAAAAAAAAAATACAGCACATACCAGGAAATCAGAGCCTGCAGGAGCTGGGAAGAGCCAGAGCAACAGCAACTGATCAGTCAATTGGGGCCACAGCTGCTGGTCTCTGCTGTATTTAAAGGAGGGCAGCCACCCACCTGAGGGAGAGAGGGTTGTTCTGCTTTCAGGAGGGTCCTCTGGTATTGCCAACACCTGGTCTGTATTCACCTGACTGTGCAGAGCCATGTGTCATAGGGTGCAGCGAACAGCGCTCCACGGGCAGCAGGCACCAGCGCCCCGGCCTTCGGAGCCGCGCTGAGCTTCACACATCACCATATCCCTGGCTCCTGGGTTCCCATCCCAGCACTTTGCCATTTCCAGGTGTCCCACAGAAACCCACGGCTGGGGTCAGCCCACACATCTCAGGGTGTCCTCCCTTGCCCTAAGCCTTAGCGCTCTCTAGGAACAGAAAGGAATGTAGGTTTTTATATTAAGCAATCGCATGGCTTTGGAAAGCTCCCTAACCTGCTGCCAGCCTCTCATGCGCTTGAGGAGAGAGGAGGCGACAGGACCAGCAGGAAGGGCTCCTCTGGACGCTGCAGGGCTGCCGGGAGGGGACCGGGCTGTGTTTGCATGGTCAGGTCACTGCTGGCAGGCCAGAGGATGCTGATGGGGAGAAACCCATCGGAGCCCCACACATTGCCCCACTGGGGATGGATGCCATGGATGTCAACGTCTCCAGCAAAGGAGCTGCTGCTGCCTCCCTGCACATGGGGTCCTTGCTCCTCTGCTGTCTCTGACCCACATCCCACCCTGCACAACCCAACTCTCCCTTCCTGGGCCAGGGACAAGCTCTCTCTCCCAGGACCTGCAGATGTTTTCCAGGGATCCTTCCCGCTTTTGGTGCGGGAGGAAGAGGAGGGTGCCTGGCAAAGGGCCTGCTCGCAAGGGCTGTGCTGGGGAGGAGGAGGGTCGTGTCAGGGCCTTGAATAATCACCTCCAGCAGCACTGGCGAAACTGGGAGCTGCAGAAGCGGATGGCAGAATCCTCGGGTGTGCGTCCGAGGGACACGCGCGTGCCCAAGGGAGAGCGTGCGGCACAGGGAGCTGCGGGAAGCGCCCCGAGGACACGGGTGGCACCTGCGGGGACATCATAGGACAGCGGCCACGTCCTTCCAGGGCTCCCTGCTGCCCTCTGGACCCGCTCCCGTGCACCGAGGGCTCCCTGCTGCCCTGCACGTGGCCTCTGTCCCGGGGGTCCCACACGGCCAGGAACGGCTCCCGGTATCCCCGGGACACGGCAGCAGCACCATGTAGTGACTGCGGAGCGGCCACGCAGGAGCTCCACGCACTGCTGGCTGATCCGGGCACCCAGCGGCATCCCAGGTGCCGGCGGCCACCAGGCCAGGGATGACACCGCACGTGGTGGCCGTGCGCAGCCCCGGTGCCGGCACAGACACCGCGGGGTGGCCTTGGCGTCATGGGGCCATCACAGGAGCTGCCCGATGCTCGCGGCCGTCGGGACCCCCACGAGGCCAGCGGCCTCTCCACCGCCACCACCGGAGGCCGACACCGGGCACCAGGCCCATGCGCCCCGCCATGGCACCATGCCATTGGCACCGCCACCATCACACGGGGGGACCGATGGCACCCAGCCGGCCCATGCAAGGCAGCACTGGGCACCCAGGACACTTACTACTCCCTCACTTCTTCTGCCCTCGTCCAATTTGTCTTGGCGACTGCAAGACACTTGGCGCACTTGACACTTTGTCACTTGGCGCAAACCCCGGGTGACAGCGCCCGCCCTGCACGGTTTTACCACAGTATCCTGCAAAAGGCATCTGGCGAGCTGATAGTGCAGGGGGTTCCGGGCGGGAGGCGCTGCCGGAAGCGGCGGCCCGGCGGCGGTTGAGGACCCGACGCCTCCGCCGGGCCAGCAAACAGGAAACTTCCCCGCGGCTCCGCTCCGGGGCCGCCCGGGAGCCGCCGGCGCCGCCGGGGCCGTCGCGGGACCCTCCGCTGCCCGGCCCCGTGGAGCCGCCGAGGCGCCCGCTGCTGCCCGGGGCGGCCGGTGGCATCGCGTCTCCATGCGGGAAGCTCCGCCAGGGCATCGGGACGGTGCCAAGGGCTGCGCGGCCCCTGCGGGCCGCGGCGGCCTCGTGCCGGCGTCGGGCGGGCACGTGGCGGCGAGCGGCGCCGGGCGCAGAGCTCGGCCCGGCCAGCAGGGACGCGGCTGCGCCGCCACCGCCAGCCGTTAACGCGAGTCACCGTCTCCGCGGCCGGCCGCGCTGCAGGGGCGGCCGGCGGAGCGGCCGCGCGCGGACGGGGCCGGTGCCGGTGCCAGGGTGGCTGCTCCGCATGGAGGTGACGGCGGGAGGACAGTGTCGTAAATGAGCAACAGGTAGCAGGGACGAGTGAGCGCTGGCACCGAGGCAGGCGGATTATAAGAGCAAGGAGGGCACTGTGGAACCGGAGCCTCCGCCCCGAGCTCCCTGCCCCGGAGAGGGCGTCTCTGGTAGCAGAGCAAGGCAAAGGTAAAACGCTCTGATAGCAAAAACTGTGCTGCTTATAGGGTGTAAAACCTGCCCTGCTTGCGAAGGATTCAGTGGGACAGAGCTGGGCAAAGCCAGAATGCTTTGCAATTCCCACATAAACCATGGAGCAGAGGTGAGAAATGGGAGGCAGCATCATCTTTCGCCCGATGATTCAAGATCTCCCACAACCAAGGGAGACGAGAGGGACTCGGGCTGCTGACCCCGGGCAGGCAGCCGGCTCCGAGACCTCTTTGTTTCACTTTGTATTCGAGCAGTCGTACGGCCCTGCTCCGTGCCTGGGCATCCAGTGCCCCTGGCTGCTGGCACCGGGCACAGGGGTGCCCAGGTTTGGGTTCTGTGTGCCTCTATTCAGCATCCCTCAATGTTCAACAAATAGGAAGGAACAAATGCCGGCTGAGAGCCGGCAGGGAAGCAGCAGGGCGCTCTTCAGTCCCTCTTAAGTGAATCCTAGAAGATTTCACTGCTCATCAAACATGAATTGCCACTAAGTTTCTGTCCTAGCCCAAGCCAGCTCCCACAGCATTTCCCTCACCAAGGAAGCATTTCCCTCGCAAAGGAAGCATTATTGTCCTCGCAAAGGAAGCATTCCCCTGGCAAGAGCCCCGTGGATGCACGAACATGTGTGTGCCACCGGCCCTTCCATCAGCTCCACTACAGACCAGCAGAGCAGGGAGAAGGAAACCACACTGGGAAGGGGCTGTCTCCCCTGGCTTCACCCAGCCCGCCGAGGGGGACATTATTTGTCCGCCTTCTCCTAGGTGCAGCAGATGACAGGCAGTCAGAGCCGCTCCGGCGATGCCATGGGTAAAAAAGGCCTCCATATCCACACGTGCACAGCAGACAGCCGGCAGCCTCCGAAGCGGCAACGGGGCAATTCCCGGGCAGCGCTCCCAAGGGGCGGCCCCCGCGTCCCGCACGGTGAGCAGGGTGGATTTGCTCCCGGCTGCTCCCCAGGACCAAATCTCGTCCCTGTGGCCGGGATCCTCTGCGGGGACCCTGGCGACGCAGGGACACTGGCAGCCACCAGGTGTCCCTGCAAGCCCGCGCTTGTCCCGGGCCACCCGGCTGGGACCGGGGCTGGTGCACAAGGCAGGGCGCCGCCGGCATCACCAGCGCGTCCCCGCTGCTCCAGACCCGGTTTCTAGCAGTTCTGGGTGGGTTTCGAGCTGTTTTAGCAGCTCGGCTGGGGTTGCACAGAGCCCAGACCTGCCCTGCACATGCAGTGGTAAAAGCGATGCAGGCAGGAGGTGCAGACAGGACTGAGCATAGGAGAGCTTGCAGGCACCACCCCGGTGTGAGCCCCGATCCTGGCTGGTTAAGCACCAGGTTAAGGCCTCCTGTTCTTTGGCTTAACCTGGAAAGAGCTGCTTGGGAAGAGGCCATGCAGGGGTTTTGGGGGCGCTGGAGGCATCCTCGGGAGAGGCAGCGTGGGAAGAGCCCTGGGCACAGACGGGGATGGAGGAGAGGGGGGCAGAGGCGCGCGGGAGGTGCATGGTTTGCCTCACACAACTGGAGAGGAGAGCGGGACCCACCCGACGGGCACGTGGCCCTTGGGCTCGCCTAGCGTCTCGCCCCACCAGCCACAAAGCTGGGCTTTTCTTTAACTCCAGGCCAGGCCAACAACGAGCTGTGCTGTCACCGCGATGGCAGGGAGGGCAGAGCAGACCCCTGGAGGTGGCTGTAAGGCCCGATACCCGGGTAGGTCCCTGCTGCCCAGAAGCCTCTGAAAGGAAGAAGAGAAACTCCCAGAGAGGGAGAGTGGAGCAGTGAAGGATGGCTGGAAGGAGAGCTGCTGCATGCGCTGGAGATGATGGAGCAAGATGCTGCATGGTGCCGCGACACAGGGTGACACCGGAGGATCCCGGTGGGGTGATGGAGACGACACTGGGCAGCCAGGTCTCCCTGGAAGTGCCCGCGAGGCCAGAAGAGCTGGCAGCAGTAACCGGGGCAGGTTCTCACTGCAGGAAGCTGCTCCAAGCACCTTGCTGCGGCCAGGACCTCTCCTCCTGCATCCAGGCCCGGATGCCGGGAATGGCTGAGCTGCTACCAGGGAGCACCCGGGACCGCCGGCCCAGGCCCCCATCTACAGGGATGGCCCTCAGCAAGGGCCATACACCTGTTTTGGGGGACCGTCCAGCCCCTCTTCTCCCTCTGAAGGCTGCAGGGGGGGATGCGGAGCTGCAGCTGCGGCCGTGCCAGGAAAAGCAGCCTGTGTCCCATTGCCCCCCCGGCAGCGCGTTCCAGTATCTGTTTGAGCGCTGTCCGCCTGGGTTTCCTCCCCCTTGCCAATCAGACATTAATCTCGCTCGCGCCCCTGTCCTGCTCACGCTCATTTTTATCGCGGTTCCGTTGGTGCCCGGCCGAGCTTTCCGGGCCCCGCGCGCGGTGCTGGTGGTGCCAGGCGCCCGCTGCCGCCCGCCCCCCCAGCGGCGCTGCCCCCGCCGCCGCCGGGCTGCGCTCACCACATCAGGATACGGAGCCGTGCACCGATTCCGGCCGCGCTTATTTCAGCGCTCTGGTCAACCGCAAGCGCCGCGTGTTTCACAAACAGGGCCCGCCGGCCCGGGGAGCGCCCGCGGCGCCTAACGGATGCTCGTCGGGGCACGTCCACAACAGGACCCCCCTCTGCTTCCCCGGACCGAGTCCAGCCTCATGTTCCAGGCTGGTGGTCGGGGGACTAGGAGAGCCTGAGGTGCATCGAGTCTCTTGGGTTCTCAGCCTGCCTGATGGTGCTCCAGAGCACGTGCGGCACGAGGCAGAGGCCACGTGGCTCTGCCCGGGCTGCTCCGCGGAGGCTCTTCCTCCTTCACGGGGCCGGCTGCTCGCGCGGCCCTGAGGAGGCTGCCGGGACGGCGGGACCGCTCCATGGCCACGGGCATCCCGGGGATGGAGCCGGCCACGCAGGCACAGCCAGGGATGGGGCCGGGCAGGCATGGCACCCCCGCTCGCCACAACGCACCACGTTCCAGAGGCAGCGGGTTATCGGGGACGGCAAGGAGCTGTGGTTTCACCCAGGAGCCGGGGCAATCACTGCAGTTCAGAGCGGCACGGCGCGATGCATCCTGCTCCGTTGGCCCCGCTCGACATGAGGACACCTTTCCGGGAGCTTAAATCTGGCTGCTGGTGCTTGATGCTTCCACACGAGCCTGGCAGCACAAGCGCGGCTGCTGCAGTGAATGAGCAGGCGAGGAAGGCCTCTCCTCCCAGCGCCTCCTTGTCTCCGGAGGAGACTTTGCTCCTGCTCTGGGACACGGGGCGCAGAGCCGAGGGCTGGCAGCAGGAGAGCAGCGAAGGGAAGGGGTCCTGTGCCCCTTCCCACGGCCCGTGCCCGGCAACCCTTCCCTCCCGGGCCGTACCCGCTCTCTCCTCCCGCCCGGGGACTTGCAATGGGCTCCGTGCCCTGCCCGGCTGCTAGAGCCACGTCCAGCCCCTTGTACTGCCTGCCTGAAGATGCCCCGGGGCACCCACAGCCCAGGGGGACAGGTTTGGGGAAGGATGTGCCTCAAGAGGGTGGCTCCCCGTGCAGGCTGCTGCTTTCCCTTGTTACCAGGCGTTTTGGCACTGCTGGAGAGCACTGAGACAGGGATGCACCTCGGGAAAGAGCGCTGGCTGCGGCAGGGGATGCTCCATGCCACCCTGCGCTGTCTGTGCCCTCAAGCTGCTCTTCACAGCCCGGAGGGGACCACATCCCTGCCATTGCTCCGCGTGCCCTGGAGAGGCCGCTGGCAGCCGCAGGCCCTGCAGTGCTGGGGAAGGAGCCAGGCAGGGGGAAAGGAAGGGTGTCCTGGCAGGGACGGAGCCGCCGAGCAGCAGCGCTCGTCCCAGCGGCCCAGCCACGTGCGCGGGGAGGCAGCGGCCGCTGAGAGATGCGCCCTGCGCCTGTCATCTGCACCGCTTCTCCTCCTCAAGGTCCTATTGTGCCTCCAGGAACACACCAGGCTGCTTTGCCAGATTAATCCTGTCGCTATCAGCCCCTGGGGAAAACAATACGAGCCCTCAGCTGCCTAATCCCCGCGGCCAGGAGAGCACCTTGCTTTGAAACGAGGCCTGTCTCGGCCCGGCGGCAGGGCCGGCCGCCTCTCCCGGCAGTCGTCGTGTCCTGACAGCGCCAGGAGGCATCAGTCAGCACGGCCGCGGAGGAGCCGCAGGTGGGAGGCCGAGGCGCCCGTCAGCGCCGCAGCCCTGGGGACAGGCTCTGCAGAGCCCCAGCTGGGACAGGCGCCCAACGCGGCCGCAAAGCGGCTTCACCGCCCAGGCAGAACAGCAGCTTTCGGGCCACTGTTGAGGAACATGCTTCAACGGACCCTGCTCCTGATGCATGGGCTAGATGTGATCCCAGTCTAAATGAGCAGAGCCCCACGCGGCCAGGCTGCAGCCTGTCTGCCCCACACGGCCCTGCTCCTCATGGGGACAACAGCGACAGCCCAGAGTCGCTCGCCCAGCTCACCCAGGAGCAGCGCAGGGCCCTGTAAGGCCTTTGCTTTTCTGCCTTGCTGCAGTCCTAGTTTTGGCTGCACGCTGGGGCTGTCTGGGAGCACCATGAGGCAGCCAGGCAAGGGGAGAGGTACAACCCCAGAGGGACGAGAGAGGGGGTGGCTGCACCGTGCAGGTCACGGACACCCCTTGGAGACCTCCGCTCCGCTCTCCCTCCCGTCCTGGAAGAGAAAGGCTGCCCGGGAGCCTGCAGGGTGTAACACAAACAGGAAAGCTGGCAGGGACCCAGCCCTTCCCAGCTGGGACAGGAAAGGGACACGCTGTGTTTCGCACAGGTCCCGAGCTGGGCCGCGCTGGCAGCCACAGCGGAGCCATGTGAGCACCAAACAGAGCCACTGCCGGGTGTCTGCCCCACCAGCTTCTCACAGGGCCCCTTTATGTCTCTCTTAGGTGCCCAGGTGGCTCCTCAGCCCAGGACCCTGAGCACGAAGCTGTTGTACCCCCAGCTCCCACAGCTGGACCCATGGGGGGGAAAGGCAGCCCTTGCCCAGGGCTGGGGGTGCAGCGGGGGCTGCAGGGACCACACAGCTCTGCTCCGGAGAGGGGTCTCGGCCCGGAGCTCGGCAGCAGCTGAACCGCTCAGCCGGTCCCTTGGCTGCAGTACAGAGGTGGGAGTTCAGCAGATGGGAAGCCAGGGGAAAGAAGAGGCCAGCGGAGGGGAAAAAAGAGGCCGCAGGATGGGAAAACATCCCGAAAAACAAAGGCAGGGAACGGAGGGCATCCCGGCGCGGGGTCCCGCGGCGGCTCCAGCCCCGCGCGACAGCGGCCACGCGGGGGCGGCCTCGGCCGCGCTCCGCGCAGCGGCGGGGAAGGCGCCGGGCTGCGGCCGCGCCGGCTCCGCAAACACCGCGCCGAGCGCCGCCTTTCCCAAGCGCAGCCTAAGGCGCCTCTGCCCCGCAGCTCCGCGCTGGGCAGGAGACACCGGAGCCAGCGCCCCAGGGGGACACAGGTCCTGCGGCCACCCTGGTGGCAACAGGGCGAGGAGGGCAGGGGACCAAGGGAGGGGGTTCTCGGTGGATAGACCCAATTCTGCATCTGCAGTGCCCTGCACAGCTGCTCCCATCGCAGGGAGGGGACTGCGCTCTGCCCCGCTGCAGATTAGGGATGATGGTGATTAGGGAGACCCAGACACACAGCGGTGCCCCATGTGCTGAGCAACCTCGTGCTGAGCCTGCTCTTCCCTCAGCAGAGGCAGAGCTGCCACCCTTGGCATTGGCAGTGGCAACGCGCAGGAACAGGGTCTTGGCAGGACAGGGCAGGGTAGACCAGGCCTAGCCCTTCTCACTAGTGATGGGCTCCCAGGAGAGTCCCATGCCCAAACCCTCCAAAACAAGGGGGAACGCCCCTTATTGAAGACCCACCTGGACTTACCAAGCTGGCTCTCAGCAGGACCCCAGGCCCTCCAAGGCATTGCCTCCAACCATGGGCGTAAACATGAGGAGCAGGACAGCAGAGGCAGCTGTGGGGACCTTGCTATGACAGTCACATTGACCAGCAGGAAAAGTAGTTCTGATACAGAGACCCCAGATCTGGATCTTCAGCAGATTCCGGGAAAGGCCTAGGTTGCAAGGTTGTTTTCAGTGAGGATGGACGCAGCAAGTAAACCTATTCTAAGAGCATCTTCAAGGCTGCACTTAAGCCCTGGCTCAGATTCCCATACACTGCAGAGCAGCGGAGCTGGTACAGCCCGAGCTCCCTCCACCCCTCATGTCTCCGTGTCCCCCGCGCTCCCCCAGGCCCTGCCTGCTCTTCCCGCCCAGCTGCCTTTTCCGAGGGAGCTCCAGAGCGAGCCCAGCGCCCTTCACCGCGTCACGGCACCGGACTGGCCGCCCGCCCGCGCTGCCCCTTGCAGCGGCAGCAGCCCCTCGCGGGGCTGTCAGCGCCGGCCGCCCCGCAGGTGTGAACACAGGCGGGCGCCCTGTGCGCGCGCGGCCGGCGCTGCCCCGGCGCTCGCGGGGCCTCCCGCTGCCTTTCAACGCCGCGGGGGCCGCCGCTCGGCTCGCCCGCCACAAAGGGCGGCCCTGTCCCTCGTGGGAACTGGAGACGCTCCGCGTTGAGCCGTGCCAGGGGCTGCTCCCACCCCGGGATGAGCGGCTCCGACTGCCAGCGCTCTCCCAAGTGCTTGG
This sequence comes from Nothoprocta perdicaria, assembly GCF_003342845.1. Taxonomy (NCBI): domain Eukaryota; kingdom Metazoa; phylum Chordata; class Aves; order Tinamiformes; family Tinamidae; genus Nothoprocta; species Nothoprocta perdicaria. The sequence continues at coordinate 8,417,165 of NW_020456198.1, read as the reverse complement.
CTTTGCAAATGCCACCTCATTTTGCTGGGGGAATAGTGGGGAGAACAGCAGGGCACCCTGTTATGCCCATTGGGGTGTTTGCCGTCAGGAAACATAGGACAGTTCATGGGACGGATAATAAGGTATGGCCAAAGTATCAGCAGAGTTCGGCTCTTCCTGCAACAAGAAACCAACCAAACAAAGCAACCTAACAAAAAATTCTCCCATTCCCTGGCCTGTCACAGGGCCACAGCCTGTGTGTTCAGCCCTGAGCTTTACACCCGGCTGTGTTTGCAGGCAGGGAGACCCTTGGCTCCCGGGACAAGGGCTGCCTGCCCTGCTCCTGGCCAGGGTTCATCAAGAGCTCCCGCTCCTTCTGCCCAGGCCCAGTGAATCCCTCTCTCTGGGCAGCAAGAGGGTCTCCAGTACAAGCAGAGCCCAGGACCAGACCACGTATTCCCTGTGCCAGGCCAACAGCACTAAAAAGGGTCACTCCTCCATCCTTATGATCTTGGGAGCTTTGCAAAGCATTTTTTTCCCTCCTCCCATCCAAGCTGGGAGTGCTTGGAAGTGCCTCAATCACAGGCACCTAGAAAGCTGGGTGCCCCTTTTGGGACCAATCATTTGGGCAAGACCTTCAGGACTCTGCTCCAGTGCTGCCGCTGGCCGAGCACCGACCGCTGCTCTCGCCTGCATTAAGGGGCAGCCGTGCAGGCCAGGGAAGGCTCTCTGCAAGGCACGAGCAGCCCCTGCCCGGGCTGCTGCCACGGCCCCGTTTCTGCTCCCTCCTGCTCCACCGTGCCCCGGTGCTGGCGGGTGCAGGAGAGGCGCCGCTCCGCGCCGGCCGCGAGGATCCCTCCGCTCGCGCCTCCCTTCTCCCCAAGCACAAAACAGTTCTGCACGACGTCCCCTGCTGCACTCGCCGCCTCGCAAAGCGCAGCTCAGCCCTCGTGCCTTCCCATCCCCGCAGAGCCCGCGCCGCGAGCACTGGCCCTTCCTGCCTTCTGTCCCTCAGATCATTAACTAGCTCCACTCTCTCTCTCTTTTTTTTTCTTCTTCCCTTTTGAACATATCAGCCTAATGGAATCAAAGAGGCATTTCAGTGACTCAGGCGTTTCCCATTGCCCTATTCCAGCATCCTCTACTCTTGACGCTGAGAGCTTTTCACGTCCTATTTGGAACTGATAGGAAGCCCTTTCATTGTTTCGCTACATGGATATTAACACTGATGAAGGAAATGCTCCATCTGATAACAGAACCGTTGAAAAGAGCACCATTTCCAAACGAGCGGCCTCGGAGACAGTGGATTCCTGCTGCTCGCACCAGCCCGGCGCTCTCGCCCGGGGCACCAGCAGAGCCCAGCTGGTTGCCGGCCGGGTCCCCTTGGGCAGGTATCTCCCATCGGCATCATCCAAGAAAGGGCTCTTCCCACCAGGGCAACATGGCCCTGACCAGGTCTGCTCTCGAGATCCACAACAACCTCCGAGCTGCTCCTGAAAAGAGACAAAAAAAGAAAAAAAAATGCAGTTGCTCTGAGCCCCTCTGGCTTAAATAGTCCAGCAGCAACAGTGAGTTGGGGCTGTGGCTGGTGGGAATGCATCTAGCTCAAGATGCTGAGGAACAGAAGCATCGTTAAGCCTCCTCTGAGGTGAGACTTAATGACTAAGCCCTGATGCTTCTGGACTCTAGAGGCTGGTATCAATTTGACTGAATAAATCTTAATGAATTAATCCTGAGATTCCCTTTTGGGACGAAGCCTCCACCTAGAACACAGGAAAGGCATGAAGACACTCGAGAGATGCATAGAGGGATGAAGAGCCCAAGTCCTACCTGTTGCCCCAGCAAAGAAAACAGCCTCCAGCATCTCCATGCAGAGAAACAGCAGAGAAAACCCCCAGGGCATCTTCACACTCCTCTTTCCAACACTGTCCTTTCCCACTGTGCTGGGGCCAGGGTCCAGGCAAGGCCTTGGCTGTTGAGGACACAAGGGGCCACCTCATCAAGTGGGGCGGGACCCCCAGCCCTGGCTCTGCTCCCCGAAATGGCCCTAGAGCCGGCTCCGCTTCCCGGGGTTGGGATTTGCAGTCAGCCCTTCCCTCGCACCCACCCTCCATCCACAGCACTTGGCCCTGAAGCAGTTTGGATGCTTGGGGATGCTCTGCTCTCCCCGAGGCCGCTCCAAAGCCGGAGCTTTGCTCTCGCTCCTCAAAGTCATTTCCTCCTGCCATGGCCGCCCTAATCAATTAGAGCCCTATAAACAGCCCCTCTGATTTCAGGGTGGCATCCGGAGCACAGCGGCACTGGCAGCTTCCTCCTCTACCTGGGGAGCTGGTTTTTCCAGAGAGCAGAGGGAGGGAGGGGATGGGAGCACCCATCCTCCTGGCCCTTTTTAACACTTTCCATCACCGGTGACTTTCCACTCTCTAGTCGTTTCCTCCTGCTCCCATGCACCAGCAATGATGCTGTTTTCAGTTATTTGCTGCATTGCTAGCACACGATCAGCTCAGGCAGGTTCCAGCCAGGAGCATTGTCCCAGACCCCTCCCCGAGCTTCTGGGGGGGCTCTACGAGGCCAAGCGCTGTCCCATCAAATACTGTGACTCCTTTAGACAGAGCCCCAGCACCCTGGACCCAGGCGGCTGCTGGGGACACATCATTGCTCCAGGGACCCTCTGAGCCCAGCTCTGCCACCCGTTGCTGTCTTCTCAGAGGGTCACAGCAGAGTTAGCTCAGCTGTCCTCGAGCATAGTCCGAGCACAGGGAAAGATGGCCAGCATCAGCTCCAGTCACCAGCAAACCTCCCAGATCATCAGAAAGGCCAAAAAGAAACTTATGAACCTTTCAGGGCTCTCTTAACCCAGGGCAACGTAGCACCAAGACCAGCAAGGAGCCAGCCGAGAAAATGGAGGCTTGCAGCACGTACCTGGGATGAACATCTCCCCACATTCACACGCTCCCCTCTCCTCAGGAAGGAGAGCCCTGCCTCACGCAGCTGCGATGGAACCGCGCTCTGCTGCAAGAGAAGCACCCCAGGCTCTTTCTTCCCCGGTCTAGCAAAGAGATGGGTAGGACCAAGGGTAGGACCAGGGGCAGGACCCTGTACAAACAACTAAAACATCACTGAAAGAAATACAAGACCCAAGGGAAGGGACCATTGTGGCTGGTTGGTGCGGGCCAGACCCCCTTCTGCAGTTATTTTCCTCTCCCAACTAACATGCAGAAACCAAACCAGCGCAGCCCATTAGGCTTCTGCCCTGCACTCACTCAGTAGATGAGCATTTGCTGTGAATTATCCCAGCAGCCACGCTCGCTCAGGAACCTGGAAATGCCATATTCAAGCTTTGAGAGCGTGGGGAGAAGCAGTTGTCCACAATCATCTACCAGAATCTCTTTCCTGCTTTTGGAAAGGTCTCTAGCACCCGTTTGTTGCCTGGCCTCCACTGCAAGCCTGCCCCTCAGCAGCAGCTATTTCGGGAGCCAAGAACCTCGGGAATGAAACGCTTCCACCTCTGGATTCCCGCGTGGGCAGCCCGTGCAGCACCGGAGGAAGTCGCCCAGCATTTTGCTCTAGCGAGCTGCTCCTTTGATCAGCTCCGGCCCCAGCAGATCAAACGGGAGGGAGGACGCAGCAGAATCGCGGGGCACGTCGCGACGGGCAGGGAAGGTCCCGCTGCAGCCCGGCTGGCACCAACCCCACGGTGGCAGCCCGGCAGCCTCCGGGCACGCAGGGTTTCCTGCCTCTCCGTTCCAGCCAGGACGTGGCACCTTTGGAGGAGGGCAAAGCCAGGACGTGCTGTCCTCCCTGACCAGCCACCTGGGTGCCCATCTCCCCGTGGAGCCCCTGGCCGCCTGTGCGGAGGTTTCCCACCCTATCCTTGCTGGGACACCCTGGGAAGCAGCCGGAGGCCTTTCCCACGGAAGTGTCCGGGCCCCAGGCAGGAAAACCCGGGCATGAGCCTGCCGGGTGGCAGCAGGAGCCTTGGCAAGTCATTCCTGCTCTTCCTGCAGGCTGCTGGGCACACAGAGGAGAAGCTGGGTGCAAAACGGGACCCTGCAGAGCTCAGGCTGTACCATAACATCACATAGCTTGCAATGGGCTTTGCCGTGTGTGAAAAGAGAGGGGGAAGGAGACGAACACAGGGCACGAGCGGCACCCCTCACTCGCTTGGGAGGGGAGACCCAGGGGAGTCCTCGCGGCGTGGGGAAGTGCCCAGCTCTCACATCAATGGAACTCTGCAGCCTCCTTCCCCATCCCAGCCTGCCACAGCCAGTCCCACCATCCAGGCTCGCCTGGGTGGGAATGCCCTGAGCCAGGAGAACCCCAGCATGGGGCTGGGAGAGCAGCCCTGCAAACCCACCAAGGTCACTTGTGCCACAGGAGTGAGGCACCCACGTGGAGTCACCGCTGTCTAACAAGGCACACGACTTGTGCTGCCCTCCCTCCCGCTAGCAGGTTCTTCTCTACCACGAGGACTCCCTGCACGTGCATTTTTTGAGGTTTGCCACCCCTGTCCCTCTTATTTTGAAGCCTTCAGGCAGGGTCAGCTCTCAGTGCAGCCAGCAACGACTCAGCCTCAAAACACAGCAAGTCCTTGGGGCTGGCGGGCACCTCCTTCCACAGCTAGTGCCCTCACAAGGAGGGCCGAGCAGTGCTGGGGACAGAGCACAGGCCTCCCCACACTGGACACTGTCCCCTCCATCCAAGGAGGGCCCATGGGGTCCCTGCTCAGAGCCCCTTCTCCACTGCTGGTGCAGCACCCAGGACCACCACTGTCCGTGCTGACAATTGCAGCTCGCCAGCAAGTCTGGCACTCTCGCCAGTGCTTTTCTTAAGTCTGCAGCTCTTGGAGTCAGGGGACTTCTGGTTTGTACTTTCTTGTGCTTTATTTTCTAAAAATTAGATTTTTGGCCTTTGTAGTTGTAGCAAAAACCTCCCACCTCCAAAAAGCAGAAATCAGGCAAAAGCCAATATCAGAAATGTTCACTTTCATCAAATGTCTTGACTCCTCATTTACACCAGTCACGGGTTTGAATGCCCCCGTGCAAGTGCTCCGGTTCGATGAGGTGAACCCAGGCGGGATGAGCACTGCATGTGGATTAAACCCTACAAAGGGCAAAGAGCCACGATACCAGCCAGGGAAGGTGCTGGACCGAGGCCGAAGGACAGGACAGCCCCATCAGAGGGATCCCCAGATGCTGGTGGGACACCCAGCAGGGAGGACTCCAGCCCCCGGGGGATCCCACACGCCCCGGCACTGCTCACCACCACCTCGGGCCATGGAGCAGCCCTTCACCTCTCCAGCACAGCCCAGCCTTGAGCGTATTTCCACACAGCTGGAGGGAAACCCCAGCTGCAGGCCTGAAAAATAACAAATAATAAAAGTGGCTGTGAGCAGCAGCAGGGCTGGCAGGAAGCATTCCCAGTAGCAGCTGCTTCCTGAGTGCGACATTTATTTGATCCCCTGGCACCATCTGGGCCATGCCCCACTCTTTGTTTGCATTGAGAGTTTAGAAAAACAATTCTGCTTTGACTAATTGCTCTTTAAGGTCCCAGGCTCACCCCACTCCTCCCCCCAGACGCTTCCTCTCCCAACCCAGCGCCTCCCTCCCTGCCCTTCGGCCTCTCCGGCCAGCCCCACACTCTGCATCCCATGGGGCAGGGCCCCCTTGCTCCTTGTACTTCCAGAGGCACTTGGTGTCCTCAGGTCCCAGGTGGAGAGGTGTCTCCAAGGTGCGTCCCCCGTGTGCAGCTTCCATTGCCTGCAAGCACTGACACCCCTGTTCAGGGGTCCCAAAACACGCTGCTGCAACAAGGGGTTCCTGGAAGGTGCTGCTGACGTGGAGCAGTTTGAGCCGGGCACCCTTGGTGGGGAAGATGGGGTAGGGGGTTAACAGGACAGGAGCATCTCCACCGTTGTGCTACAGGTGGACACGTCCCAAATCCTGGTGCCTTCGAGCTCTCCTGCCTCTGTCCAAACCCCTCTCAGTCCCTTTTCCACCCCTGATGCCAGTGCTTCCTCTCTAAGCCTCCGCTTGGAGGAATCCACCATGCAACCCAGACAGGGAGATGGATCCTCTTTTGCTGAATCTGTATTTTCCACCCTGGAATAATCAGTACAAAAGAAGAAAAAAAGTCAAGCCTTGATTTGAAATTCCTGCACTTGCAGAAGGGGGTGGATGTTCCACAGGACATGTGTGGTCCCCTCACCCCCTCACACTGCGTCTCCACCTGATGGCTTTAGCAGCATCCGTGACCCAGACCGGGAACAGGAGGAATTCCGGCCCCCTAATTACACTCGCTGGGAAGAATTTGCTTTTGCAATATCCCTGCTGAGATCACCTAACAAGCATGGAGACAAGCCTTTCTTATTCAATTAGCAGCCCTGCCATGAGCTCCCCTCCACGACCGCCCGGCTCCAGCGCTGCACCGGCTTTGCTCCTTCCCCCCTGCCCCTCGCAGCCTCTCCAGAGCTCCAAGCACCTTCCCGCCTTTCTGCTCCCACTTTCCGGTCCTCAAAAGTTCGCTTGGGCAGAGGCAGCGGCTCCGTTTCCTTGCTCCTTCCTAACGAGCGCTTCCTGCTCCGTGCTGCCCGGGATTCTTTGGAGCTCACGAAGCACTGGGATTTCCTTCCCTGGAACCGCGGCTGGCTCCGCTTGGCTGTTCTCTCCGAGGAGGGCTGGGTAACTAATTACTGCTGTTTGCGCCTGCACACCGGGACGTGCACAGAGCCTCCGTGCTCGGCACGACCCCTTTTAGGCACCGCGATCCCCTGGGAAAGCGGCTGCAGGAGGAATCACAGCCCCTGCCCGAGTGCCCTGAGCCTAGGGCAGCAAGGAGCAGAGCACCAAGCTCCTCGGGCACCGCGGTTGCCCCAACACAGTGACCCCACAAGCTGTTTTCCAGGGCCACTGAAAGCCCCAAGGGGCTTGGGGAAGCTCCCACATAGAGCTAGGCTTTAAACCAGGATCAAACGCTTGCAGGTGCTGTGCAAAAGGCGGCCAAGAAAGTAGTGGCCAGGAGGCCAGGTTTAAGATAGCAGGGTTAGGCTTGGACACCAATATCTCCAAGGGAAAAGTTTTTGGTGTTTGAAAGCGGAACTGAAACCGCTCTCTCCATGACAGAGCTGCTCTGGAAAACCCTACAAGGAGAGCTACATTTAACAGCATGGCTGGAATCATACTGGAGTAAGAGATGAAAGAAAAGCAAGTCTGAGGATTCCAGATTGCTTTGGCCTGGGTTAGCTCCGTGCACAGGGAATAGCTCTGCCGAGCGCTGCGGGGCTGCGATCGCCCTTGTTCACAGCCCTGCACCGTCCTGCACACGTCAGAGCCCCAACGCCAGCACGTGGCCTCTATCCGGGCAGCTGCCAGGGGACACTTGTCTTCCTCACCTCTGCCAGGCTGGTTTTCCTCTTCACCAGCCCAGCTCTGCCAGTCCCAGCTATGCCAGCGTGGTTTAATGCTAAGGATGGCAGCGGACGCTGCAAAGGGGCTGTCCTGCCCTTACCACCTCCACCAACAAACCTGTGCAGAGCCCAGCGCTGCTCTCAAGATCATTGCTCTCCCAGGAGGAGGTTTTATTCACAGGTTGCAGGTGAAAGAGCAAGGCAATAGAGCAGCACCTGCTGCCAGCAGCACCGCAGCATCAAACCTGGTATCAGGTTATCCCAAGTTAACCAACCCCTCAGCAGCTCCAACCCCATCCCGACTCCAACGGTGCCGCTTTCCCAACCCAGCTGCTGCAGCAGCCCCCAGCACCGGCGATCCACACGGTTTGGAGGTGCTGCCAGCCTTGCGGGCTGCTCCCGCAGGACACGGCCATGGGACTGGCTTCCTGCTCCACAATTAGGAGCAAAAAACTTGGACATCAGCAGCTTGCAGCAGAATTTCCCTGATGAGCTAGGAGAGATGAGAGCTGAAACACGCCTGGACGGGCTGCTGGGCCAGTGCCCAGTCCCAGTGCAGTTACTGGTACCTATCAAACCGCCCGCAGGAGCAGCGAGGGCCCGGGGCCACGGCAGCGCCGCCGCTCCCGTCCCAGCGCGGCCGCCGGGTCAGCGGCGGGACGCGGCCCCTGCGCGAGGCATTCCAGGCACGCTGCAGGAAGCGGTGCTCGGGTTTCCAGGGCGCAGGAATGCCGGGCAGCGCGGCCAGCGCTCCGCAGCAGCTTCCTGCTGCCCCGGCGCACGCTTCCCGCCCCATTCCCACGAGCCGAGCCGGGAGCCGGCTGCAAACATTGGGCACTGCCCAGGGCGCCCAGCCGGCTCCCGCTCCGCTCCCCCTTCCCTGCGGCTCATACTCTGCTCTGGGAAGGGCTGCATTTCTTTCCCTAGGGATGCACAAGGCAGCAGGCACTGTGCACAATGCTGTATCCCATCGGAGAGGGGACTCACAGGTGTGAGAGCTGCCGAGGTGGCAGGAGATGACGTTGGCACCTGGGACCATCCTGCTCCATGCCTGGGCTTTCCCGAGCAGCTCCTCTCCACAGGGACCTCTCAGCAAGTTCCCACCTTGCCTGCAGCAGTGCTGGCCAAGCACAGGGTCAGTTCCCACAAGCAGCATCCCTGGAGTTGATCACCACGGGCCTTCCTGCAGATCTCCACACTGCGGGAGCTCCTCGTTTCCCTTCCCAAATCCCTCCCTGCTGCCACCTCTCCCACCCGCAGGCTTGCTCCAAGGGGAGCAGCTCCCACACTACTCCCCCTTGGTACCTCCAGGCCCACAGGACCTGCTGCTTCCCATCCTTCAGCTTCCTCCTGTTGTGCAGGCTCTTCTCCCAGGACAAATCACCTTCTCCACAAGATGCTGCAGCCTCATCAGGACCCACCTGAACCACTCCTCTCCCCTAAAAAAAAAAAAATCACAAAATAATAAAAAAATCAAAATCACTATCAGTTGGACCTCACCACTTCCAGCCTAGGTTTCTCTTGCTCCCCGACATCCTCCTTGGACACCATGTCTGCTGCAGGGACCTCTTCCCACACGGGCCTTGCTAAAGATCCCATCCTTAGCAGCCCAATCCCTGTGGATAAAAATGAGTCTTTCCCTGCGCCTGGCAGCCTTGAGCCTCCTCCGCCTCCTCCCACACCACTTCCTGGGGACAAGAAAACTCATCCCACCTGCCCACAAGCCCCATTCCCAGCAGGAAGCACCACAGCTCACAGGTGCCACTGCTCACAGGCTCAGCTGAACTCGGGATATCTCCTTGGGATAGACATCAACCACGCACCTACACCCTGCCAGACACCACCCTGCAGCCTACAGCCCGCAGGACCCGCACAGCCGTCCCGGGTAACAACCACCCCACTTGGCCCCGAGACACCAGTGATGTTGGTCCCCAAGCAGACCCCAAATCAGTGTCACTTGAGATGCACCTCGGTGGGACGGGCAGGAGCAGCTCGCGCTGCACTAGGCAACTACCTAATCTCCCCAGAGACAGTCCTTCAAGGCTGTTCCTGTTCAGGCGCTGATAAAAATCTGACCAAGATGTTTTCAACAGTAAGCTGGGAGTGACTACAAAGCAACCGTCCCCTACCCTCCAGCTGGGAAAGCTCAGCTTGGAGTTTTCTTTAGAAACATGTGGATTTAAAATCATTTTTCCCCCCTGCTACACCTCTTTTGCATCACTGCAGCCTGTCCGTAGCCGAGTCCCAGAGCAGGGCTCCCTATGGAGGAATGGATGGATGGGAAGGTGCTGCCTTGGCCAAGACCAGCTAGTCTGGGCTACTGGTGGCACCGGTACAGGCACCTGGCACTGCCTACCCAATCCCACGGCTCCCAGGCTCCGCGTATGCAGCTTTGCATTGACCCATTAATTAAAAAAAGAAAAAGCCTCAACACAGATAAAATATTTGTCGGGGGAGTGGAGAAGACGGCATTTTTGGCCAGAGGACTCAAATACCTTTGCTTTATAATGCTGCCAACCCACAGCACGAGCGTGTCAGGGCATGAAAACTGCTTTGCAAAATTCAGCAGGCTCGTTAGCCGAGGCATCAAGGGCAAAAACTGACTGAAGCACCCTGGAAAGTAAATCAGGTCTAAAAAAACCCACCCCAGATAAGTGCAAGAATTACAGCAAGATGGCAAGGAAAACTGTGAACCAGCCCATGGCTGAGATCCCAAACTCTCCTTGGCATAGCATTGTTTTGCAGAGTGTTTCCCCATCATTATCCAGTTGAACTATGGCACCACAGCCAGCTCCATCGCTGCTACTTGGAATTTGGCTCAACCCCAAGGTGAGACCCAGGGCCTTCTGTGGCTGTGGTCGTGGCAAGTAAAAGATTTAATTAACACTTTGCCTGGCAGGGAATATATCAATAGCTGATCTTGGGGAGCAACAGGTACTTAAAGAAAAAAAGCCTTTTTTTAATCCTCAGAGTCATAGGGAAATTGCAAACAGTCACTTCACAGTCAGAGGAAAATTAAAAGTCCAACTTCAGTGACAACAAAAATAACCTAAACCCATAATGTGCAATAAACAGCACAGGGACCAAAAGGCTCTTTAAGCAGGATTTTTAATCTCCTCTCCTCTCTGCTCATAATATCATCTTTATTATTTTCTGATTCGGAGCCTGATTCTCACAAGGGTAACGGATGCTGACAGCAGGGTAATGGAGCAGCAGCAATTTCAGCAGGGCGGACCTCGAGAATTTAATATGTCTGCAGAGGCCAAGAAGGGCGCGAGGTGACTCGGGAGGGGAGGCCAAGCTGGGCCAGGAGATGCCAGCAAAGAGGCATAACCTCAACCTGCAACAAGATGCAAGCAAGTCGCTGAGATAAAGCGCCTGTGTCCCAAGACACCCTGCTTGGCACCAGCACTACAGCCCTTCCCCATGTCTGCCCAGCTGTTGGGACATGCCTCAAGCACAGGAACGGTCTTGTGCTGTGTCCTCTTGCCCAGGCCATCCCTGCAGCCCCACCGCTCTGGCTATGCTGTTGTTGGCAATCCAGAAGACACCTGGGCTGTTGCACAAGTGCCCCTCACAGCCAAGGTCCTGCTTATCTGTAACAACAACCAGCAAGACCTGCAGGACAAGGAGAACATCCCAGCACCAACCCAGATGTTGTCTTTAGGAATCTCCCTGAAAACATGCCCTATGGGCAAACACCAGGGAGCTGAACCTGTAGAGCTTTGAGTCTCTACATCATGACCTGCACCGTATCCTTCACCTGCAAAGGAGATACCTGACATCTATGACTGCTGCAGCTCCTCCCTGTACATTTGTCCCAGCATCAGAGGTCATTGCATAGATCATCTACCATGCAAGGATGGTCTAGCCAACCACACACCCTACAGCACCTCTATCTCTGCTAGATTTTATGATCTGGACTGCAGCTTTCTCATTTACTGCCCCAGCTCCAGGTCTGATTCATCCCAACTCCTTTAGCCCCTATGCCATACTTCCCTCCAGGGATTTATACAGCTATTCACCATCACCAAGCTTCCGAGCAACGACGTAAAAGCAGCGTTGCTGAGACTGAAGAGGAATATTTAGGGGCAGAACCTAAACAGAGGCATAACAGAGCTGGCCAGAGCTGCAAAGGGTATGAGGAGAGCTCCCAACTCAACTGTCCACGCGCAAGAGCACCCACTGCAAGGGAAACCTCTCCTGGTGCCTCCAGCCCCTGCACTGTCTGCACGTGCCCTCCTGCCTGACAGCCGGACACGTGACTGCGGCTGGAGTGATGGATGGGGCTGGAGTCTCTCTCTAATAGTATCTCACAGTGGTTTCCGTAAGTTGATGGAGATTGCACAACACTACCAACTGCCGTGCCGGATATATTTTGCAACCCGGGCTTCTATGCCACATCTGTAGGATGATATGCCAAGGCCTTCCGAGGAGGTCTGGGGAACTCCGAGTACAGAATAAAAAAAGAAAGAAAGAAAAAGGGGAAAATAAAAGTCAAACCAACCTCTTTCCATAGCAGCTATTTTGGTGAGGCACCCTGGGGTGAGGGGAGCAGACACGAGTCAGGTTTGGGTGCAGAGCAGCACAGCAGGCTTACTCACAGGTCTTCTCCATGAGGATGTCCTGCAGGGATAAGGTCTCTTGGAGGGTGACTGCTGCATCTGGCCCTGCTAACCCCAGCAAGCACAGTCTCAGGAACACAGGTTGGTGCCCATGTGGATCTCACAAGCAGCCTTGGAGCTTCTACATCCCAGTCTAACTCCATCGTCCATCTCCTCAGCATCCTCCTAGAAGGAAAGGAAAAAAGACCCCAGAATGCACAGGCAGGGCTGGCGAGGGGAAGGCATCGCTGGAGATGCTCTGCCAAGAGGCTTCCACGTGGCTGGTACCTTGTGGGTGTCCCAGGCATCCAGCCCCAGCAGCTCCAGGGCCCACAGCAGTGACTCAACAAGAATCTCAGCATCAGCTCACACAAACACAGCCTCAGTAAGGCTGGGTGCACAGTCTTACCAGATAGACTGGTAAGCACAGTCCCAATCTCAGACACACCGCTGGCACACCGCACACTAGTTCCCATAAAAACACTTTTCTGGAAAAAAAATGGGGTCCAGCAAATTGGCTCCATCAGACAGGAAAAGACTCCAGGTTCACTGTATTCCTGGACTCGGACATTCAGCTCCTAGACTAGGAGAGAGAAGTCTCCAACACAGAGCCCACAACGGGCTACAACCAGCCACCAGGAAAGGAGCAAGACGATGGGCCGGTCCCATCCAAGGCACAAACCGCACTCTTGCCTATGAGCTGCACGTGGAGAGTCAGGAGGTGTCATTCGTGTCCTTGCTCTGCTCCCTGGGCAGCTCAGCTCGCTGCTCCCGCACCGGGACAGGCTGGTGGCCCACGGGCAGGAATGGGAGCACTGGCCTTTGCAGGGACAACAGGCCCACGTGAGCTCCTGGGGCACAGGCAACCAGATCCGCTTGGAAACAGGGAGCAGACAGAGAGTGTGCTGGACGCCAGGAGCAGGGATATTGGAGAAGTAGGGAAAACATGACCTGTCAGGGATCCCAGCGGGGCTACGGAGACCCTGGCAATTACCTTTGATTCTCTCCTCAAGGATGGGGAAGCTGGGGGGGAAAATCCTCCTTTTCATAGCAGGGATGGGATAAGGCCCAAACAGCCTCCCCTGACATGTGACCCAGGATGCAGAGATGCTGCTTTTTCCATGAGGAAAGGAGGGATTTTATGATTTCCTGTATTTAATGAGAAATTTCCCTTAGCTCCGAGGCAAGGGCAGCCTAGCATCCACAGAAGTGCAGCTTCGTGTTGCCTCCTCCTCTCTGCAAAGAGGACACAGGGCTTCTGGAAAGGCAGAAGGTCCTTGTCCCGTGCCTCAGTTTCCCCACCTGTAAATTAGGATAACACTCATCTGCAGCAGAGCAGTGCTATGGGTCTTTATCAACAGCGCAAAACCTTGAGAAACCATCACAGTTTTCACCCTCATCGTCACAAAGACGGGATTATCACAACGCAGAGGAATACCCAGACACGGAGGCTTTGGGCCTTTGAGGGGCTCCGGCCTCCCCTCCTCCAGCAACGGGCTCCTTTCCCTCACCTCCTTCCTGCCTGGGCCAGAAACGGAGCCAAACTAATAATTCAGATGACAGAATTAAACTGATCCTGATTAGAAAAAGCCCTTACCCTGAAGAGAGCAAAATCTGGCTCCACGCTGCCCCGTAATCCAATAGTCTCCCACGGCCTCCGCAGCAAACCCAAAACCTGCCTGCAGGCAAAGGCACTTTGTCTTGAGACAAGGGAAGTTAAATGTGCCTTAATGGGAATTTTGACACGTTTTGCTTTGATTTCGCTAATGTTACAAAAGTAGCTGTCAGAAAAGATTTCAGCCCCTCTGCGAGGGGCTCAGCCCTGGTGCAGGTGGGCACCGTGCCCGGCCAGACCCTTCGGAAAGGGGCCAGGGCTGCCAAAAGAGGCGGCCTCCAGGCTGGATGGTCCCCACGCTGCCCCAGGGATCAACACAATATTTAGTGACAGCTCCAGGGAGGTGCAAGGATACACCACAGAGGGAGCGGGACCCCTTGTTGTCCCTGATTCCCAAGGTTGCAGCCTGCCCGGGATGTTCCATGGCATTCCCAGCTCGGGCACTGCAGTGGGATCTCTCACCTCACCCAGGCAGGGTTCAAGTCCCAGCGGGCAGGACGATGGTGTGAATGTGTTACTAACTTGCAGAAGTTTCGTGATTTTCCTTCCATTTGGCATCAAAGCAGCGGGGCTGGCGCTTCCCTGGTCCTCCGTGACTCGGGGAGGCCACCAAGCTGCTGCAGGTCAGAGCAGCAGCACTGCAGGGTCAGGCGTGTTTCACTGCTGCATCCTTGGAAAATGCCACAAGGGGCCACGAGAGCCCAGAAAAACCTCTCCAACACACAGGACTGCCTCCTTGTCATGAAAAAAAGCAGGATTTCCTCATCTTTCCAGCCCCAGGAAGGGCCTTTGCACCCTTCAGGGCTTGCAGCACATACCCCGTTGAGCCCAGCAGGTCACAACCCAGTGCTGGGGGCCACCACACAGCACAGGACCTGCTGCATTACATTGCATTTGATGCCCTGACCAGCATAGGTGCAGTCAGGGCATCAAATACAATGCAAACACAAACTGGGAAGCAGAACAGACAAGAGCCTTTCCTAAAGGACAGGGCAGCTCAGAACAAAAGACACTAGTGTCCTTTGCCCCAGTGCCTGTCGATCTGCAGGAGAAGTTTGCAAACTCCCCTCCGCACCACACGTGGCTGCTGGGCACACCAGCATGGACCATGCCCACTGCAGGGCTGGGGTGAGCAGCAAGAGGAGCAGGGTTGGGGAAAAAAAGAGAGGGGAAAAAGGAAAACACAACCTGACCCAGCACTAATTTTAGCTGGGCTGAATGCAATTCAATTTCCCTCACTGGAATAAATCAGGCAAACAAACAGCGGGGGCTGCAGGGTGCGAGGGGGAGCTCGGGGCTCCTCCTCGGAGACCCTGGTTACTCCTGCCCCTGCGCCGGTGGCCCCGGCTCCACCCCGACCACATTCGAGCGCTATTTTGTGTTGTTTTAACGCAACGCTGCAATTCTAACCCAGAGCCTCGGATTGTCAAACAGTTTTTCTTTTCTTTTTCTTCCCTTCAGAAAAAAATACAGCTGAACTAATTTGATGAAAGGGGAAAATAAAATGCAAGCCAGACTAAACACACGCAGTTCCTACCTACAGCCAGGGCCCAGCTTCTCCCAGGCCAAAGTCAACACACGTCAGCTTTTAACATGACAGGACTTTAAAAGGGAGGCTTGAGCCCGGGATGCGAGGCGGCTGGAAAACATTAATAACAAGGCCTGTCAATTAAAGACAAGCATGACAAGCCACCAAGACAAAAGTTTTTTTCTCCCTCTCTTCTCCTTCTTTTCCTTTATTTTTTGGTTAAAAAAAGGTGATTTATGAAGAACTTTGGCCATTGGTCCAAGTGTCTGCATTACCAAAAGAGGGTCAGCCTCTACTTGGCAGCCTTGCAAGCAGCCAGGCAGGCAAGGGCCAGGATTAGGAGGCTGAGGAAGAGCTTCCCCGTGGTGGAGGCTGCCAAGCCTCGTGCCTCGCTGCTGGCTTTGCCTGTATGAGTGGAGCAAGCGGTTGTCCTGCGTCCCCATCGTCACCAGCCCTGCGCCCAGCCCAGCTGCTCCGAGCAGCCAGCACGGCTGATGTCCCAGCCGCCTGCTGGAAACAGCTATTTTGGGTTCCAGGTTGCTTTTATCAGCCGCATAGGAAGCATTTCCATGGTTGCAGTGGGCCAGGCAGGTTTCTGCCCGAAGCCACCCACTGGTATCCAAAACACAGCCAGGAAAAACAAGCAGGAGGGGAAGAGCAGCCACATCCCAGCAGGGCAGCACAGGCCAACTACCTCTGTGCAAACTGAGGCGGCAATGGCCTGGAGCTGGGCACCATGGCCACGGGGCCGGCATCCCCTCACAAGCCTCTGCAGCCACAGGCAGAGCTCCCAGATGCTCCTGGAGCTGAGCAGGAGCAAGGGAATTTGCACCGTGCTCAGTGCCTGCAGGACCCAGAGCTGGGAGCTACCCCGACCCTGCAGAGCTCCTTGGGGAGCAGGACGGGCCAGGCAGCAGCAAGGGGCTCATTGTGGGCACGGGGAAGGGGCCTCTCCCCTAAAGGGGGGGAGCACCCACCCACCCATCAGGAGGAGCTCCCCGTGCTCTGGAGAGGCAGCGTTTGCTTTCTGCTGGGGCAGCGGGTGAAGGATCAACCAGAGGGGAAAAGCCGAGATTCATTTCACCTTCAACACCTACACAAATGCTGTATGCACAGGCACACACATGCTGCACAGTGTACACTGCGCCGGTGTGCATTACACCTCAACACAACACCAGGACCGACTGATGGACCGGCTCCAACACTCCCCACCACAATGTCCGGTCCCCAACAGGGTCTGGGACTGGATGCTCCAGAAGGTGCTAAGAGCCACCCATATAGACTAGTGCAACACACACTGCTGCCCCATGTTAAGCATTTCCTTCATCTAATGGGAAGAGAAGCCTTTCTGGAGCCTCTCCAGGTCCATGCACGGTGCCCATGCAGCAGTCTGGGGATGGCACATGTGGAGCAGCAGGGCATGTGTGTGGGGCTGCCCTGCACGAGCCAGGAGCTGCTCAGACCTGCAGAGGCTTCAGACCACCTCTGCTCCCCGATGATGCAGCACTGCAGGCAAGCCGGACTCTTACCCTGCTCTAGCCCAAGGCTTTAACTGAGAAAAAGGCTCCCTAGTATCACCAGCTCTTATCTCCCTGCACTTCAGCACATGCCAAACAAAATCATTTTGGTGATCTTGTGCTCTGGAGCTTGCCATCAAGGACCTTTTCTTAGCCCAGACCCAGGCAGGTGGCCCAGGCACTGGACACTGTGAAGGACCAAGCGCATTAAGGACCAACCACACAGGGAATCTGGCTACCAGCACCACCAGGCCACTGTGCCACCTGCTTTGGCCACCAGTCAGAAGAGCAGGTGGGAGGAGATGCTCATCAGCCCACAGAGACTCTCCTGTCCCCAGGGCAGTGACACTGCCACCAAAGACGCCAGACCCGGGCTTGGTTTCCAGGTAGAGCTCTGGAAGGCGCTCGCCAGCCCTGCTCCGCATCCGCAGCTTCCCCAAAGCGCTTCATTGGCGAGCCCCTCGCCGCGGCCCCAGCAGGGCTGGCATCAGTGGGGCTGGAGGTGTCTCTGCAGGCCGATGGAAAACAACGCGCTCGAACAGCAGCGTACGGCTGAAGTCAATAGCGGCAGCTCGTCCTCCACACACTGATGGCTCAAATCATTCGGGCTGCTGAGAGAGGCCTCTGTGCTCCAAGGGGGCTGCTCCGCTCGCGGAGCCTCCAAGGCGAGCGGCGCCGCCGCACCCGGGGGAGCAGGTAGGCAGCACGCGGGGTGATGTATGGGCTCGCGGCAGAGGTGGCGTCCAGGCTGCCAAGATGCTCCGTGAGCCCCGGCTCAGCCGAGGGCAGCCTGGAAGGGGCAGAGCAGGGAGCTGAGGGCCCTGCAGCGGGAACCATCCGCACATCCCCATCACAGCAGCTGCCACCAGCCCAGCCACCTCCTGCTGACACCCACACCCTTCCCAGTCAGGGCTCTTGCCAGGAAAGAAATCTCTTCCAAGCCAGGCTAATACCACCATGAGCACCCTGTCCTCAAGGACATGGGTCCACCCTGAGCTACATTTCACTGACACTATTTGCTGTTCTCCACAATATCCAATATATCCTCACTGGCCCCATCTTCTCTCCTACCCCTTCACCTCTGGGCAGGCAAAGCAGCCCAGTGTTTCCTGCAGCATCTGTAAGGATCACACACAGCAGGGGAGGCAAAGGAGATGCCTTTTAAATCAAGTTCATATTCTTCATCAAGGCAGGTTAGGATTCCTGTCTCCCAGAGAAAGAACAGAGATGCCACATTTGATCATGCCCATAAAGCCGAGACCATTTAAAACATGAGTCCATCTCAAGTTTCAAGCAAAGGAGACTCTTTCCGGCCAAATAATTATACCTCCACCAGCACAAGGAAGCCATGCAACATGAAGGCTTCATCCCTCCACAAGACCCTGCTCCAAGCTGGGATCAGACAGAGCACTTTGCAGGAATCCCTTTTTAAAGACAGGCTGGAAACATCCTGCTGGATTTAGCAGGATT
The DNA here is from genome assembly GCF_003342845.1 of Nothoprocta perdicaria. NCBI lineage: Eukaryota > Metazoa > Chordata > Aves > Tinamiformes > Tinamidae > Nothoprocta > Nothoprocta perdicaria. The sequence goes on along the minus strand of NW_020456198.1, from coordinate 8,399,047 downwards.
GCCTTGAAGTCAGGGCAGGATCAAGCCTAAAACTCTCCAGCTTCCCTCTTGAGACCAATACTTGGATCTGAGCACATCAGGGCTGTTAACATCCCTGCAAGAGGTCAGAGCAGTACAAGTGTGGTAGCATCAATGGGCCCTAAACACTTTGGAGGCTCCATGAGATCTTTCCAGACATAGCAAAGGAAGCAAGGATAAACTAAGCATCTCCAGTGCAGAATAAAGTGAGCAATTAGCACACAAAACTCCCACAACAGCCTGATGGGGCAGAGCTGAACAAGGAGATATTCCTCCCAGACACTTCTGCTGGAGGCCCTCTGAAATATTTCCATTTCTGTTGCTTTTTAACAGCAAGGTCAGCTCCTTTCTTCCTACCCTGACGTGCTCCATGAGGGCCTCTTTCTGGGAACTCGCAGCAACGTGCCAGATGTCAGAGAGACACAAAAACAGCCGGGGGCCGAAGCGGGGCGTCAGCCAGAGCCCCGAGGCGCAGCCGCGTGGAGCCGCGCGCACCCCGGGACGGGGGAACCAGCGGCCGCATGCGGTGCCGGAGCTGCCGGTGCCCCCGGGCAGCACCACAGGGCCCCCGCGCCCCACTGGGGAGGCAGCCCTTCCTCCCGCATCCGCCCGCCTGCACAAAGCCATAGTGCAGCCGCCCCACGTGCCGCCGGCTGCGCACAGCCCCTGCGAAACGACCTGGTATTTGCACCGCGGAGCTGACCTGGCCTCTCCCGGCTTTTGCTCCGTCCTGGGCTTGGGCAGCGACCACCACAGATCCATGGCTCTCCTGGCAGCAGCGCGTGATGATCCAACCTCGCTCCGGTACAGGGCTGCAGCTCCTCTCCCCATGCCCAGCATGTGGCCTTGGCCTTGCTGGGAGCCAAACCCAGCGCCCCGCTGCAGCACCCAGCACCCAAACCAGACACCCCCAGCAGCAGAGCCCTCCTGGGAGCCACCCTCACCTCCTCTCCGAGCAGCAGGACGTGGGTGCTGCAGACCTGGAGCGGCGGGAAGGGCCCTGCTCCGGCTGGTGGATGGAGGGAGCTCCTCGCGTTCCTGGGTGCTCGGGGCTGGGAGCGCAGGCACAGCCAGCCCGGCACCCGCTGCCCGAGACAGCGAGAACCAAGTAGGGAAGAAAAGAAACCACAAGGCTTTAGAAAGAAAACCACCTACGCTTGGTGATGGGCTGTATTTCTCTCCAAGCTTGCCCTGCACTTTTAGGCTTCTTCTCTTTAATTAAAAAAGTAATAATATTAAAAAATAAATAAAGAAAAATAAAGAAAATTAGCCTGTAACTCAAATGGAAAAGCATTTACCTCCTCTTCTCTAGCAGAGCTGAAATTCCTTTTCCCAGGACCCAGGCTTAAAAACACCCATGTTAAACTAACCCTAACAGAACAAGGAATAAAGCAGTTCTCTGCCCTCAGCTGGAAGTAGCAACAGGGGCCAGGGCTGGGCTTTTATGTGTGCAAGTGGGCCCAGGTGAGAGGCTTTGCAGGTGGGGATGAGATGGCCCCACTTTCAGCTGTGCTGCCTGCTCTGGGGAGCCAGTGTGGCTCCAGATGCTGCTTTGCAGCACCCATCTATAAAGAAAGTGTTAAAAGCACCTTAGGATATAGAGTAGCTTGTGCTGTCACTGTCCTGTGTCACCCCAGCAGCAGCCTGGGGCTCCCTGTCCCCTTCTCAACTCCCAGCTGGTCCAGGGGACCTGGCACAGCCCTGCAGAGCTCTCCATGACTTCCCTAGGGGATGGAGAAGAAACAGGAAGGAAAGACAGGAAAATAAAAGCAAAAGGAGAAAAAAAAAAACGTTAATCCCTCCAAGACTTTCTATCTTTATTTCCTACCTTCTGTTTTTTGAGGGTATTTCTAGAGCCTGTACTTTTCCACATTAAAAGGTGCTGGAATAATATCACATTGCAGCAGATATCTGTAACCAAAATCCTAAGTGTGAATGACCACAGGCAGATCGCTCCCTCCCTCTCCTGGTTTTCTAGGTTTTCAGGAGTGACCTTGGAAAAAAGAAAGAGCCATAGTTCTTCATGCCACGGGCGATGGCACATTTGTCACCATTCAAGCTGTCTGAAGACTTCCCAGGTTTTATTTTATTGCATTTCTAGGTGTCACCAAGCCCCAGGTGAATCARGAAAAGAAAAGAAAAGAAAAGAAAAGAAAAGAAAAGAAAAGAAAAGAAAAGAAAAGAAAAGAAAAGAAAAGAAAAGAAAAGAAAAGAAAAGAAAAGAAAAGAAAAGAAAAGAAAAGAAAAGAAAAGAAAAGGAGTAACTTAAGTAACCGTTTCATGCCAGGCTGGAGACAGGGACTCTGGGCCTCTCTGTTTTGGATAACACGTGTGTTGTTCACCACGATTTTTCCTGCGCACGTGACAGCTGAAACTTGCAGGTGGAAGATCTGAGACCCTCACTGCGACAAGTGGGGTGATGGATAGGATGGAAATGTTGAACTGTGGCAGCAATGTGCGTGGAGGGAGGGATCCTGGGGACATGATCCAGAGGCCGTCTCGCCTCTGACGGTGCAGCCAGGACACGCAGCCCTGCAGCATCCCGGTGTCCCGAGCCTCGCCGTCCCGCAGAGCTTTCCCTTCGGGGGCCTTGGGGAGAGGCCCTAAAGCGGTCGCCCCCGCAGCGGGAACCGGAGCGGCACCGGTTCCGCGCGGGGATCCGGGTCCGGGTCCGGTCCGGCGCCGCTGCCTCGCCCGCCGCAGCCAGAAGGTGCCGCCGTCCGCCCGCGGATCGCGCCGAGCCCAATTAGGCGGCCGGTATCGCCCGCAATCACGGCCGCTGATAGAGATAAATGGGCAAGGCGCTATCTGCGCCACGGTCGGGATTTTTTTTCCCTTTAAAAAAAAGAAAAAAGAAAGAAAGAAAAAAAAAAGACAGAGAGAGAAAAAGAAGAAAAACTAAAAAAAAAAAAAATCCTTAAAAAAAAAAAACAATTGAACTTCTCATCAGCTGCTAATCATATTTTTTTATTGCTTTGCTTAGCATTTTCTGGAGAATAAAACCTCAGAGGAGCCTGGTCTTTTGTGGAAAATGAAAGGGCATATAAAAAAAATGAATGTACATGGATTCTAAATATTTCAGGTTGTATGACTTTGTGTTTGACCTTAGCAGAAGATGAACTAATCCTGCAATATAATAGACTTTCATAGAGATATGGAAAATGGCTGCTTTTTTATCTCAGTTGCCATGGGAACCATCAGAGAGAAGGCCTAGCTGAGATGCAATAGAAGGTTATTAAATGTGTGCTTGTGTATATTGGAAAAATACAGCTTTTTGTCATCTTGTGTCACTCATAGGTCTTTAATACGTAATGTTTAGGTTATTAATAAACTAACACAGGTCCATTTTTTTTTACGGGGAACAACTGTGAATACAGCCATGAAAAAAATTAGCACAAGTTGAACATTTGCAAAACTCTCCAGCATGGGCAGGGGCTGGTAAGAGCTGCGATTCTCCCTCAAGTTCCCACCGAAGTTTCTCTCCCTTTCCTTGCAGGCACGGGAGAGGGTCGAGCCTTGTCACCCACGGTGCAGGGCGCAGGGCTCCCCTTGTCACCCTGGGGTCCTGCTACCCTTTCTCCAGTCCCTCTCACGCTGGGGACACAGCGGTGGCAGCCGTGCCACATAGCAGGGCACGTTGGTTTTCAGTTGTGCACTGGCTCAGACCCAGCGAGGGAAAGAAGGGGGCCACAAGAGTCAACAGGGACAACTGTCCTGGGCTTTGGGTTTCTCTCATTTTGGGGTTACATCCCAGTTGCACTGGGGGGGGGGGGGTGGAAGGCAAATAATAATAATAATAATAATAATAATAATAATAATAATGCCAATTTGGGGAGAAAAAAAAATAAAAGCTTGATGCCGCTCTGAGCTGGAAGGGAAAGATTTCACCCTAGATTCCCGCTAGGAAGGAGACTCCCCCTTTCCATGGCCTCATTTTGCTCCCAGGGTCAGGAGCAGCCCCGTGAGGTTGCGCTGGGCTCGTGGGACAGCGAGGGGGGAAGCGCAGCCTCTGTCCGGGAATGCCCGAAATCAAGGGAAAAAAAAGATGTCTCGTCTCTGTCCGCTAATTTGCCAGCTCCCGGCGCCGCGAATTCCCCGATTTTGGAAGCGCGGCGGCACCTGGCGCGCCCGAGCCGCTGTCCCTGCCGCTCGAGGACACCAGGGGACACCGGCACCCCCGGCGAAGCCCCGTGCGCGGAGAGCCCCGGGGAGCGGGTCGGCGGCCCGGCCCGGCCCGGCCCGGCGGGACGCTCCGCGTGCACACGCACCCGGCGCCCATGCATACTAAGTAAAGCGAGGAATACATAGATTTTGCCTATCTGCCGATCAAACGCGGAGATCTGCTCTGGTAAATGATGCATTAGATGCGGTGGCTGTATTTGTTGTGTGAGTTTTGAAAGGGTTCCGATAATCTGGAAGCGAGAGATAAGGAACACCATTTATTCAGCAGCACTTTGGAACCAATTTTCAACCCTGTTCAACCCCATTCTCCAGCAGCCTCCAGGAGCCCAGGAGATAAGGATTGGGCTATTCATTATCTTCACAAGGAACAAAGATTAGCTAGCAGAGATGAAAAATTACCCCTGGATAGTAATAATAAGGAAGCGAACCTGGAGAGTTGCTGAGCCTATATTCTCCCTGCTGCTGGTGCTGCTTCTTCTCTTTTTTAAAATTATCTCCCTCTATTTGTTGTTGTTGTTGTTGAATCAATATTGAAAAGGTTGGGCTTTTTAAAAAAACAAACAAACAAAAAATCCTTCCCCATCTCTAACTTTTTTTTCCCCCCAATATGCAGAATATGGTTGTTACCGTGGAAGAGAACTGAACACGGTCCCCCCTTCCTCCCAGACTTCCAGATGACATCTTTAGTACAAAACTAAGCAGCAGAGGAAAATATCCTTCTCCTCCAGGGAGAGAGGGGGGAAATCGCCCTTCCCGCGGCCCCCGATGCCCCTGAATCTCCCGAGGGGGTCCCGGACACGCGGGACAGCTCGGGCGGCGGCAGCGGGAGCGCCGCTCGCAGCCCTGCTCCCCCACGAGCCTCCAAAGCCCCGGACCGGACCCCCCCGCCTGGGGAAAAATCCACAGGCTTCAGCCCCCGTTTTCCCCGGAGTTTTTCTGCCTGGACGATGGTCCCTCGTTTTGGAGTCGTTCCGTGCTGGGGCGATCCCAGGATGCGGCTGACGGCAGCTTCTCTCCCTTCCTGGGCACAAGGGAAAACAGAAAAAAAAAAAAAAAAAAAAAAAAGAAAGAAAAAAAGAGGGAGATATATATGTATGTATATATTTTAGTAACACATTCTTTTGTATTTTCTTCCCCTGCATAAATCTGGCGATGTATCTTCTCTCGGAGGATGAAGGGTAATACAGGAGGAGTAATTAAAACACTTACTTTGGAAATGGGCTGCGTGGGGCTGATAAGAATTATCTGCCGCATATCAAGGACCCTTTTTCCCCCGAACCATATCACAAAGACAGACGGAAAATGCCAGCAGAATAGGCCGCCCCCCCACCCCCCTCCGCTCCCCGCTCACATTTTTACCTCCATTATGATGATAATTCTGCTCCCCGCGAAACTTTTCCTCTTTCCCTTCCTCACCCGCGTTTCACTCCCCGCTCCCGCGGGACCCGCCACCCGCTCCGGCCTCTTTGTCCCGCCGCTCCCGCGGGTTTCCCGACCTCCGCAGGTGCGGAGCTCCCGGCCGGGCGCTGCTAAAGGCTTTCGAGTTGCTCCGGGAGCTACGGGCGGGAGGACTTGGCCGCTGCAGCATCGCAGCTTCCCCGCTGCCTCCCCAAGGCTGCAGGTGCACGGCCCGAAAGACTGAGTTTAGGAGGAGAGGGACGGGGGAGAAAGAGGAGGCTGTACAAAAAACAGGTTGGTCAATGAAAAAAAAAATAATAATCATGGATATATAAAGATTCCATTACCAAAGAGTGGGAATAAAATTAATAGGAACAATTTCTGCAATTAATGAATGCTATAAAGCGTCTGTCCCCAGTCTGTCCTCTCTGAGCTCCTTCTTCTGCAGCAGGAGAGGGCTGGGAGAGGCAGAGGCTGCCGAGCTCGGCGCCTGGGCTCGCTGTGTGTTGTTGGTATAATATCAATTCATTTAAAATATGAAAGTCAAGTCGCGTAGACTGTGACAGCAACCGTAACAAAAGGTGCAAGCAACAGACAATGTGATGTGCTTGTACAGATATTGTAATGATGCAAATGAAGTGGAGGGGACGAGCTGCCTTATTATGTACATAAATACACAGTGGCTCGCTGTGCCATCCTTGAATGCAGGAGAGCGAGAAAGAAGGGGAGGGAAAGAAGGGAGAGAGGAAAGAGAG
>NW_020456198.1:8389438-8392239 GCF_003342845.1 Nothoprocta perdicaria | reverse complement strand
CTGGGGCTCAGGTGAAGCCGGGGGGGCCCCGGCGGCCCCGGGGGGCCCGGGCGTCCCGGCGGGGCCGCGGCGGCCGCTCGGCGGGGCCGGGTCGCCCCCGCACCCCCGTCATTGTCGCCGCCGTAATTATTTAAATCTCCATTTTGGGAAGTTGCATTTGGCCCAGGCGGGCGCTCGGCGGAGGGGTGCGCGGAGCCCCCGCGCCCCCTGCTCGCAGCCGCGTCCCGTCTCCCCGCTCCCTTTGTTGGCAGCTTTGGGCATTAAGAGACGCGGGGGGCGGTTGTGCCCGGGAAAGGCGGCGGCTCCGCCGGGCCCGGCTCCCGCTCCTCCTGCACCTGCCTGCCGGGGAGTCCCAGTCCCGTGCGGCAGCTTTACGGGGCTTTGCATGATTTAAAATTAGCTACATCGGGGACTGGGCAGCTCCTCTCTGCTGGTCTCCCCCCTCTTTCTTTTTCTTCTTCTTCTTTTATTTTTTTTTCCTAATATATGTTCAAAGTTCCCCTCTTTATCCTCCTTTTGCTTTGGGGTGCAGAGGCTGGAAGGCAAGGAGGACAAAATAAATAAAAGTAACCAGGAGCGAAGACTGCCTGGATTTGAGGCGATTTCAATAAGAAAAGCGATTTCTGTAAGGGGGGAGACAGGCTAGAGATTGTTCTCGCGGAGAGCACGGAGCATCCTTATTAAACGCAGTTTATGTTTTGTTGTAAATCTAAACCCTGGCCTGGTTGATGCTCCCCGTCTCGCAGCGCGGGCTGCGCCGGACTCGGGGACAGTCGTGAGGGGTCCTGGCCACGTGTGACACGAGCCCCCGTCCCCGCTCGTGGTCGCTCCCTCCCCAGCAAAGTTTCGCCTGCGGACAAACAAACCAACCCTGCGATATCGTCTTCTTTCCTCCCTCCTGCTACAGCTGCACCCGAAATAACCTTGCAAAAGAGAAAAAAATGGGGGGAGGAAGGAGGGGAAAATTAAACCGACCTCCAGCGAACGATTTTTTTTTTTTTTTTTTTTTTGGTGACAGCGTCTAAAAATATAATTACATATATCTTTCTGGACAAATGTGTCCAGCAATCTCCCCCCTCTCCCGATACGTTTTTACTCGGTAACCTGCATAAAAGGAGGTGTCCCGGGCGTGCCGGGTCTGCTAGAGGCTTCTCCTCCGCGTTTTGTGTCGCCGGGAGGGCCCACGCGAGGCGCGGACAAAGCGCAGGTGAGCGCGGGTGCGCAGGAGAGCCGGGAGGCGCCGCTCCCACCGTGGGCTGGGGGTATTGAGGAAGCTTTTGCAGTATTGAAAAAAGAAAAGAAAAAAAGAAAAGAAAAGAAAGATTAAGTATTCCGTGATTTATTCCCTGCGCCGTCCTTTTTTTAAATGCAGCTAAATAGGGTCTTGTGGTTAAGAGGTAACTGTGTCATTTTATAACCCTATTAGCAGCCATTAATATGTGCTGGCAATGCAGGGTCGGGGAGCGGCAAGCAGAGAGGAGGCAGGAAGGAGGCAAAAGCGAAAAGAGGCAGAAAAGCAAGAACTTCCCCCTCGGCACAACCAACCCATCGCCCGAGGAAACAAACCCCGGGCGGCGGGGAGGGGGGCGAACGGGCGCTCCCGGCAGCTGCTCGGGGCGGCCGGAGGGTCCCGGTCCTACCTGGGGAGCGGCGGCGGTACCTGCCTCGGCCCGGCGCGGGGGGAGCCCGGTGCGGCGCGACGCGCCCGCCGCATTCCGCGCTCGCCCCGGGCAACGTTGCCCGCCGCGAGCTCGGGCTGAGCCCTTCGCTCCCTCCTCGCCTTCTTCCTTTCTCCCTCCCTCCCTTCCTTCCCTCGACGCTGGCTGGCACTGGGTAAGGGAGCGGGGCTGCATGGATCCCCCGACAGCTCTCGTCCCCCTGTCCCCGTCCCGTCTCCCGTCCCCCGTTAACCGGAGCTGCACGAAGTCTTCCCCGCCGCGGCACCGGGAGCGGAGGGCCGGGAGCGGCGGCCGGGCCGGAGCGGAGCGGAGCCGCGGCTCCAGCCCGGGCACACGCGGCGTTCCCGGGCTCTGCCCGCCGGTCCCTGCCCGCCCCCAAGCAGCCAAGCCCCCTGCCCAGCTTCTTTTCGCCCCAGCACCCAGGGTCAAAAACAAAACATAACCAAACAAAATCTCCAAGCGGGTAAATAAACAGTCTGCATGTACGTCTGGGGATATTTGTTTTCTGCTTTCGCGTCTGCCTGGGCATAGGTGTCAACTCCATCACACGGCGCTACTAACTGTTGCTAAAACATGTTGTCGTCTTCCCCCCCACACCCCTCTGCGATATGACATCACTTGTCAATCAAATTAAAATAACCAGTTGTGCTTCCAGATCTGGGAAATCTCCCGTATTAAAAAAAAAATACAACAACAGGATCAAAATAAAGTTAATAAAAACGAATTCTTTTTGTTAGAAAAAAGAAAAAATAAAGATGGGAAATGGGGTTTTGAAAACAGCGAGGGGCTGAAGCAGCGTCGCAGGGCCCGAGGGCAGGGACTGCTCCGCGGCCCGCGGAGGGGCCGCCCGGCCCCGCTCCCCGGAGGCTTTTCACAAAATTGATGAGCGCGGTTTAACCAGCCGTGTGACCCGGGCTGCGCCGCCGGCTCCGCGGGGCAGTTTAAGCCGCTCGCCCGCGCCGCCGCTCCCGGTGGGCGAATTATTCAATTAAAGAGCGCAGACGAGGAGCCGCCGCCACTGCCTCGCGCGGGGTCGGGGCCGCCGTGGGCTGCGGCCACTACCCAAACCCCGCAGCCCGGGAAAAGAAAAAGAAATAAAGGTAGAAAGGAAATTAAAAAAAA
>NW_020456198.1:8386025-8389083 GCF_003342845.1 Nothoprocta perdicaria | reverse complement strand
CTTCCCCCGGCCGCGGGGTAACCCGACCCGGGGGCTTCAGGGAGCGCTGCGGGCCGCGCGGGGTCTGCCGCGCCATAAATCAAGCCGCCTGATTAATCTTTACAATTTGTCTTTTAAAACAAACACGAACGAATTATCAGCTCGTTAACTGCGATTTTATCACCTGCCTAAAACAAACAGCCCACCCAGCCTCCCCCCTACCGCCACCTCTCCCCAAAGAAAAAAAAAAAGAAATAAAAAAAGAAATAAAGAAAAAGAAACCCGTGGTGCTGGATTATTGCAGCCCGGCAATAATTAAAACCTCCGTATCAATTGATAACGGTGGAGCGAGGAGCTCCGTTCCCCGCCGGGTCAGAGCGGGCCTTGGCCTCCCGCTCCCTGCTGCAGGCCGAGCCCCGGGAAACGCGGCCCCGTTTATACGGGCGCCCCGCCCCGCCCCCCCCGGGCACGGCGCTGCCGCCCGTGCGCCCCACTTGGAGCGAGGCGCCGAGAGACCTACCTGCAAGCGCCGGGAGCGCTTTATGCTCTCCCTTCTCTAAAAACAAAATTCCGTTGTTGGTGGTGGTGGGGGGGTAAGGTGGGGCTTTTTTTTCTTTTTTTCTTTTTTTTTTTCCTCACGGTGGGTTGCTGCATGTGCAAAGAAAATCGGTTCGGAGATGGAGGGAACAGCTGGATTTGTAGACAGCTCGCTTGCTTTTCTCTCTGCTAACTTTCTTCTTTTTATTTTTTTTTTTCCTTTTGTTTTGTTTCCCTTTCCTCCTTGTTCCCTCCGGTCTGCTAGGGGCCCGGGCGGGCTCCGCAGCGCGGGGGGCACTTGCCGCCCCGAGCCGCGACCCCTCTGCCACCAAGCCCGGCCCTGTCCCCATGGCGGCCTGCCGGGACCGGCCACCTCGTCCCAGCTCCGCCGCCCCTTCCCCGCATGGAGCCGGCGGAGGAGCTGGCGCCCAGCCCGGCGCTTGCGACCCCCGCGTCGGAGGCAGGAAGGGGCGAGGGGCGGCCGGACCCTCCCGCCGAGACCCGCGGGTAGCCCGCAGTGCCCCGGGTTTGGTCTGCTAAAGCTCTCGTAGGGATGCGGGGAGAGGGCAGCGCTAGCAGCCGCGGGTCCCCGTGGGGCTACGCAGAGTCCCTCGGGGGGCTGGGGAGGGGAGGCGGAAGGGGGCAGCGATTGTGGAGGGAGCCCCGTGTCGCTCGGGCCAGACGAGCTCCGCGGCGAGGAAAGGGAGTTTTATTATTATTACCGTCATCATTATTATTATTGTTATTATTTAAAAAAAAAAAAGTTCATTTCCTGGCGAATTTGGCAGTGGCGGGTGACGTCAGAGCTCCGGCGTCGCCGTGACTGGGGCCGCGGGGCCGGGGGAGGCCGGAGCCCCGCACCCCGCGGCGCTGCCCGGCCCGGCGCCCCCCCGTGCGGGCACCCGGCGGGGGGCAGCGGGGACACACGCAGCCCGTCCCCGGGGCCCCGCACCTCCCGGCCCGGCGCCGCCGGCCGGGGGGCCCAGCTCGGCGGGCCCGGGTCCGCTCGCTGCCCCCCTCGCCGCTAGCCGGGAAACGGGGGCTCTGCGAGCAGTGTTTCCCCTTTTCTAGGAAACGAGAGGCTTGGGGATGGGAGCGCCCGTGAAACAAGAGCTGCTGGCAGCTCCCCGGGGTGTTTGCTCCTTTCCTTTATTTTTTACTTTTTTTTTCTGGTCCTGCCTGTCCCCAATGAGGGCGGGATTCCCGGCGCTTTGCAGGGGGGCTGGGGGAGGCCGGGTGGGCGCTGCTGAGCGCGTCCCGAGCGAGCCCCGGCGTGCGCAGCCAGCGCCTGTTGCTGTTGCGAAGCCCTGCGCGTGTCCGCAGACACGAAAGGGATTTTGCACAAAAGGGCTCCGGGATAAAACCCAAGGCCGCGGGCGGCCCGGCTCCCCCCGGGCCCGGCCGCCCCCTGCGGGGCGACGGAGCCGGCCCCAAGGGCCGCTCTGCCCCGGGGCCCGCGGCTCCTCCCGGAGCCCTCGCGTTTATTTAGTTTTGCCCATTCAGACGGTTATTTCAAACTATCGTGACAGCAACGACCACGCCGGGATTCGCTCCCCTCCCGGCTCCGCGAGCTGCTTTCCTTGATCTTTGCTTTTATTATTACTTTTTTTTTTTTTTTTTTGGTCTGCATTAACGCCCTCGCGCCGATCTGGCCGTGCCCCCGCCCCCTGCTGCTCCCCCCCCGGCCCCAGGGCATCCCGGCGGCGGCGCCGGCAGCCGGGGCCGGAGCCGCGCGCCCCGACGGAGCCACCTCTCCGTCGCCGAGCCCTTTGCGCAGCCCTGCCCCGCTGCGCGCCCCCCCGGGGCTCTCCCCTCCCGCCCCTCCGTCCCTGCATCCCCCCCGCCGGGCTCCGCAGCCCCCCCCAGCGCCTCCCCCGCCCCGGCGGAGCGGGCAGCGCCCGGGCAGGGAAAAGCCCCCGCGGCGGCGCCGGGCGAGGATGATGCGGGCGGGGAAGGGGGGCGGAGGACGGGGGGGGTCCGCGCCCCCCCCCGGCCGGCTCCGTTTGGGCCCGGGGGTGCGGTCGGGGGCGGTGTGGGGCGGCGGGATTGGCTGGCCCGGCCGCCGGCCCCGCGCGCCCCGGCCCGTGCGCGGCGGCGCGGCCAGCTGGCGCCAGCGCTCATATAGGATGCGCGGGGATGGGAGCGAGCCGGCCAGAGCAGCGCGCTTTGCCATCTGAGTAACACCCGCCAGCCCGCGCTGCCTCCTCCCGCCGCCCCGCGACGGCTTTTTTTTCTTTTTCTTTTTTTTTTTCTTTTTTTTTCCTTTTTTTCCTTTGTTTTTCTTTCTTTCTTTCTTTTTTTTTCCTCCTCCCTTTCTCCCCTTCTTCGCGGCACTCGCATCCTCCGAGCGGGCTCCATCGCTCCTAGCCTCCCGCACGGGTAAGTGTGGGGCACGGGGGGGGGGCACGCTGCTGCCAGGGCTCCAGCAACATCCCCCCGTTTCTCCTTTTCTCCCTGTCTCCTTCACCCCCCTTTTCCTTTTGTGTCTGCTGGAGTATCTCCTATAACTACGTTATATTAGCCCTGCCGTCCCCTCTACCTC